>NC_052311.1:49012171-49352171 GCF_016432855.1 Salvelinus namaycush
ATTAAATTATTTGCACTGTATAGGGCTTTTTCAAACAACCCTTTCTGACCCTTTTCCATCAAAGTATCTAAAATAAATGTCCTGTGATAGCTTTCGGGAGAGTCTGAATTCCACACCGTGTCATTTGAGATGCTGATAGTACAGCCTGTGATAAGTGCCCCCTAAAATAACAGATTATTAAAACACTCCTGTGGTGCCTCAAGCAGGATTACAAATTGGAGATTTGGGCTCACAAAGATAATGTTCACTGAAGCCTTCTATGCACCTGGGATCCAGAGTTACAATGAGAACCAAGAGATATTGCACTGTTGGGTAGATAATCAGTCACCTGTTGAGATGTCCAGTCCCAGACATTTGAAGTCTATTTTCAGTGTTATGTGTACATTTCACACTTTTTTTGTAAGTCAAGGGGGTAACACTTGATGTAGGATGTCATAATGTATAGATTGCATACATATTATACCCAGTTGTAATAATGATGTGGTGGCCATGACAGTAGCAGATAACCTCACATTACTCATTGATATACTATAGAACTTGACATTTGAATGTTAGTTTGTTTTCTGATATGGCGTAAGGTTTAGGAGAGTTACAGTAGCCAGTCATGACATCATAATGTGCTGACAGGACTTTACAGCCATCTTATTACAGTGTTATAAAGGCAGACGGCTAATTCAAATGTGCTCTCAAACCATCAATACCATGCTAGCGATGGGCTAATTCGTCCCTCCTCTCGTGACGCTAATAGGCGGCTGATATATGCAGTGTGCACTTTTACTGAAGGTGGTGAGAAAAGAGGCCTGAATTCTCACGGGATGTACCTCTCATTCACTTCAGATGCACAGATACTGCAAAGAAGAATGGTGCATTTTAATTAGCTGTAATCAAATACACTGATATGCTGATGCTCAACAACGGGGCCATTGGACCCTGACATTTCAGAGTAGTCTATTACCATTTTAAAGTGTTTCACTATTACACATTTAGGGTAGTGTCTCTACTTCAGAAAAAGATTTGTCATTTTACAAGGCTCACAAGAATGTGCGTGTGTGTGTGCCGTGCATGTGCTGTGCATGCTTTTGTGTGTGTGTGTGTGTGTGTGTGCGCGTGTTTGTGAGTGTGCTTGTGTACAGATATAGGATATTAATTTGATCACCCTGTTGCAGGAGCACTTGTAGTGTATTTGAGGTAAAAAGGCTTCTGAAGTTTGTAATTTCCACTTTGAAATTTCAAACTTGATTTTCCCTTACGGAAAATGTATCAACCCATTCAATATTGTCCATTGATTATAATCCACATAATAATACACATTTCCTGTCTCTGCAGGATTATTTTCCTGCTGTAGCAAACTGGCTCAAATTAAGATCCTACACATGTGGGTATGTGTGTTTGTTTGTGTGTTTGCGTGTGCGTGTGCGTGTGTGCGCGCGCGTGTGTGTGTGTGTGTGTGTATGTGTGAGAGAGTCTGTGTGTGTTTTTATTTGTTAACTTCTACTCTGAAGATCTCATAAAGGTTAGCAGGCTCACTCTGCATGCCTGGCGCTATATTTAGCATCTCATCTCCACCACATTTGAATCTTCACCACACAAAATATAAGTGCATTTCAACTGTATTTGCTGGCATTCATGCAATGTTTAAGTGATATGCCCTTTTGTTATTTCAAATAATGAATCATCTAAATTGGAGTGGATTGTTGAGAGAGACTGGAAATGCAATCCAATTTCTAGTGTTTTTTATGTAAGTTTTCTTTTCAGGAGGAAAGCTCCTGTCCTAGTGGTTTTCAGAGAGCCTATCTTGCAGTTGTTGCTCTGTTTGGCATTTCAATGTGGAGTTGAGTTGCTCTGTATGAGAGTGGAGATGATGGCAGAACATCCTGATTTCTTTGATCAGAGGCAGAGTCGAACTGGTAGAAATGGACTGCTGGGAGAGAAAGGTGTGAGACACCTATTAAACACTTTTAATTGTAGCTTCTCACTTCAATGCCATGTTTGAGGTCTCCTTTCCTCCATGAAGATACTACACTGGAATTCACATTCACTTTAACCACAGAACTGGCTTCAAAGTGTCTCAGTTTGTTTGACCTAGCGAGTGGTGAGTGTTCATATTAGCTAGGGGTGAAAAGTTGACTGAGATTGTGTTGACCAAGCAAGCGGGATTGAGATGAAGAACATGACACACAGGGTTATATGGACTGAACAAAAATATAAAACGCAATATGTAAAGTGTTGGTCCCATGTTTCATGAGCTGAAATAGACATTTTCATACGCACAAAAGCGTATGGAATTTCTCTATAATTTTGTGCACAAATTTGTTTACATCCCTGTTAGTGAGCATTTCTCCTTTGCCAAGATAATCCATCCACCTGACAGGTGTGGCATATCAAGAAGCTGATTAAACAGCATGGTCATTACACAGGTGCACCTTGTACTGGGGACAATAAAATGCCACTCTGAGATGTGCAGTTTTGCCACACAACACAATGCCACAGATATCTCAAGTTTTGAGAGAGCGTGCAATTGGCATGCTGACTGCAGGAATGTCCACTAGAGCTGTAACCAGAGAATTTAATGTTAATTTCTCTACCATAAGCCGCCTCCATTGTCATTTTAGAGAATTTGGCAGTACGTCTGCATGAGGCAAACGGCTGCATGAGGCAGATGGTGGTACTGATTTTCTTATCCACGCCCCTACGGTATCTGTGACAAGAGATGCATACAGTGGGGCAAAAAAATATTTAGTCAGCCACCAATTGTGCAAGTTCTCCCACTTAAAAAGATGAGAGAGGCATGTAATTTCCATCATAGGTACACTTCAACTATGACAGACAAAATGAGAAAAAAAAAATCCAGAAAATCACATTGTAGGATTTTTAATGAATTTATTTGCAAATTATGGTGGAAAATAAGTATTTGGTCAATAACAAAAGTTTATCTCAATACTTTGTTATATACCCTTTGTTGGCAATGACAGAGGTCAAACGTTTTCTGTAAGTCTTCACAAGGTTTCCACACACTGTTGCTGGTATTTTGGCCCATTCCTCCATGCAGATCTCCTCTAGAGCAGTGATGTTTTTGGGCTGTTGCTGGGCAACACGGACTTTCAACTCCCTCCAAAGATTTTCTATGGGGTTGAGATCTGGAGACTGGCTAGGCCACTCCAGGACCTTGAAATGCTTCTTACGAAGCCACTCCTTCGTTGCCCGGGCGGTGTGTTTGGGATCATTGTCATGCTGAAAGACCCAGCCACGTTTCATCTTCAATGCCCTTGCTGATGGAAGGAGGTTTTCACTCAAAATCTCACGATACATGGCCCCATTCATTCTTTCCTTTACACGGATCAGTCGTCCTGGTCCCTTTGCAGAAAAACAGCCCCAAAGCATGATGTTTCCACCCCCATGCTTCACAGTAGGTATGGTGTTTTTTGGATGCAACTCAGCATTCTTTGTCCTCCAAACACGACGAGTTGAGTTTTTACCAAAAAGTTCTATTTTGGTTTCATCTGACCATATGACATTCTCCCAATCTTCTTCTGGATCATCCAAATGCTCTCTAGCAAACTTCAGACGGGCCTGGACATGTACTGGCTTAAGCAGGGGGACACATCTGGCACTGCAGGATTTGAGTCCCTGGCGGCGTAGTGTGTTACTGATGGTAGGCTTTGTTACTTTGGTCCCAGCTCTCTGCAGGTCATTCACTAGGTCCCCCCGTGTGGTTCTGGGATTTTTGCTCACCGTTCTTGTGATCATTTTGACCCCACGGGGTGAGATCTTGCGTGGAGCCCCAGATCAAGGGAGATTATCAGTGGTCTTGTATGTCTTCCATTTCCTAATAATTGCTCCCACAGTTGATTTCTTCAAACCAAGCTGCTTACCTATTGCAGATTCAGTCTTCCCAGCCTGGTGCAGGTCTACAATTTTGTTTCTGGTGTCCTTTGACAGCTCTTTGGTCTTGGCCATAGTGGAGTTTGGAGTGTGACTGTTTGAGGTTGTGGACAGGTGTCTTTTATACTGATAACAAGTACAAACAGGTGCCATTAATACAGGTAACGAGTGGAGGACAGAGGAGCCTCTTAAAGAAGAAGTTACAGGTCTGTGAGAGCCAGAAATCTTGCTTGTTTGTAGGTGACCAAATACTTATTTTCCACCATAATTTGCAAATAAATTCATTAAAAATGTGATTTTCTGGATTTTTCCCCCTCATTTTGTCTCTCATAGTTGAAGTGTACCTATGATGGAAATTACAGGCCTCTCTCATCTTTTTAAGTGGGAGAACTTGCACAATTGGTGGCTGACTAAATACTTTTTTGCCCCACTGTATCTGTATTCCCAGTTATGTGAATTCCGTAGATTAGGACCAATACATTTTTTTCAATTGATTGTTGCATGTTGCATTTATATTATTGTTCAGTACAGGTTCCTTTCTAGGTTAAAGTATAATGGCCTTACCATCATTCCACACTGCCATTGACTATACACAGTCGCTTTCCACTGACATGTGGTGCTGAACATCAGAAAACCGATTCAGTCGCTGTCCACTTCAGTGGTGCTGAATGCAGAGGTAGAGTATCAGTGCTCTACAACAGCTTTGCTGTCAAAACAAGTTTTGTTTATTTGGTTCTACAGTTGACCTTTTTCACATGAGAGAGTAAAAAAGAGAGAAAGCACACACAACTATATATTTGTGCAACTTGATCAGAGTTATAGATACAGTTAAATTACACTCATTTTGTAGACCTTGGGCATACATGTGGCACAAGGGACTTTAACAACGATAAAAAAACATCTTGTTTACTTGATTGAAGTTGCAGTCATGGTGACCAGATACAGATCTAAATGATGTTTTTGGGGGAATATACAATTGAGATCAGTTATCCAAGTCACTAGTTTTTTGAATGGAAAATAATGTTAGTTGTTGAATGAGACAGAGGGAGACTACTTTACTGAGCAAAAAGTAATTTATTTGGCATGCATTTGATCAGATACACAAGTTAATCTTGTCTGCTCAAGTCCTCTTTCTTGTCCTTTCAGATCAGTAGCTTCTGTACGGCTCCTGTCACCCAGACAGCAAATGTGTCACCACATGACCACCGATACCATGATGACACAGGAAGTTGTATAACCGTTTGTGTCGATTGAGCGATCTGATTGATTCAGTCAGGGGAAGGGGTTGTGTAAGGTAATTGGGGTGATGATGATGTCATTGCTCCCTCTGAATGTAGGAACATTTGAACATGCGGAGAAAGATGAGGAGAATACACAAAAATAGGAAAAGCTGACTTACATAGTTAATGAAGGTATTGCAGTATTTATAACTGAAACAGACAGTTCACACACATAGTGGTCTTGGACGCCCAAGTACAATTTTAATGTATTTGTTTTAGTGCAACAAGGGATGAGATAACATGCGGTAACATGCACAGACACGTTTAAGAGGGTCTGGGACTCAGTTAGGGTTTGTCTTACTATCTCATCCCTTACACTTCTCATTTGAAACCTAATTCAATGTAATGATATTAATAAATAGAATCTGGCAGTAGGGCTGCTCTGTTCTGGTAGCCTGCTGCTGGTAGATCCTGTTGAGATTAGGACGTTTTTTTGCCATGGAAGGCATATGTCCATTCATGTTAATGTGTTAGCGTATGCACTGTAGAAAACCCTGAGGTGAGCTCTGTGCAGTTGCTTAATTCAGGGGGTTTCAAACTAGGGTCCTCGGAGGTGCTGCAGGGGGTCCGCGATTTTTATAAATATATTTTTGGGTGAAAATACTTTTGGGGATTTTTTTATGTGATTTCTTTTTTTGCTAGCTGCAACAGAATACCATCGTGTATACCAATTTTATGTTTCTGTGTCCAGTCTGAAAAAGTTCAACGACTGGAAGTCTACAGGAACAGTTAGCATGCTAGCTGTTCCTGTTCATCCGACTCTGGGAAAGTATATAAAAGGCTTCATTGCCAAAATCTCAAACTATCCCTTTAATATGGAGGAAATTACAGTCCGTCTAAGTGGTAATTTATTGGATAGAAAAGCAGTTTCAGTGTCAACTTAAATGACCAAAACAAGATAGAAAGCATGCAGAAAAGATATTGAACTATATACACTGAGTGTACAAAACATTAGGAACCCTTTGCCCTCAGAACAGTCTTAATTCGTCGGGGCGTGGACTATACAAGGTGTTGAAAGCGTTCCACAGGGATGCTGGCCCATGTTGACCCCAATGCTTCCCACACAGTTGTGTCAAGTTGACTGGATGTCCTTTGGGTGGTGGGCTATTCTTGAAACACACGGGAAAACTGGTGCACCTGGCACCTATTACCATACCCACGTTCAAAGGAACTTAAATCTTTTGTCTTGCCCATTCAACCTCTGAATGGCACAGTTACACAATCCATTTCTTAATTGTCTCAAGGCTTAAAAATCTTTCTTAAAAATCATGAACTTCACTCAGTACCAGAACATTTCAGCCCAAAACCTGATTGCCTCTGCCAGGAGGCTGAAACTTGGCCGTAATTGGATTTTCCAGCAAGTGGATCTTACAGCAAGACAATAACCCCAAGAACACATCAAAATCAAATTGTTAATTGACCACAAAATCAACATTTTGCAATGGCTATCTTTGTCTCCGGACATGACCCTCATTGAAAACCTGTGGTTTGAATTGAAGAGAGCAGTCCATAAGCACAGACGAACGATATCAAGGATCTGGAAAGATTCTGTATTGAGGAGAGGTCTAAAATCCCTCCCAATGTGTTCGCCAATCTCATAAATCATTTTTGAAAAATGCATTGCGTTATCCTCGCAAGGTGAGGTATTGAAAGGTATAGAAAAACAGGGGTGTCGATAATTTGACCCCTACCTTTTTGAGATTGTTTTTTATTACTTGTTAAACAAAATATATTTCTCTGAACAACTGTATTAGTATAAAACAATATAATTTCCCTTTTCAGTATTTGAGTTATTTATTTAATACAGTCATTTTTGCTCATCTTTATCAAGGCTGTCAATCATTTCAGACCCCACTGAACATGACAGACATCTTGGTGATGAAGTGAAAGCAGAAAACCCATAACTAAATTCCATTTAGATGGTCTCTGTTGATTCCTACTCAGACATCATTGCGTTGATCTGTCAAAATCAAGGAGGCAAAACGGTGCCATGAAATACCCCAGATGCCTCTGATCCAAGACACCTCTGGCTTTTTCTCAATCAGAAGGTTCTTTCATAATTCCACCAAGGGCAACACAGGGCCTCCCAGTCAGACTCCCCGCCACTCCTCTGTTTGTCAGACGAGATGAGTTAAGCTGTGTAGGAGTTTGAGAGATTGCCATTTTGGGTAATATAACAATGACACAGTTCTTAGTCTATCTCTGGATTGAGGACAGATCACTATAATTATTATTTATCTCTGAGGACCAAAGGCTTGACCTGCTTTCTCTCAGTGGAGCACCCCTCACATGGTGACATAAGACAGGATATGCAAACAGAGAGACAGAGAGAGACGGGAGAACACAACATGATAGATGATAGACGTGTGGAAATAAATACAGCAGCATTGTTACCTGTGAATGTGGATCACTGTGGTTTTGCATTCACAGTAATTCTCAAACACACACACACACACACACACACACACACACACACACACACACACACACACACACACACACACACACACACACACACACACACACACACACACACACACACACACACAGAGAGAGGCCTGTGCGGTGTCAGTGTAGTGCGGACCTCTGTGTTCACCTCTACATGAAGTCCCATTCATGTATATTTTCTCTATACTCAGCACATTGAATATCACCTTCACACAGGTTGACAGGGCAGAACAGCACATCACCATGAAGGGTTAGCAGACAAAGCAATCCTGCATCTCATTTTCTATAGATGTTGTTCAAGCCTTAGTAAAGAGAGTTTTGCAGCACAACTTGGGGGATTGCTGTGTAGCCCCATGGAATAGTCAAGTGAAGGGAAAGGAGAGAGAGAGAGTGATACTGTACACTCTAATAAGCCAACCCAACTCTGCTACTGGCAGTGCAGTCATTCCACCCTACTGCTCTAGCATCCTGGAGGAGGGACAGGAATGGAGAGAGAGAGAGTGTTGTGTAGCAGATAGTGAGAGAGACGGTGGTAACGAGAGGCAGGGAGAAGAGCGTGAGAGAAGTGAAAGGGAGACGGGTAGAGTGAGAGAAGGGGGACAGTAGGAGATACAGTACATGTGTGAGAGAGAGTGAGGAAGCGAGAGAAAGAGAGCGAGAGAGAGAAATGGGCTGTGGGAGTGGGGGACTGAGAGACAGATATGTGGAAGGGAGAGGAGAGCGATAGATGGTGGGGAGATGGAGGGAGGCTACCAGGGAGTTTGTGGGAAAGTTTAATTTAATTTTGATTCATAGTAGGATGATCGGAACATTGATTTCACCTTTAAATATTATAATTTGATTTTATTATCGCCATATATTCAAGCAGACGGCTTCCTTATAAATATATAGATCTTGTTTCCTCATCTTATGTTGTCTTACAGTAACAGTATTGAACGTTTTGGACTGTGGTATCTGTTGATGTATTTTACACAGCCGTGTAAGGAATAATTTAGTATTGTTCACCACCAACATATGTCTATAGTGTATAGATAGATAGATGGACAGAAAAGATGTGCGCGTGCGCATCAGAGAGAGAGAGAGCGAGAGGGAGGGAGGAACAAGTCCGTTTTTCATGGATGGCTGGGTTGCTATGGGAACAGGATGTGGGCTCCCTTTTCCCAAAAAAAAGTCTCCTCCTTCCCTTTTTCCCTCTCTCATCACTTAATTTATCGCTCTCCTTCTTCTCAGCATCCCCAGTTCTTCACCTCTCCTCTCTTCCTATCCCCAGCTCATCCCATCGCTTACCTCCTCTCCCCCTTCTTTCTATCTCTCCTATCATCCATCCTTCCCTCCTCCCACTCATTTTCTCTCTGTCTACTCCTCTCTCCCCCTGTCCATCTCGTTCCCTGCTGTCTCCCCTCTTCCACTATTCTCCCTCTCAATCTTTCCCTATCCCTCCATCTCTTCCTCACTTTCTCCTTGTCTCTGATCATCTGTCTCTTTAACACTCACTTATATTCTATTCTTTTCTCGGTTGTCATGGCAATAGGCTGGGGGCGTGAGGGAGAGAGCGCGAGCGAGCAAGAGTGGGTGTTTCGGAAGTGACATCTCTTGGGCAGTAACCTTGTTTCCTGTGTGTGGAGTTGGGGGCGGATTCACACGTAAAGTGCAGCAACAGTGACGCCGTGTGGACAAATACGTGGTAGTGGCGAGCCCTGCTGTGCCAGACAAGGGCTGACTGAATGATCTGATAGGTGAGAATACACACACGCGCGCGCGCACACACACACACACACACACACACACACACACACACACACACACACACACACACACACACACACACACACACACACACACACACACACACACACACACACACACACACACACACACACACACACACACACACACACACACACACACACACACACACACACACACACACACACACACACACACACACACACACACACACACACACACACACACACACACACAGGCCTGTGCGGTGTCAGTGTAGTGCAGACCTCTGTGTTCACCTCTTCCTTGAGGCCAATTGTGACACATCCCTGACATTTGACGTCTCTCATGACACTGATGGCCATGTACTAAATGCCCCGAATCAGCGTATTAAAGAACACCATTGCAGGCCAGTGTATATTTTCATAATTACATCAAATCTGGGCAATAAATTCAAAAGCATTCATAGAGTATGGAATGGTAGGATACCCCTGTTGATTCCGAATGATGTGATATAGAAGCTACGTGGGCACCAAATAACGTATAAAATGTGTACATACTGTACAGTACATTAGGCTTCCTTCCCTTGAAAGTAGCCAACAAGGCCATGCTGGCGTTGGTACGTTGCCCGACCCGGGCGGCCTGAGGATATTGCATGTTTATTTTTAGCTCTGCTTTAGAGCTTAGTGATGTGTATAAATTAACATTACCCCTGTTGGGCTCAGTAATGACAACGTTGAATAAAGCTGTCCAGTCATCTGATGGCTGCTCTGCTCCTTGGCAAACTGCAAAGGTAGGCAGGAAAGCATGGCGTTACGTGCCCACAGAGAGAGACCTCAGCACATTCTGAGAGCGTTAACAAGAGAACGCGAATACAGTGTTTTTTATATTTAGAACACAGAACTAGCCCACCTAGATTGGACCGCACCCACCGCATGCACCATACCCTACATGCATTTTAGCTTCTACTCATTGAAATTCCCTCCAAGGTTTTTCAGATGATGAGGCATGAAGGTGGAGGTACAGATTGTAGCTGGAGCACATATTGTGGGTATGATTCACTGATATCCCCAGTGGATCCACAACATTGTGACTTTCATTAGGTATGCTGCTGTAGGTCTAGAACGTTTAGTGTCAAAGACTTTCTCTCTCCTTGTCCAATGTGTCTCTGAAAAGGGGGAACTAGTGTCACACTCATATTTTGGGATTCCTGGGCCTTGGAATTTAGGCTATATGTTGTCTGCGGTAATGATGATGGTGTTTGGGGGCTCCTGAGTGGCGCAGTGGTCTAAGACACTGCATCTCAGTGCATCCGGCCATGATTGGGAGTCCCATAGGGCGTCGATACAATTGGCCCAGCGTCGTCTGGGTTTGGCCGGGGTAGGCCGTCATTGTAAATAAGAATTTGTTCTTAACTGACTTGCCTAGTTAAATAAAGGTTAAATAAAATTAAGATGATCATAATGATGATTGAATTGATATACTGTAGTCGTCTCAATACTCTAAACTTTTCTTTCCACATTAAAACATTGATATTGTGAATGTAAAAAGTAACACTTCAACTGCGAAACAAGTAAAGATCCATGTACAAGGAGGTACATCATTCTAGCTGTAGGACAAGATGATATGGTCTGTACATTTTTCTCCATGCCATTCTCAGAGATGATAAAGATTTGTTTAAATATATACTGTATATATACAGTACCAGTCAAAAGTTTGAACACACCTACTCATTCAAGGGTTTTTCTTTATTTTTACTATTTTCTACATTGTAGAATAATATGAACTATGAAATAACACATATGGAATCATGTAGTAACCAAAAAAGTGGTAAACAATTCAAAAGTAGTCACCCTTTGCCTTCATGACGCTTTGCACACTCTTCTCTTGGCATTCTCTCAACCAGCATGAGGAATTTTTTTCCAACAGTCCTGAAGGAGTTCCCACATATGCTGAGCACTTGTTGGCTACTTTTCCTTCACTGTGCGGTCCAACTCATCCCAAACCATCTCAATTGGGTTGAGGTCGGGTGATTGTGGAGGCCAGGTCATCTGATACAGCACTCCATCACTCTCCTTCTTGGTCAAATAGCCCTTACACAGCCTGGAGGTGTGTTGGATCATTGTCCTGTTGAAAAACAAATGAAAGTCCCACTAAGCCCAAACCAGATGGGATGGCGTATTGCTGCAAAATGCTGTGGTAGCCATGCTGGCTAAGTGTGCCTTGAATTCTGAATAAATCACAGACAGTGTCACCAGCAAAGCACCCCCACACCATCACACCTCCTCCTCCATGCCTCACGGTGGGAATCACACATGTGGAGATCATCTGTTCACCTACTCTGCGTCTCACAAAGACACGGCGGTTGGAACCAAAAATCTCAAATTTGGACTCATCAGACCAAGGGACAGATTTCCACCAGTCTAATGTCCATTGCTTGTGTTTCTTGGCCCAAGCAAGTCTCTTCATTTTATTGGTGTCCTTTAGTAGTGATTTCTTTGCAGCAATTTGACCATGAAGGCCTGATTCACACAGTCTCCTTTGAACAGTTGATGTTGAGATGTGTCTGTTACTTGAACTCTGTGAAGCATTTATTGGGCTGCAATCTGGTAACTCTCATGAACTTATCCTCTGCAGCAGAGGTAACTCTGGGTCTTCCTTTCCTCATGAGAGCCAGTTTCATCATAGCGCTTAATGGTTTTTACAACTGCACTTGAAGAAACTTTTCGAAGTTCTTGAAATTTTCTGCATTGACTGACCTTCATGTCTTAAAGTAATGATGTACTGTCCATTTCTCTTTCCTTATTTGAGCTGTTCTTCCCATAATATGGACTTGGTCTTTTACCAAGTAGGGCTATTTTCTGTATACCACCCCTACCCTGTCACAACACAACTGATTGTCTCAAACGCATTAAGAAGGAAATTAATTCTACAAATTAACTTTTAACAAGGCACACCTGTTAATTGAAATGCATTCCAGGTGACTAGCTCATGAAGCTGGTTGAGAGAATTCCAAGAGGGTGCAAAGCTCTCATTAAGGCAATGGGTGGCTACTTTGATGAATCTCAAATATAAAGTATATTTTTTGCTTACTACATGATTCCATATGTGTATTTCATAGTTTGGATGTCTTCACTATTATTCTACAATGTAGAAAATAGTAAAAATAAAGAAAACCATGGAATGAGTTGATGTGTCCAAACTTTTGACTGGTACTGTATATAAAGATCCCTCCATGCCCTGGCCTATATTCATGGCCTAGATTTTGTGATTTGGTCAAATTCTTAATGATATGTGAGTGTATATGAAAACCCCTAGGGGGCTCAGTCACAATAACCACAGTGACTGTGAGTCCATGATTGAAAAGTGACTTAGAGGTTGAAATCAGGGTTATGTAATCTCTCTTCATATCGTACGGTGAATCATACCTTGGATTCTACCACTGTGATCCCCTTAATAAGCTTTGCTTATTTAGCAACTCATTTATAATTCAAGGGCAGCTTTTTTCATAATTAAACTTTAATATAAAACAAACTCAGCTGCATTCGCTACAATTAGACAGATTGCCTTTTGTGCTTGGCTTCCTACTTGGGGGGATACAAGCATTGTGAATACAGTGAATATTTGAGAAAGCTTTTATTTTAAAATAAAGGTTCTGACAGGGTTGTTTGGTTGAAGTAGGCCTATTTTCAGGGTCGGAGTGGCTCTCTTTTTGGCATAGTGTCAAATGGACAGCATGGCCCGCTGCTGTGAGTGTGCCGATGGTGCTGTGTGTCAGCCGAGTCAGGGCCTGTTACATCATTCAACCTGCAGGGGCCTTTCCTTTCTCAAACATGGGGAAATGCGCAAGGGTTAAAGTGTGCTGTCTGGAAAGTGAAAAGGTGTAAGTAGACACTAGACAGCTGTTGTTTGTACCATCTACAAGATGTATGGGTAAGGGTTAAATAAAGTGTGTTAGAGGGTTGACTCTGGGACTTGTACAATCTGCAGATATGAAGTGTGTAAATTGTGAAAACAGTCTTGGTGTGAGGAGTGGGGAATGTCACTCGGGCTAACCTCTCGTTGAGGGCTTGTTTCCGGCCTTGTCGGGAGGTGTCTGTGGATTCACTACACAAGGCTGTCTGGAGTGAGAATAGCGTTGAGATGTTTGCTTCACATTCTGCTTGAAATGTAAAAATGAGGCGAATGGAAAGGATAGCAAAAGTGTTTTGATGAAAACATTAACATAGCCCCTGACATAACTTAGAGGGAAAAGAGAAAGAAATATGAAAGAGGGGAACATGGAAAGAGACTGGAGGAAAGACGAATAGGAAGGTCAATACGAGAAAGACAGTTGAGAGAGGGAGAACCAGAGGGATGGGCAGAGTGAGTATAAGTGATAGAGATACACACTAGGAAGTGGAGACTATGAAAGAGAGTGAAAAAGACAAAGCATCGTGCCCTGGTTATTTCTCAGTGACCTAGCATCATGCTGACTGCTCTGGCTAATTGACTCCAGCAGTTGTAGTGGATCACCAAGCTTCTTTTGCTCTGTTTCATGCCACGGCCCTTCTGCTTCAGGACCCCGGGTCTGTCTGAAGAGCTGCCTGTCTGTTATGGCCGTCTGGTCAGAGGGGGAACCTGGGGACGAACAAAGGCATGGCGATGCATTAGCGATGTAGTATGAAGATATGGTCATTTAGCACACGGAACTTTCTGGGTCCGGGGACCCCTTTTGTGAGAGCAACTTCATCAAGGACCCCCTCATAACCATAACACAACTCGCAGTGCGATGAAAATGTCATACAAGGAGATGTTTTACTGTGACATCTGCAGTGCATGGCTGGGCGAAACAAGTCCCGGTCCCAGGGAAAGAACATTTAAAAAGCCTGCCTCTTGGCATCGGAGAAATATATTTTTCATTTTCAAGCTAATTTCATGCAATAAAAAATAAATAATCATAGGCAGAAAGAAAACGTTGCAGTTTTAAAGATGAAATTATAGTGCATTTATATTCAAAACAAAGAAAAATGAAAAATGAATAATTGGTGGATATCCCTGTGAGCTTCCCAGGCCTTGCTGCCCATGGTTAATAAGAACCTACATTGTAGATGAATAATAATGACATTGTTTTGTGTTAGATCCTCTAAACCAGTGGTTCCCAAACTTTTTATGGTCCCGTACCCCTTCAAACATTCAACCTCCAGCTGCGTACCCCCTCTAGCACCAGGATCAGCACACTCTCAAATGTTGTTTTTTGCCATCATTGTAAGCCTGCCACACACACACTATACATTTATTAAACATAAAAATGAGTGTGAGTTTTTGTCACAACCTGGCTCGTGGGAAGTGACAAAGAGCTTTTATAGGGCCAGGGCACAAATAATAATATAATAATCAATCATTTTGCTCTTTATTTGTTTAACAAAAATGGTGAATAACTCACCACAGGTTAATGAGAAGGGTGTGCTTGAAAGGATGCATGTAACTCTGCAATGTTGGTTTGTATTGGAGAGAGTCTCAGTCTTAAATCATTTTCCACACACAGTCTGTGCATGTATTTAGTTTTCTTGCTAGTGAGGGTCGAGAATTCACTCTCACATAGGTACGTGGTTGCAAAGGGCATCAGTGTCTTAACAGTGCGATTTGCCAAGGCAGGATACTCTGAGTTTAGCCCAATCCAGAAATCTAGCAGTGGCTTCTGATTTAAATAAAATTCACAGAATCGCTTGTTGCAATTTCGATGAGGCTGTCTTGTTCAGATATCGGTAAGTGGACTGGAGGGCATGAAAGGGATAACGAATCCAGTTGTTTGTGTCATCCGTTTTTCGGGAAAGTACCTGCGTAATTGCGCACCCAACTCACTCAGGTGCTTCGCTATATCACATTTGACATTGTCCGTAAGCTTGAGTTCATTTGCACACAAAAAATCATACAATGATGGAAAGACCTGTGTGTTGTCCTTGTTAATGCAGACAGCGAAGAGCTCCAACTTCTTAATCATAGCTTCAATTTTGTCCCACACATTGAATATAGTTGCGGAGAGTTCCTGTAATCCTAGATTCAGATCATTCAGGCGAGAAAAAATGTCACCCAGATAAGCCAGTCGTGTGAGAAACTCATCATCTGTCACGATCGTCATTCGGTGAAAGAGAGGACCAAGGCGCAGCGTGATATAGATACATCTTCTTTTATTTGAGAAGATGAAAATGAACACGAACACTAATACACACTAAACAAAAACAACAAACGACCGTGAAGCTACAAACGAAAGTGCAGCCACAAGCTACTAACGTCAAACATAGACAATTACCCATAACCTACCTAATGCCTATGGCTGCCTTAAATATGGCTCCCAATCAGAGACAACGATAGACAGCTGTCTCTGATTGAGAACCAATCCAGGCAACCATAGACTTACATAAACACCTACACTGAACACAACCCCATGAACTCTACAAAACCCCCTATACAATACAAACACCCTAGACTAGACAAAAACACACAAACATCCCCCATGTCACACCCTGACCTAACTAAAATAATAAAGAAAACAAAGATCACTAAGGCCAGGGCGTGACATCATCATGCAAGCGGTCAGACAAGGGAAAATTATGGTCAGTAAAAAAAACTTTAAGCTCGTCTCTCAATTTTAAAAAAGTGTCAATACTTTGCAACCTTGATAACCAGCGCACTTCTGCTGTTGTAAAAGCATTACATGGTCACTGCCCATATCATTGTATAGTGCAGAAAATACACAAGAGTTCAGGGTCCTTGCGTTATCAAAGTTAACAATTTTCACTGTAGTGTCCAAAACGTCTTTCAAGCTGTCAGACATTCTTTTGGCTGCAAGAGCCTCTCGATGGATGTTACAGTGAACCCAAGTGGCGTTGGGAGCAA
Organism: Salvelinus namaycush; assembly: GCF_016432855.1. Lineage (NCBI taxonomy): Eukaryota > Metazoa > Chordata > Actinopteri > Salmoniformes > Salmonidae > Salvelinus > Salvelinus namaycush. The sequence goes on from NC_052311.1 coordinate 49,028,386, forward strand.
CTGCTTGCACGCGCATTACCACTCTACTATGTCTCCCTGTCATGACTTTTGCGCCATCAGTACAGATACCAACACATCTTGACCACCAAAGTCCATTTGATGTCACAAAGCTGTCCAGTACTTTAAAAATATCCTCTCTTGTTGTCCTGGTTTCCAGTGGACCACACCTAAACGTAACGGACATATACCAGGAGCTGTGCCAGGCCCGGCACGTCTGTTGACTCATTCAGCTGTAACGCATAGAATTCACTGGCTTGTATGCAAAGCATTAATTGTTTCAAAACATCTCCTGCCATGTCACTGATGCGTCGTGAAACAGTGTTGTTTGATGAAGGCATTGTCTGTATAGTTTTTTGGGCCTTTTCCCTCAGCATTGTCCCAGCCGTACCCATGGCAGCAGGAAGAATTAAAGTCCTCCACAATAGTATGGGGCTTGCCTGTCCTAGCCACTCGGTAGCTCACCATATAAGACGCTTCTAGCCCCTTCTTATTAATGGTATCTGTTGCTTTTATACATGTATTACAACTCGAAAGTCATCTTAATTCTCGCTCAAAAAACTCCTGTGGCTTATTTTTCAAATTGGCATGTTTTGTTTCTAAATGTCTGCGCAGAGCGAAGGTGAGTTGTGAGATAGTACTGTTGCACATATAACACACCATGTCTTAGGAAAGGACCTATTCCCAATATAAGTGAACCCAAAATCAATGTAGTTCTCATCATATTTGCGCCTCTTCGATGGTCCAACGTCCCTGTCTGTTGTTCGGTGCTTTCCCGGGTAAGGGGGCAGTAGCTCTTTGCATCAGATTCACAACTGTCAGTGTCCATGCTAGCTGGGCTACAACAAATGTAGAATTACTGATGCTAGCATTGGATGTGCTCTTGGAAGCAGAACAACTTGTGTCGTCGTGGTGTAGTACTGCTGGTAGTAGCAGTACTACCAGTAGAGATTGTATGTCTCTCTATGGATGCGGGCCTTACTTTTTTTTTACCATTTATCAATTTTCGAGCAAATGGAATGAGCAGCAGCTACGTTTGGCTACATACGGACCGTTAGTGGAATTTCAGCGAGAGAGTAACGGTTAATGTGATTGGATGTTAATTATTTGACTAGGCTACCTGTATTTGACATTGTGTTGTTATTTCGCTTAACACTAGATGGTTTAATTTTATTTTTGGCAGTGAAACAAGGTTACGCAGGCTAGAAAAAAACCTCACCCAAATGTATAGCCCCGTTGGAAAATACAAATGGACTGTTTGAAAATGTGAAGAAAAAATATATATATATATTTTTAATGTGAATCACATTTTTATTTGGCATACCCCCGACGGCATTGCGCGTACCCTGTATTTTAAAAAAGTATTTATTTTATACATATTTAGAGATCTGGCCACGGACCCTCTGCAGTACCTCTTCTGCGGACGCCATTTTGGGAACCCCTGATTTTGCAGACCCTTTTATCCATATTTTAGGCTATGGCTACAAATCATAATAAATAAACTCTGTAGAAAGTGTGTTTTATTTTCTCTGAATCAGTGCATTGATTGGTGAGTTATTTACTGCATAATGGACCAGTCCTAGATTAATCTGTCCACTTCTTTCATTGAGCATTGTTGTTATGTGTGAAATGTGGACAAATGTGAAGAAGTCACATTGCATTTTCAGTGTTTTCGATTCAACTGATGCAGATATACCAGCTTGCAAACATAAACAACCATCTGTCGACGGGCATGTTCTGGCATGTCCTCCACCATCCAGTCACCCTAACTGACACATCTCCCCTCTCTCCTTCCCTCTCCCCTTGTTCTCTCTCCTCCCCAGATGCGAGGTGTGCTGTCCCCCCCTCCTATCGCCCCCATGCCCCTTCCTTTGCCGCTCCCTCCTACGACCACCCCGACTGGAACCCCCGTCTCTGTGTGATCTCCGGAAATCAGCTCTACATGTTGGACCAGGAGGAGGTACTTACCTACTGCTGCAAACACTATAGAAATACAATTTCACCCATCACCCACCCATTGACTTGAAAGGGGATTACCGTTCTAGGAATCATATTTCTATCTATTCTATGGCTCACTTTGCTGTACCATACTGTATTAGACTGGTTTGTTTGAACGGACATGAGTGTCTACAACACTGTCATGACAGTTTCTAAAGCCACAAAGTTTAATAAAAAATGACATATCTAAAAAAGGATATCACCACAATTGACCCTTTAGGCATGTAACTGTATTTGACATGACCTGACATTACATTGTATTCTGAGTACATTACATTGCCAATAAACATTGTCACTGATTTAATTCCCAGAGGTTTTCCTGACCACATGACATGACTAGGAAAAGCTCTGGGCCGGGTTCCTAGTTATAACACAGTATCTCATGTACATGTTGGACCTGAAGGAGGCCAGTGTTCATATTAAACACTCAAGGCAGGTGTCCTGGGCCACTGTCGCCTAAGGCTTGCTTATGGGAGGTTCAGTCCTGCACCTATTGTTAGCTTAGAATTTTGTGGCAAACAACTTTCGCACCAGTACCCCACCAGTACCCCTCTATACAAGTAGGTCACGTCTGGCTAAGATGGGCCTGTTAGACCAGTGCCCATAGCCTAGCAGTTAAGAGCGTTAGGGCCAGGAACCGAAAGGTCGCTGGTTTGAATCCCCGAGCCAACAAAGTGGAAAACATCATCTGTTCTGTCTTTGAGCAAGGCAGTTAACCCCCAACAACAACTGCTCCCTGGGTGCTGATGACGTTGATTAAGGCAGCCCCCTGCACCTCTCTGATTCAGAGGGGTTGGGTTAATTGCGGTAGACACATTTTGGTTGAATGCATTCAGTTGTGCAACTGACTAGGTATCCCCTTTCCCATCTGAGTGCTGATCTAGGATCAGTATACCTTTCAGATCATAACAGACATGACATGATTACATGACCAGGTGGGACCTGATTCTAAATCAGTACTCCTACTCTGAGACACTTTAGGAATATGGGACTCTTTCAAACTGACTGTTTATTGCTACCCCCCCCCCCCCTTAAACCCCCCCCTATATTATACTAAGTCGAATTTCAGCCTGCTAGCTCAGACCAGAAGGGGGTACTATTCCTTCACTTTTGTACCTGTATCGCCTTTGGACAGGTCTCTTTAAATGTAGACCTTGTAGTCAGATTTACAGATTGATATCCAATAAATTAATCCTAAAACACAATTAAAACACAGAGGTTTTACTTACACACTTAAGGTCTATTACACTACAATAACAGTGTTCATAGTACATTTGATTGAGAGTATGAGTCTATTAAAGATGATGTAATGATGTAATGGAGTACTGTAGCGGTACTTGCAGGGTAGCTAGCTGACAATATCTTTCATTCTCCTCACTCAGAAGGAGTATAAAGAACCTTATGATCCAGATAAGGGCCTTTTCAGCTATGGAGCGATGAGAAGAAGGCCCAAGTCAATTAATCAAAGGCTTATCCCTGTCTAATTGTGCCAATGAGGCAGAAGCTATGAATGGATTTGAGGCAGACCTGACGGGCCAATAGCCACCACCTTGGAGAGAGGATGAGAGGCGATTAAATATTCATGCCTGTCACTCACCTCATGCGGCGCGAGTGGGCCTCTCCATCTCTCTCTCTCCATCTCTCTCTTTCTCTCTCTCTCTCTCTGTCTCTCTCTGTCTATCTGTCTCGCTCAACCTCTCTCTCTCTCTCTGTCATACACACACACACCCCTCTTGATTAATTTCTGTTCGATTCAAATGCTTTTAGTGGCATGACAAAAAGCAATCATATGTTGCCAAAGAGGAGATAAGGTGGAACAGAGGGGTACCTCTCTCTCTCTCTCTCTCTCTCGCTCTCTCACACATTCTATTTCTCAGGCAACCTCTCCTCCCCCTGCTCCCTCCCTCCCTCTCTCCCTGGTGTGACTGACAGTAGTGTTTGGCTATCCCACAGACCTGCTCTCTCCTTTCTTTCCCAAGCAGCTCCATTGAGATGCCACTCTGTTTTGTTTTGTGAATGACATCCGTCAAAAGACCATTTTCTCTTCATTGCGGCTTCTTCAGTCTCAACTAAGGGGCTGCTTGAGGAAATAACAGTGCTCTGGAGGAATATGTGAAAATATCTGTCACGTCACCATTGTGCTATTCTGTGCTCCCCTATGTGCTTTATTCACCTCAGTAAACACGACAAGTGCTGAAAACTGGTGATGTTGAAAGCTTGACTTATGCATAGTCCGAATTAACCTAATAGATTAAGAGTGTACCCTTTCGTCCAAGTACAGAAGTCACTATACCTTCTGTTCAACACTTTATTGTTTGTGTAGCTTCTCCTACTTGCATACTCTCCACCTCAGAAGTCAATCTTAAAAGTGAACACTACACAATCCAACTTAACTTCACTCCCTAACAAAACAACTCTATGCTGCTCTGCCATTGACAGTAGAAGAGCACTGACCACTTCCCAGTGGGCTGCTGTTTGCCCTCTGTGCCCGTGGTGGGAGCGAGAGGATCGACAGTGATGGCTGCCACTGATATGAAGTGACAGAGCCCCGCATTGTGTGCACCAGACGCCACGCACCAGTGCCCTGTCCTCCAGTCATGTGCCCAGGCATCGCTCTCCCTCCCACTGTGCCCCAGTGTTACGCAAGCAATCAGAGGGCACTATTTCCTGCTAGCACGGCGCTAGCACTAGCATGTTAGTATCCTCTCTCAGTACTACTGAATCACATTAGCGTTAGCCTGCTAGGCTAATTCAAGATAAAGGGAATTAGAACAGGATTTGTCTCAGTATCCATGCATGGCCATTGTGTTGCATTCCCTGCCCATATGTTTGCAATGGCTTTGGCAGTGTTGATACTGTAAATTAATTCATTAGCGCCTGAGCCAACAATGCAGCGCCATGGTGGCATTTCCTGTAGCTACTGTTGTCACATTGCATAAAGCATGACTCAGGAGTAGTTAGCATTTTTACACATGCATGACCCTTGGGAACCCATTTGGAAACAGGGGGATGTGACAATTATGTAATAATAAGGCACACATGGATGGAAGGAGTCATGGGAAAGAAGCTCCTTCATTTGACCAATAAGAAAGCTCAATGCACTGTACATTGGCAAATCCTAAGGTTATTTAACAAGCGCTTTACTGCCTTTTGGCATTTGAATAACCATTACGCGCAACTGAAATAAGCCATTTTCAAAGGGTCACCACTTATTACATATTAGGGGTTATACACTGAGTATACAAAACATTAGGAACACCTTCATAATATTGAGTTGCACCCCCTTTTGCCCTCAGAACAGCCTCAATTTGTTGGGGCATAGACTTTACAAAGTGTCAAAAACGTTCCAAAGGGATGCTGGCCCGTGTTGATGCCAATGCTTCCCAAAGTTGTGTGAAGATGGCTGTATGTCTTTTGGGTGGTAGACCATTCTTGATACACACAAAAAACTATTGAGCCTGAAAAACCCACTAGCTTTGCAGTTCTTGACACACTCAAACCAGTGCGCCTGGCACCTACTACTATAACCCTTTCAAAGGCACTTAAATCTGGTGTCTTGTCCATTTTATCAAGGCAATTGGATTAATTTGCCTGGCTATGCATGTGTAAAGTGCATTTAAATGGAGTTTATCTAACATTCCAACTGAATGCAGGTATTGTGGGAAATGTCCACATAGGGGAGTAGTGGGACAGCTCTTCCACCAGTGCTCTGCAGCATGCTCAAATTTTACATACAAACAATGAAGATCAACTTTGGATTGGAATTTGGTTGGATTTAGTACTTAGGGATGCTCTCTAAATGCCCTCTTTTCTCATTCCAAGACGCCAAAAATGGTCTTAAAATCACTCTGTTTGAACGTTTCTCTTTGATTTTATCACATGCCAGTTGCTGTGTCCAATGCCTGAGGCGAGGGGAGGGAACATCTGTCAGTAATAGGACGTTATTGAGAGACTTGAGGACAGACAGTGGTGTTGGCCAGCCTAACTGTTTCTCATACTTCCAGGGACACAGAGGCTGATGTTTGTGTGTGTGTTTGTGTGTGTGTGTGTGCGGGAGTCTGTGTGTGTGCGTGCGTGCGTGAATGCGTCTGTGTGTGTGATTGTGTGTGCGCGTGTCGGGAGCAGAGGTAGTGGACTCAGCCGCTGTTTGATCACGACTCCGTTACAAAGTAATGGATTACACACCTGCCGCTCCATTACCACCCCCACCCCCCCTCCCCCCAGACACACAGCTCACACACCAAACACCACCCATCACAGCTGGGCCAGTAGTGACATATGGTCCAGGCAGCCTGCAGCATTGCTCAACTCTCCATGCCAGGCCCCCTCTCCTCTCCCTCTCACTCAGATCTATGGCTTTCATTCTCCCTCTACTCACCCACCACCCACCATCCACCCCTCCTTGCAGTGCCTGAGCACAGTCATCTGTCTATTTCAGTCTTAGCCACTTCTGCTCCTACTCTTGCCTCTGACTACAGTTTGCCTGATGCCGAAACCTAGTACAATTGACCTTCTTGTTAGCTATTAGAATTACCTCACGTATGAATGAGCTTATCTCTGACAACACTCAAGGGAGCCTAGGTCTGCATGCCAGTATTCAATCTACTTTTCAATTGAATTAAATGGATTGTTGACTCGCCCAACAAACACCGGAATACCCAGAGACAGAAACTCAAGGACAGAAATTAGGAAACACTGCGATACTGCATTAGATTCTCATTCCAATTATAGTCGTTTACATATTAGCAACGCAATCCCCATTAGCATGCTTTCTTGCTCCCTGCAGGTTTCAATGCTAGACCACTGCCCCTGTGTGATTGTCAGTGCGGGCCCCATGTGACCTCTGTCTAGTCTGCCAGTGTTGTGTGCCAACCTGCCTTGTGTGCCCACTCATGAGCATGGCTACCAGGGACGGTGCCAAGGCCGTGTCAAGTCCCCAGCTGCAGCGCCACTGTCCTAACCAGCCCCCCTCCCCTCTGCCAATCAAACACTGCCACGCAAGCTATAAATAGCGCTGAGGTGTTCCCTCTCGCAACCAGAAAGTGCTGTGTGTCAGAGTGGGTGTGTGTGTGTGCGTGTGTGTGTGCGTGTGTGTGTGGGTCTTTTCCATACACTTGTTGTGATGAATTGTGTCTGAATAGGGACACAGTGGAGATGAGGGGGGAGTGGGCTAACTGTGTTCAAGTGGACATCATTGTGGAAATTACCGTGTTTAGCATGCCATGATAGACTAGTATTTATGTAGGGTGTTTAAGATCAGTTTTGAGTCAGAGTTTAATGTGATCTAAACGGCCTCTCAGCTGCTCTGTGAACATTTTCAGTTCTTATTCTTAGTCAAAGTCACTACTCTCATTGAGGCAACTCCATGCCTTAGACTCAACTGAAGTCCGGAGCAGAACTTTCTGAATAAAAATGATTGATTAAGTAATAATACACTTAGATTATCAAAGCATTTAGCACTTACAGTATGCTGTATATTGATCACATTTCTTTATATTACTATTTTATGTGTATCGATACATTTAATTAGCAAAGTGCTCCTAGAATGCAGAAAGAAGCTCTGGTGCAGCACAGGCTCAAGGAAACAGGGGTAGAGAAGAGTGGATACAAACATTTAGGGACGTCTCTGAAGTCTTGTGAATGAATATATCCGTTAATTATCCAAAAATATAGCAACTATTACGCTTATGACATTATAAAAAGGCTTGGAGACAGATGGCTCATATTATTAACATGTTAGAGAGTATATCTGTGTTAGAAGGATATTCCTAGAGTGTTATGGTCCAATATTGAGGTAAATTTGATTACATCGAGAAATAACCAGAAATAATGTGAACGTTATAAACAGATGTTAAAATTAGGTCTGATGCATTTTAAACAGTGTGCTCGCAGTGTATCATAAAAAATATATAAACAGCAGAGCAAAGTCTTTCAGTGCACAAGCTTTTATGCATGCGGGTGCTGGACTCATAAAGATTGGGTGTCTTATAATACATTTTTCATAGAGGAACTCATTCCGTAACTTGCAATATATCTGTCCTCAGCGTGCGATGTATCTCACAACATACTCATTAGTGTGCACTAAGTGGATAATACAAGCATAATCATATATACACTTGATTTATGGTGTGTGTATCCCTGATTATGTTTTTAAAAAAAGAGGTAAACGTCAACAAAATGAATCCTGCCAATGACAGCGACGGGAGATGTCTTCTGGCTCACTGGGCTATGGGGGATTGTATACTGTGGTAAAGGACTCTATGGAGTGCTGTGCTCTGTGCTGTGTATCCACTAGATATGTCTAGCGCAGTAGACTGCATGTTATGTATGTTGGGGGGTGGGTGCTGTCGCCTGCAGTGGGTGTATGTACAGTTAAAGTCGGAAGTTTACATACACCTGAGCCAAATACATTTAAACTCAGTTTTTCACAATTCCTGACATTTAATCCTAGTAAAAATTCCCTGTCTTAGGTCAGTTAGGATCACCACTTTATTTTAAGAATGTGAAATGTCAGAATAATAGTTGAGAGAATGATTTATTTCAGCTTGTATTTCTTTCATCACATTCCCAGTGGGTCAGAAGTTTACATACACTCAAGTAGTATTTGGTAGCATTGCCTTTAAATTGTTTAACTTGGGTCAAATGTTTCAGGTAGCCTTCCACAAGCTTCCCACAATAAGTTGGGGGAATATTGGCCCATTCCTCCTGACAGAGCTGGTGTAACTGAGTCAGGTTTGTAGGCCTCCATGCTCGCACATGCTTTTTCAGTTCTGCCCACAAATTTCCTATTAGGATTGAGGTCACGGCTTTGTTATGGCCACTCTAATACCTTGACTTTGTTGTCCTTAAGCCATTTTGCCACAACTTTGGAAGTATGCTTGGGATCATTGTCCATTTGGAAGACCCATTTGCGACCAAGCTTTAACTTCCTGACTGATGTCTTGAGATGTTTCTTCAATATATCCACATAATTTTCCTCCCTCATGATGCCATCTATTTTGTGAAGTGCACCAGTCCCTACTGCAGCAAAGCACCTCCACAACATGATGCTGACACCCCCGTGCTTCACGGTTGGGATGGTGTTCTTCGGGTTGCAAGCATCCCCCTTTTTCCCCCAAACATAATGATGATCATTATGGCCAAACAGTTATATTTTTGTTTTCTCCAAAAAGTACGATCTTTGTCCCCGTGTGCAGTTGGTTGCAAACCGTAGTCTGGCTTTTTTATGGCGGTTTTGGAGCAGTGGCTTCTTCCTTGCTGAGCGGCCTTTCAGGTTATGTCGATATAGGGACTCGTTTTACTGTGGATATAGATACTTTTGTACCTGTTTCCTCCAGCATCTTCACAAGGTCCTTTGCTGTTGTTCTGGGATTGATTTGCACTTTTCTCACCAAAGTACGTTCATCTCTAGGAGACAGAACGCGTCTCCTTCCTGAGCGGTATGACGGCTGCGTGGTCCCATGGTGTTTATACTTGCATACTATTGATGGTATAGATGAACGTGGTACCTTCAGGCGTTTGGAAATTGCTCCCAAGGATGAACCAGACTTGTGGAGGTCTACAATTTTTTTTCTGAGGTCTTGGCTGATTTCTTTTGATTTTCCCATGATGTCAAGCAAAGAGGCACTGAGTTTTAAGGTAGGCCTTTGAATACATCCACAGGTACACCTCCAATTGACTCACATGATGTCAATTAGTCTATCAGAAGCTTCTAAAGACATGACATCATTTTCTGGAACTTTCCAAGCTGTTTAAAGGCACAGTCAACTTCGTTTATGAAAACTTCTGACCCACTGGAGTTGTGATACAGTGAATTATAAGTGAAATAATCTGTCTGTAAACAAGTGTTGGAAAAATGACTTGTGTCATGCACAAAGTAGATGTCCTAACCGACTTGCCAAAACTATAGTTGAGTGGTTGAAAAACAAGTTGGAATGACTCCAACCTAAGTGTATATAAACTTCTGACTTCAACTGTATGTATTAAACTTTTATGTCATCCATATTTTGCTGGAAGACCTGCTACATGTCTATGATATTACAGCTGACATGGTCATACGGTTAAACGTGGTTATATGACCAGCCGGCGAACCTCACACACATACAGTACCAGTCAAAAGTTTGGACACACCTACTCATTCAAGGGTTTTTCTTTATTTTTACTATTTTCTACATTGTAGAATAATAGTGAAGACGTTAACACTATGAAATAACACATATGGAATCATGTAGTAACCAAAAAAGTGTTAAACAAATCAAAATATATTTTATATTTGAGATTCTTCAAAGTAGCCACCCTTTGCCTTGATGACAGCTTTGCACTCTCTTGGCATTATCTCAACCAGCTTCACTTGGGTTTCCCACATATGCTGAGCACTGGTTGACTGCTTTTCCTTCACATTGCGGTCCGACTCGTCCCAAACCATATCAATTTGATATGATAAGTTAATTTGTGGAATGTCTTTCCTTCTTAATGCATTTGAGCCAATCAGTTGTGCTGTGACAAGGTATGGGTGGTATACAGAAGATAACCCTATTTGGTAAAAAGACCAAGTCCATATTATGGCAAGAATAGCTCAAATAAGCAAAGAGAAATGACAGTCCATCATTACTTTAAGACATGAAGGTCAGTCAATCCTGAAAATTTCAAGAATTTCAAGAAGAAAGTTTCTTCAAGTGCAGTCGCAAAAACCATCAAGCGCTATGATGAAACTGGCTCTCATGAGGACCGCCACAGGAAAGGAAGACCCAGAGTTACCTCTGCTCCAGAGGATAAGTTCATTTGAGTAAACTGCACCTCAGATTGCAGCCCAAATAAATGGTTCACAGAGTTCAAGTAACAGACACATCTCAACATCAACTGTTCAGAGGAGACTGCGTGAATCAGGCCTTCATGGGCTGAAATGGAACGCGCACACACACACACACACACACACACACACAGTGGTGGAAAAAGTCCCCAATTGTCATACTTGAGTAAAAGTAAAGATACCTTAATAGAAAATGACTGAAGTAAAACAGAAAGTCACCCAGTAAAATACTACTTGAGTCAAAGTCTAAAAGTATTTGGTTTTAAACATACTTAAGTATCAAAAGTAAATGTAATTGCAAAAATATACTTAAGTATCAAAAGTAAAAGTATAAATAATTCCAAATTCCTTATATTAAGCAAACCAGACAGCAAGATTTTCTTGTTTATTACGTTTACAGATAGCCAGGGGCACACTCCAACACTCAGACATAATTTACAAATGAAGCATGTGTGTTTAGTGAGTCTGTCAGATAAGATGCAGTAGGGATGACCAGGGATGTTCTCTTGATAAGTGTGTGAATGGACCCTTATCTGTCCTGCTAAGCATTGAAAATGTAACGTGTACTTTTGTGTGTCAGGGAAAATTTATGGAGTAAAAAGTACATCATTCTCTTTAGGAATATAGTGAAGTAAAAGTAGTCCAAAATATAAATAGTAAATTAAGTAGGGATACCCCAAAAACACAAAGTAGTACACACACACACACAAATCAGTACCATGGATAGCCACATCATATTTAACTTACGTTGACTGGACTCAATTGTTTTTGGTATCTTTTAGTTGTCACTGTATTAAACTAACCATCAGCATAGGTGATTTGATTCTGTTGAAATGTAGAAGTTAAAATGGTGCTGGAATAGTGGAGGCAGCTCCTGTTTTCTTTTCGACTTGCGGTAACTCTCCGTGGTTCTAAATCAATGGTTGTTTAGTAGTCCAAAAATGTCAGAAACATTACTTTGCTTGACCATGCTGTAGGTCATGTAACTGTCAGTTATATGCAATATGCTTTGTGGACTTCACTGGACAGAGGTTGCTGTCCGTTGTTTTGATGAAACATTGTTCTTCTTATTGTTTCAGCCTTAGGCCTATAAATCACAGTGTCAAGGCATATGAACTAACAGGTTATAGAGCAAGCAAGGTAATTATCACAATACCTAGGTTGTAATAAGGATTTTTTTCCTGGCTTGGCGCTACTGCTCAGTGATAGACATTTCAAGATACTATCCATTATGGTCTTCTGAAAATATAGCTTAATGCATTATGCATGTATGTTGACCTGACCTTGTCTCTCTGTGCATATGCAGGTACACCCTTTGTTGATGCGCGAGCGGCGCTCCGAGTTGCACAGGAACAAGCTGCTGCGGAGGACAGTCAGCGTTCCTGTTGAGGGGAGGCACCATCCAGAGATGGGTAAGTTGGCCATGGGCCCTTCTATCTCTCTGAATTCTTTCTGACCATAGAAATACAGTCAATAGCTTGGAACCTCTGACCATAAAGCACAAATGTAATGTTGTACTTCCTGCTTTTACTTCCTGCTTTACTCTTATGGGGACCCTCGCAATGGCTGCCAGTCCACCCATTATGGCGTCATTGACTTGAATCGGAGGCCCGTTCTACTCATTCTAGTTCTGTGTTTCTGACTCTACCTGTCATGGGCTGCTCTCACCTTTCTCTGCCTTTCTACTTCGGATATTTTGTGATTGTCTTTCTTACTGCCTCTCTGACTCGTTGTCTCTGCCTGCCTCTTTGCCTTACTCCACCTCTCTCACTCTGCCTCTCTGCCTCATGTATGTCTCAGCATTGATACACTCCCATCGTCCACATAGAGCGACTCTCCCCACAACAGTCTTGTGGGGATACTGCAATAGGCCACTCACTCCATATTTGACATGAACCTGTTCAGGTCTGACACAGCAATACTCTCCTATAACGGCACAGGCTACACAGGCCTACTGACTCCAGAAGAATGATGCTCATCACACTCTAAGCATCTCTATGATATAGCATGTCATCAAACAGCCTTCCATTGAGAGCCATCTGCAGTGAGAGCCCATCCACACTGAGGAGATGCCCATACTGAATGGGATCGATGCCCCCCATGCGGCCAAGGCACCCCAGGCATCCCATTAATGAGCTGATTAACAGAAACCTGCCATGCTGTCATCAGAATTCCACATTTACGGAGTCAGTGTCACGGGAAATGCTTGTGACACAGTGACCCATTTCAGAAAGACTGTGACCTACTGCATAACTTGGAACTGAGATAACTTAGTGAGATCATCATTGGGATAATCCTAAAGTGAGAGTAGATTGGATGCAAGCAAGTGAGTAGATTGCATACACGTGGATTGGATGGGATAAGGATAATCTACACTACCAGTCAAAAGTTTTAGAACACCTACTTTTTCTTTATTTTTACTATTTTCTACATTGTAGAATAATGGTCAAAACATCAAAACGATGAAATAACACATATGGAATCATATAGTAACCAAAAAAGTGTTAAACAAATGAAAATATATTTTATTTGAGATTCTTCAAATAGCCACCTTTTGCCTTGATGACAGCTTTGCAAACTCTTGGCATTCTCTCAACCAGCTTCACTTGGATTTCCCACATATGCTGAGCACTGGTTGGCTGCTTTTCCTTCACATTGCGGTCCGACTCGTCCCAAACCATATCAATTTGGTTGAGGTCGGGAGATTGTGGAGACCAGGTCATCTGATGCAGCACTCCATCACTCTACTTCTTGGTCAAATAGCCTTTACACAGCCTGGAGGCGTGTTGGGTCATAGTCCTGTTGAAAAACAAATGATAGTCCCACTAAGCCCAAACCAGATGGGATGGTATATCGCTGCAGAATGCTGTGATAGCCATGCTGGTTAAGTGTGCCTTGAATTCTAAATAAATCACAGACTGTGAACCCAGCAAAGCACCCCCACACCATAACACCTCCTCCTCCATGCTTTACGGTGGGAAATACACATGCGGAGATAATCTGTTCACCCACACCGCGTCTCACAAAGACAGGGCGGTTGGAACCAAAAATCGCAAATTTGGACTCCAGACCAAAGGACACATTTCCACCGGTCTAATGGGTTTCTTGGCCCAAGCAAGTCTCTTCTTATTATTGGTATCCTTTAGTAGTGGTTTCTTTGCAGCAATTCGACCATGAAGGCCTGATTCACACAGTCTCCTCTGAACAGTTGCTGTTGAGATGTGTCTGTTACTTGAACTCTGTGAAGCATTTATTTGGGCTGCAATTTCTGAGGCTCGTAAGAGCGAGTTTCATCATAGTGTTTGATGGTTTTTGTGACTTCACTTGAAGATGTTCTTGAAATGTTCAGCATTGACTGAAAAAGTAATGATGGACTGTCATTTCTCTTTCCTTATTTGAGCTGTTCTTCCCATAATAGGGACTGGTCTTTTACCAAATAGGCCTTTCTTCTGTATACCCCCCCACACCTGAGTAGGTGTTCTAAAACATTTGACCGGTATAAAACAAATCTTTGAAAATCCAATTTTGACAAGACTTCAAAAAAGAAAAAAAGGACACAAAGGCATGGAATCAAAATGACAGGCTAAACTGTCCAATGATACACAAGATCGAGATAGCAAACAATGCTCTATGGGGGATGAGGTCAAATAGACCTTCCGATGTTGTCCTCTACTCACTTAAGTGCTTCATTCCAGGGACACATACAGTACAAGTCATAGATTACTCTTGTGTTATAAAAAAAACAAGCTTGAATTTGTATCCATCTTGGTATGCATCCAATGTGTTTATGTACTGTATCTATACATCAAACGTGAATTTTCATTTATCATCGTTTTGATAAATGAAGACACTTGACAACAATCCCAGCTGGGTCCTGATGTAATGACCATCTCTGATGAAGACATTTGGCTCTGCATCTATGATTAGGGACACATACGATACTTCAGTACGCTCTTTGGATTGGATACGGAAAGTTACTCAGACGCAATTAGTCTACTTCCCCATCCACTTCCTTGTATTGCACCTTGAAAGCACGGAAACGGTTAAAGTTGGAGCAATCAACATGCAATTAAGGCATTCATCTTGCTAGATAATTGCAGTGTGCTGTAAATGTGTTATGCAAATATCTATTGTAATTAGAACTTCAACCTAAACACTATCCACAGATGTTCTGCATGCAGCCACACAGACCAACCCAAAGTCTTTGCTCTGTGCGGAGCTGTCCAAGGTTACTGAAACAGCTCTCATCTTTGGTGGATTTTAGCCCATGTTGGGCCCTCTGTCCATGGTGTTGAAACACCCTATGTACCCTGGACATATTTAAGGTACATATAAGGTACAGTAGTTACAATAGGGAGACAAAGGCCTCCCGAGTGGTGCAGCAATCTAAGGCACTGTATTGCAGCGCTGAGGCGCCACTACAGTCTGGGGTTCAAGAAGCGCGGCTTGGCGGGTCATGTTTCAAAGGATGCATGTCTTGACCTTCGCCTGTCCCGAGCCCGTTGAGTTGCAGTGATGAGACAAGATCGTAACTACCAATTGGGGGAAGAAATGGGTAAACATTTTTTTAAATGAAGAACAAAAAATGAATAGGGAGACAGACTGTGTGGGGCGGTAGTGCCAATAGTGGAGTATAAGGAATCTGGCTTGAATAGCAGTTGCTGCATTATGGTGGAGGTACTGTATTTAAACTATGTTAAAACCTTTTCTCAATAGGGGGTGCTGTTTTCACTTTGTAAAAATTTCGTTCCCAAATTAAACTGCCTCGTACTCAATTCTTGCTCGTACAATATGCATATTATTATTACTATTGGATAGAAAACACTCTCTAGTTTCTAAAACCGTTTGAATTATATCTGTGAGTAAAACAGAACTCAAGTTGGAGCAAACTTCCTGTGAGAAATCTGAAATCAGGCAGGCTGTTCTGGGGTCAGTTTATTAATTTGCATGTCTTCTATTGGTCGAGATGCACTGCATACGCCTTCCCCTAGATGTCAGCAAATAGTGAGAATTGGAATGGAGTTGCTAGGCAGATCTGAGGCCATATAAATGGGCTTGGAACGTGGGGTGCACTCTTTTCAACATTCGCCATGACGCAAGACAGACCTCAGGATGGCATTCTGGAAAGCTCCCGTTATAGGCCTTAGATATATCCGGCTCTGATTTTATTCGATATAGGTGTTAAAGACATCATAATGTTGTTATTTTAAACCGAGTTATATCAGTTTATATCAGTATATTGCGATTTTCGGATATTTCTTTGTGCTGCGTTATAGTGAGTTGGGCACGTCTGGGCCACATGGCTAATGTTTACTGCTAATTCCAAAGTTGAAGGCGACAATCTACAACCGAGCAACGATTCTTTTGGACAAAGGACAACTTGCCCAAGATTCTGATGAAAGCTCATCAAAAAGTAAGAACTATTTATGATGTTAATTCGTTGTTCTGTTGAAAAATGTAAAACTCCTATTCCGCCATTAATTTCGGTGCGGTCTCGCTTTAACGCACGCTGTATGTCGTAGTAACGTTAATTTTAAAAATCTAACACAGCGGTTGCATTAAGAACTAATGTATCTTTCATTTGCTGTCCAACCTGTATTTTTTAGTCAAGTTTCTGATTAGTTAATGATTAGATTAGGTGCCTCTCCCAAGATTTCTCCCGACATTTTGTTGGCAGCTTGGCTACTATTCTCATTGTATAACCACGATTTGTGCCGCTAAATATGCACATTTTCGAACAAACTCTATATGTATTGTGTAATATGATGTTATAGGACTGTCATCTGAAGAAGTTTGAGAAGGTTAGTGAAAAAATTTATATCTTTTGCTGGTTTATTCGTTATCGCTATTGTTGGCTTGAATCAATGCTGTTGTGTGGTTGGCTATTGTAGTAAGCTAATATAATGCTATATTGTGTTTTCGCTGTAAAACACTTAAAAAATCTGAAATATTGGCTGGATTCACAAGATCTTTGTCTTTCATTTGCTGTACGCTGTGTATTTTTCATAAATGTTTTATGATGAGTATTTAGGTAATTCACGTTGGTCTCTGTAGTTATTCTAGTTGCTTTGGTGAGAGTTGTGATGGTGGCTGCAATGTAAAACTATGATTTATACCTGAAATATGCACATTTTTCTAACAAAACATATGCTATACAATAAATATGTTATCAGACTGTCATCTGATGAAGTTGTTTCTTGGTTAGTGACTATTTATATCTTTATTTGGTCGAAATTGTGATAGCTACCTATGCAGGAAAAAAATGGTGCAAAAAAAAAGTTGTGTCATTTGCTATCGTGGTTAGCTAATAGAAATACATATTGTGTCTTCACTGTAAAACATTTTAAAAATCAGAAATGATGGCTGGATTCACAAGATGTGTATCTTTCATCTGGTGTCTTGGACTTGTGATTTAATGATATTTAGATGCTAGTATTTACTTGTGACGCTATGCTAGGCTATGCTAGTCAGCTTTTTTACTGATGGGGGTGCTCCCGGATCCGGGATTGTGATGAAGTAGAAGTTAAATGGTTGCAATTGCAGTAGCATATATAATGGAAACTATAAGCACTATAGAGTAAAAAGTGGTGGTATGTTGTGTACTGCTGCAAAATGTTAGATGTCACGTTTCTGAGCCATTCAGCCATAAAGGGAAGTTATTGAAACTGTGTAGCTGGGGTTGTCTCTGTACTGTAGCATGTTTCTGTATTTACTGGCAGGGTAAGTTACATTTGTGTTAACTTGTCATTTCGAACAGCTCAAAGAGCAGGTCTGACCTACCACAAAACCCCTGTTTACCATATCAGATGTTAACCAAGTGAAACTTAGGCTGTTTCAAGCAGGCCACCATAGTCCCTGTGGCCAAGGAAGCGACGGTAACCTGCCTAAATGATTACCACCCTGCAGCACTCACGTTGGTAGCCATGAAGTGCTTTGAAAGGCTGGCCATGGCTCACATCAACAGCATCCTCCCGGATGCCCTAGACCCACTCCAATTCGCATACCGCCCCAACAGATCCACAGATGACGCAATCTCAATCGCAATCCACACTGCCCTTCCCACCTGGACAAAAGGAACACCTATGTGAGAATGCTGTTCATTGATTACAGCTCAGCTTTCAACACCATAGTGCCCACAAAGATCATCACTAAGCTAAGAACCATGGGACTAAACACCTCCCTCTTCAACTAGATCCTGGACTTCCTGACGGGCCGCCCCCAGGGGGTAAGGGTAGGCAACAACACGTCTGCCACGCTGGTCTTCAACACTGGGGCCCCTAAGGGGTGTGTACTTAGTCCCTCCTGTACTCCTTGTTCACCCACGACTGCGTGGCCAAACACGACTCCAACACCATCATTAAGTTTGCTGATGAAACAACAGTGGTAGGCATGATCACGACAATGAGGGAGCAGGTCAGAGAACTGGCAGTGTGGTGACAGGACAACAACCTCTCCCTCAATGTGAGCAAGACAAAGGAGCTGATCGTGGACTACAGGAAAAGGCGGGCCGAACAGGCCCCCATTAACATCGACGGGGCTGTAGTGGAGCGGGTTGAGAGTTTCAAGTTCCTTGGTGTCCACATCACCAACGAACTATCATGTTCCAAACACACCAAGACAGTCGTGAAGATGGCACGACAACACCTTTTCCCCCCCAGGAGACTGAAAATATTTGGCATGGGTCCCCAGATCCTCAAAAATGTATACAGCTGCACTATCGAGAGCATCCTGACCGGTTGCATCACCGCCTGGTATGGCAACTGCTCGGCATCTGACCGTAAGCGCTACAGAGGGTAGTGCGTACGGCCCAGTACATCACTGGGGCCAAGCTTCCTGCCATCCAAAACCCATATAATAGGCGGTGTCAGAGGAAGGCCCATAAAATTGTCAGAGACTCCAGTCACCCAAGTCATAGACTGTTTTCTCTGCTACAAATAAAGTTTGATTTGATAGAGCAAGGTCAGCAAAGGGACTTGATTATGTAATATAATGAGAGAAACAATCCTTTTAAAGCTTTATTGGCATTGAAGTGCATGCTCCTGATCCTATTGGCTCTCTTGCAATAACATTCATTCAAAGAGTACATTCTGTGCTAATAGAAGGAAAATATATTGTTTTCTCTCTCTCTTATTAACCTCCTCAAAATTGGATGTGATTATCTGCATTAATGAAGTTGGCCTTCGATGTTATGTGTTTGAAATTGACTTTCACCACGGCTGCTCAGTCATTGAGAGAAATCCATGTTATCTGAATGAATTAACCTCAGGCTAAATCAAAAACATCATGTAGCTAGCTAACTGCTTATCTGATTGATAGCCTTTGGCTGAATGGAAATTCAATGTAAAAACACAACGTGTTGTTCGTATTTTCCTCCATTATAAACTTGTGTTCTCCGTCTACTGGGACAACATTGGCATTTGATATTTTATTTATAGGAGTTGTTCCACATCCCATCTTAAAGGTACAACACTAGCGTGTATAACTGAACTAATTTCTCCTCCAATAACTTTAAGAAAATGAATCATAATAAACAGTATAAATTATGGATTTTCCCCAGCCTTTTAACTCATTAAAACAACATGCAATGTCTTTGAGGTTCCACCAGGGACAAAACAACTGTCAGGGTAAGAGTGGAACTCAGATGTGGTTCATGTTTGCAGCATACTCCAGCAGCTACCGCTAACCTGCCAACCCATCAACAACCTCAGTACAGTTACCATGCATGTGCGTAGTTTGTATTCTCTAGCATTATATATTAGATTAGTGAGTCTGTTACTCAGATTTATCTTTGTTTTGAGCAATTCAGCCTCCGTTGACACCAAAGATCTACTGCAACATTACGCAATACGATCCCATTAGCCAACCCCAATTATGCTATTCTCTGTTTGCTACCACATGGGAATACTAAAGGACACTTCAATATGTTTTAATTGCAGCATGAAGCATACATAGTACTGTAGCAGTATCAACAACAGTATTGTTTGTTTTAGTGAGACTATTAGTACTATATAAAGTTAACAGTGCAGGATGACAGGGAGCCTGTGAGTCTGTCACTGATGGAACTGCAAATCCACCCCCAAAGCTGCCGCTTGTCTTTGGGGAGATTTGCTGAGTCATCTTGCTGTCTTAATGTTGGAACTCCGAATGAATACAAATGGAGCGCTACTGTAGCTTTGTTTAACGGTTCATGGACATGAGCAGGGGAACATTCACTGGGGAAAGGGGCAGAGAGAGAGAGATGGTTCGTGGAATTGTATGCCTACTAAGCTAGAATCAATACTGTTTTCTGGCAACATTTTACATCACTGTTCCCACACTTCTTCGAAATGACGTAAAGCTACTTCATGTGGAACAAGTAGTCAAATTATATTTCACTTAAAGGGAAGATTGTAGAATTAAGTTTATTTTAAAACATTATGATTTGTTTTATACCCTATCACTTTACATTTATATTTTGGGAGAAATTTATATTTTAACCGAATTTGACCGAAGTCAGGTCGGAAAAGCGTTCGGAAATGTAACATGAAGAGGAGCACTACAGGAGTAAGAGTGAAACCACTGCCCACATAAGACGGTGAATACCCACATCATACAGAGTCCTACTATTGTTAAAAATATATATTTTGGCACTCTGAATAAAGCCAATTTATCATCTGATCATATCCTGTGATTTTTTTTACTCTGTATCAGCTCATTAAAAAAATAAACACTAATACAGCTCGCTGGCCTTTTGCATAGCCCCTTTCCACCCCTGGCTTACCCCTACTAGCTAACCACTAGCAGTCTTGAAACACATCACTTATTAGCAGTTCAGCACATCAGCATTTCTCGCTGATACACAAAATCTGCTACACAACATCAAGATAAACCTTTACCATCATAATAGACATTGATCATCTATAACCGAACTGGCTAAGACTCTGTTGTTGGCCGATTGTAGCTATAGCTAATGACATGCTAACCTGAGTGCTACTACTAGCAGCAGTAAACCCAGGTATAATGGCTAAAACAAACATTGATTACCATGATATCCTGCAAAAAAAGATCAGTGTGTACTGCCCCTCAAAGCCGTAATGTTTTGTTGGTATAGGAGTTTCTGATAAATGTAATTCAAATTGCAAAAATATGTGTATAAGTGTATAGAATGTAAAAAAATCATTAACTTTTGTATAAGATGGAATATCAATCTACATTGTTAGATTTGTGGAAATATATTGTGCAACCTTCTCTTTAATAAGCGTAACAACTAGCAGTGTAGAGAGTGCTACTACACAGTAAATATGTATTCCTTGGGGCTGTATATTATAAAAAATTAGGCAAATGTGATTTAAAGATAATGTTTTTATAATTAACATCTTAGCTACAATACATTTTTTTCAAGACGGGTCTTTTAGAATCCTCTTTGTAATTGAAATTTTGACAAAAAAAATCCCCCTTTAATAAATGATTACTGATCAATTAGAAGGTACAAGAAATGACATGTTAAGAAATGGAGTGAAGCACCATTGAAAATACCATGCCTAAATTAGAAAATAGCTTTTTATGCAGAGCAGCTATGTAAATGTCGACATTATGTAAGTGCTCACATATCCTGTGATATATCCTGAGGATGAAATAGAGCAATAACAATAACAACAGCAGTAGCAGCACAGCTCCTGGTTTGACTGGCAGTTGTCCATGGGTCTCTTGTGTAGGCTGGTTTCCCTTCCTCAGCCCTGAGTGTGTAAGTCAGCTCTCATACATTGGTTGGCTGTAGTCTTAAAATACTTCCCTCTACAAAATATCTCTCTGCACCTAGACTAGGGTCAGGGATTTACTGCAACGTTCTTCAACTTCAATTAAACTCAGTCTCAAATAGCCACCTGTCCCTTTAAATAGCTGGGCATCGGCACACATTTCAGCAAATACATAAGTATTCAGACCCTTTGCTATCAGACTCAAAATTGAGCTCAGGTGCATCCTGTTTCCATTTATCATCCTTGAGATGTTTCTACAACTTTATTGGAGTCCACCTGTGGTAAATTCAATTGATTGGACATGAATTGGAAAGGCACATACCTGTCTATATAAGGTCCCACAGTTGACAGTGCATGTCAGAGCAAAAACCAAGCCATGAGATCAAAGGAATTGTCCGTAGAGCTCCGAGACAGAATTGTGTCGATGCACAGATCTGGGGAATGGTACCAAAACATTTCTGCAGCGTTGAAGGTCCCCAAGAACACAGTGACCTCCATCATTCTTAAATGGAAGAAGTTTGGAACCACCAAGACTCTTCCTAGAGCTGGCCGCCCGGCCAAACTGAGCAATCGGGGGAGAAGAGCCTTGGTCAGGGAGGTGACCAAGAACCCGATTGTCAATCTGACAGAGCTCTGGAGTTCCTCTGTGGAGATGGGAGAACCTTCCAGAAGGACAACCATCTATGCAGCACTCCACAAATCAGGCCTTTATGGTAGAGTGGCAAGACAGAAGCCACTCTTCAGTAAAAGGCACATGACAGCCTGCTTGGAGTTTGCCAAAAGGCACCTAAAGACTCTCAGACCATGAGAAACAAGATTCTCTGGTCTGATGAAACCAAGATTCAACTCTTTGGCCTGAATGCCAAGCGTCACATCTGGAGGAAACCTGGCACCATCCCTATGGTTAACCATGGTGGTGGCAACATCATGCTGTGGGGATGTTTTTCAGCGGCAGGGATTGGGAGACTAGTCAGGATCGAGGCAAAGTACAGAGAGATCCTTGATGAAAACCTGCTCCAGAGCGCTCAGGACCTCAAGACAACGCAGGAGTGGCTTCCGAACAAGTCTTTGAATGTCCTTGAGTGGCCCAGCCAGAGCCTGGACTTGAACCCAATCAAATATCATTGGAGAGACCTGAAAATAGCTGACAGAGCTTGAGATGATCTGCAGAGAAGAATGGGAGAAACTCCCCAAATGTGCCAAGCTTGTAGCGTCATACCCAAGAAGACTTGAGGTTGTAATCGCTGCCAAATGTGCTTAAACAAAGTACTGAGTAAAGGGGCTGAATACTTATGTGGATGTGATATCTGTTTTTTAGACATTTGCTAAAATGTAAAAAAAAGAAGAAAAAAAAGGTTTTTGCTTTGTCGATATGAGGTATTGGGTGTAGATTGATGAGGGAAAAAAACTGTTTAATACATTTTAAAATAAGGCTGTAACCTAACAAAATTTGTAAAAGGCAAGGGGTCTGAATACTTTCCGAAGGCACTGTATAAACCAAGGTCAAGGTCAAATTGCGTGGGACAAATTGACCCAGAACATCATGGATGTCACTATTCCGGTAACGGGTCTAATTTAATTGTAAAACATGTAATTATGGGGTCTACCGAGTGGCGCAGAATTCTAAGGCACTGCATCGCAGTGCTAGAAGCATTACTACAGACCCGGGTTCATTTCCGGGCTGTGCCACAACTGGCCGGGAGTCCCATAGGACAGCGCACAATTGGCCCAGCGTCACCCGGGTTAGGGGAGGATTTTACTTGGCTCATCGTTCTCTAGCGACTCCTTGTGGCAGGCCGGGTACCTGCGGGCTGACCCCGGTCACCAGTTGAAAGGTGTTTCCCCGACACATTGGTGTGGCTGGCTTCCGGGTTAAGCTGGCGAGTGTTAAGGAGCGCGGTTAGGTGAGTCATGTTTCCGAGGACGCATGACTCCACCTTTGCTTCTCCCGAGCCCATTGGGGATTTGCAGCGATGAGACACGATTGAAAATTGGGGAGAAAAAGGGCATTACAATACAAACAAACAAACAAAAAAAGAATTATGTGTTTTAGAAGTTTGAGACCCATACTTAGGAAAGTAGATGAAGGGTCATGGTGGAAGAGTTACGTAAAATAGTATTTTTGTGATTTTCAAACTCTAAGGGAAGCGTTAAATTGACAATAGTCTGCTGGGTGAGAATATAATCAATTGTTACATTTTATATGAAGAATCTGATGAACAGTGCAGCCTGAAATTGACATAGAGGCAGGGAAACAAAACGGAGTCCCAAAAAGTGACTTGTCAAAATGATCCTACAGAGTCACAACCAGGTAAGACGTGTTGATGTCTATATAATATCAGAAAGAGCAGATTCTGCAGTTTCCAAATGACTCTTAAAAATGACCCATTGAGCTGTTTTTCAAAATACAACTTTTGGGCAGAATTACTGTGATTACTGTCAACACTCAAAGCAGTTATATTTAAGCTCAAAATATGCCACTCTGTTTTTTAATGCATTTTCTTAAATTCATAATGTTCCTTAAGACCTCCAGGGGACCATGACACAATGTCCCAAGAACATTTTGAAAATGTCTTTGGGGATGTCCCCGGGTCCAACCAGGAACTACACAAATCCTCTAGGGGACCATGACACAACGTACTAAGAACGTTCAGGGGAACCTTCAGGGGTCAAACCTAGTACTATAAAAAGGTCTCCCAGAGAACGTTCCCTTGGGACCATTGCACAACGTCCTAAGGACTAGTAAAAATGAAAGTCATGAGAACGTCCGAGAAAGGTCCTGACATGGTCCTCAGTGACGTACAAGGAACTAGACAGAAGTACCCCAAAGAATTCTCCCTTGGGACCATCACGCAACGTTCTAACGTCAATGGGATAACATCCCACTGAGACCATTTAGGGACCTAATGGGAATGCCGCCGAATGTCCTCAGGTCATCTCCTGTTTGCTGGGATATAGACTAGAACAGTGGTCACCAACCTTTTCTTTATTGAGATCACTTTCTGAGTCAAAGTGCAAGCTGAGTTCAATTCTCTGCTGGGCACAGGAGATCAAGTGCGCCTACAACGTAGCCTTTTGTGTGATGTCAATTAAATGATCTGTAGCCTATAGGGCCTAACAGTGAATGGGAAAATAAGTACAGGGCAAAGTTATATTTCCAATGAAATTAACTTCCTAAAAATGATATGCTATTTACATTGACGGGAAAAAAAATGTGGCTTTTTTCATATGTAGTAAGAGAGGTCTGATTTTCTCCATGTACTGTAGGCCCTTATATTTCAAAACTCGAGTCTCAAGCTAGGTCAGTGGCGACCCGTCATTCAGGGCAGGTGGGGCAGAGCCTGTTATGAAACCCACCTGTTTAGTTTAAAAGAAAAATATATATTGTTTGCCTGTTTTGTTTGTTATTTTGGCATTAATGTGTTACATATCAGTTTGCAAACAGTGTAAAAAATAAATGTATTGAGTTGATAAAGCTACATGCAGACATGGTCTCTTTTTTGCTTTCTTGAGTAAGGCAGCTCCAAAATGCAAGTGTTTCAGCCTAGTTCAGTGCTTTCTGTGGAGGGGCAGCCAGCGGAAAATACAGAGCATAGGGATTGTTAATCTTCTCTAGTTGCGCCATGATTGGCTCAGTGTTCTGTCACTCATGGTGACATTACGTCATCTCAAAATCTACAGGGAGAGCTAGAAAGTTTAAGCCCCCTTGGGTGCTGCCATAGGTTTACATTAGAAGTGCCCATCCAAGAAGGCTCAAGGTCGTTGGCCACAGATAAAATGACATCAAATCACGTTATATCTACAGTAGCTTTGATTGGACTGATCATGTCAACATCATACTTTCAAAATCTTAACTAGCAAGTTAGAGAAAACAGTCATTATCATGAATCACACCAACAATCTACTGGTAAATCCTTTTCAATCCTTGTCATTTGAAGAGAAATGACAGATAAAATGTATCGGTGCTCATCGGCCATTGGACATAAACATTACACAACAACATATTCAACAATGAGTGGTTTGGAAGGAATCAGTGGCTAACTGCAAGCATTGCAAAGCAATCACTAATTTGCTTCCCGTGCCTGCTATTTGGTGGAGAGGGTGTGTGGTCCAAGTCTGGGTTTAAGGGTCTCTTTTCAAAGCTTAAAAGGATAAACATTCACACGCAACACCATAGGCCAGAAAAGGTGGAATACATTGGCCTTGCTGTCAATCCAGCATGACTTCCGACGCGTTCAAAACAACTTGAAATGCAGAACTGGGAAATCTCAGACTTCAGTGTGTTCTTGACAACTGGGAACTCTGAAAAAACGAGCTTCGACTGGGAAAATAAGTTTTGAACGGTTATCCAATACGGAATTCGAAGTCGGGAACTCAGGCCTCTTTCTAGAGCTCCGACCTGAAGATATCATGATTCGATCTTGTTTTTTTCCGAGTTCCCAGTTGTCTTGAAAGCACCATAAATCGAGAGAATGCCAGACTTTGATGACAAAGTTTCATGACAAAATTTGCCCACAATAAGGACCGCTGCACCACCTTCCTGTTCAAGTGAGCACAACACAATGGTGAGTCCTAAAATGTCTTGCTGCTGCATAAATTATGTAATATGCAAGGGAGATATGTATACTGCAGCTAAGAAAGTAATAGTAAGTGTATGTTGTGTAGTAAGCTGTTAGTAGCCCATGTGCATCACCTTAATAATTTGGTCCCTTTCCCCCTCATGACTTAGCCTACTGTTCTGACTTGGTGGTGCACATGTAGCCTACAGCCTGTTTTAGAGAAATGTCATCATCGAATATTGTAAGAGCTTTCATTGTCTGCTTATACAGTATGCCCCCTTTATTTATCCTTCGGTTCTGACTTGTGTACAGGGAGAATACTGTAAGAATGGCCCATGTTCTGAATTCTGTCGCTGTTCATTTCAAAAGTGCTGATATATAGTTATATTGACAACGTCCATCTTAGATGGCTCGTTAATGTCTTAATCAAAATTACGGATTGCCTCTTATTCGCTCATCGTTCCCTTATGCTATGGCTTGTACATCTTGAATTAATTGTTTTTCGCTGTGTGCTCGTCGAAGCTGCTGTAGACATGGTGACCTAAGCCAGGGGTTCTCAAAAATAATATACAATGTAATATTATGAATCTACAATGTATGTTCTTAACCCTGGGCAAAATAGGCCTGGTAGGTTTACAGGGATATTGGTATCCACAATAAGCCTATTCTCCACTAATTGTATTCTCCCCCACAATAAAAAAACAACAACATAAATGCACTGTAATTTAAGCTTTAAAACTGCACCCTTTTCTCTCTGCCTCATTAAAAAAATTGTAGAATTGCAGGACATTAGCTTTAAAGCTGCAATAACAATGAAAATCTCTGCCTCATTAAAACAACGGGTAGAATTGCAGGAAATTAGCTTGAAAACTGCAAGATGTTCTCTCCGATGCCAAGAGGCGGGCTTTTAAAACATTCCTTCCCAGGGCCCGAGACTTGGTTTGTCCAGCCATGCACTGCCGAAGTCATAGTAAAACTTATTGTATGCTATTCTTATCCCACTGGAGTTGTGTTCTGACTATGGAATAGCCTGCAGACTAAACTTAAACTTGAGACTCTTGTCCCTCTTGCCCATTTTAAATATTTATTGGAGGATTTTTATTTTTGTATTGCTTGTAACTGTTTCGGGTAATGCAAGTTCTTGTGCTGTTAGTAGAATAACATATGTGTAAATGTAATCTGTTCCTGTATTTTTTGTGTTATCTGTGATCGTTTTGTTTGTCTTGTGTAGTTTCTTAATCATTGTACCTAAACTATATGTGTAAACATGTATACGCAGGGCCCAGCTGTAAAAGAGACCTTGGTCTCAGTCTGTGTTCCTTGTTGAAATAAAGGTATAATAATTATGAATTTGCTATCACAAAAGGTGTCCCCTGCCCCCAAAAGTTTGAAAACCCCTGATCTAAGCTATCCAATTGGCCAGCAGAATGCCTACATGTGCACCTGATTTAGCTCTCTTGGCCTGCCGAGTTTGTATCTTCAGACAAATAAAATGGTTAAAATGGGAACACTTCGCCTACCCGGCATGCAGGGCAGATGAATCAAGTGCACCTATCACATTATTGGCGAAAAGGCTACTACAAAAATATATTTTTAAAATTGCCAGCATGATTGTACCTTTCGTTTAAGCTGCTGTACCAAAAGATTAGTTATCGCTGCATCCTCCACGTAAATGTCATAATGGGTACTGGGTGGCTGTATCACTGTCATTTGACCAAATGAGATCGATCGGGGCAGGCAGCCAGTTGCGGCCTTCTTCATTATCCCACATGAATCGTTCTGAAAACAACTGTTGAGTTCCATAAGTTGTCTGTCCAATATCTCATTCCATTATGCCTGTAAATCCAAGTTGCTCCTAACGGGGGCTGCATTCCCCACTGCATGGGTCCTGAGATCCTCAAAAGGTTCTACAGCTGCAACATCGAGAGCATCCTGACTGGTTGCATCACTGCCTGGTACGGCAATTGCTCGGCCTCCGAACGCAAGGAACTACAGAGGGTAGTGCGTACGGCCCAGTACATTATTGGGGCTAAGCTGCCTGCCATCCAGGACCTCTATACCAGGCGGTGTCAGAGGAAGGCCCTAAAAATTGTCAAAGACCCCAGCCACTCCAGTCATAGACTGTTCTCTCTACTACCGCATGGCAAGCGGTACCGGAGTGCCAAGTCTAGGACAAAAAGGCTTCTCAACAGTTTTTACCCCCAAGCCATAAGACTCCTGAACAGGTAATCAAATGGCTACCCAGACTATTTGCATTGTGTGCCCCCCCCAACCCCTCTTTTAGGCTGCTGCTACTCTCTGTTTGTCATATATGCATAGTCACTTTAACTATACATTCATGTACATACTACCTCAATTGGGCCGACCAACCAGTGCTCCTGCATATTGGCTAACCGGGCTATCTGCATTGTGTCCCGTCACCCGTCACCCACCACCCGCCAACCCCTCTTTTACACTACTGCTACTCTCTGTTCATCATATATGCATAGTCACTTTAACCCTATCTATATGTACATACTACCTCAATCAGCCCGACTAACCGGTGTCTGTATGTAGCCTCGCTACTGTATGTAGCCTCGCTACTGTATATAGCCTCGCTACTGTATATAGCCTCGCTACTGTTATTTTTCACTGTCTTTTTACATTTGTTTTTATTTCTTTACTTACCTATTGTTCACCTAATACCTTATTTGCACTATTGGTTAGAGCCTGTAAGTAAGCATTTCACTGTAAGGTCTACACCTGTTGTATTCGGCGCACGTGACAAATAAACGTTGATTTGATTTGATCTAACATGCGAGTTGCCAAACCTTGCTGGCAGTTTTCTGTTTCGGGAACTGGTAGCTACATCCCAATTGTGGATTCATCTGTAAGCTTAAGGATTTTATCGAAATCACCACCCAAGCCCACCCGTGCCTACGCCCCTGACACACACACACACACACACACACACACACACACACACACACACACACACACACACACACACACACACACACACACACACACACACACATACCTCACCTTCTCCTGACATGAAATGTGTTCCAGAGCTTTAGTACAGCAGCATATTATTATGGGAAATAAATGCCACCATTCAGTTGCTACTACACAGCAACCCCCCGCAACTCAGACTATTATGTTCTGACACCCCCCCCCCCCCCCCCCCCCCGACTCAGACTAGTACTGTATGTACTGACAACCCCAACAGCTAATGCTATACCATTCCAAAGGACCATATCTCTAACACAAGATGTCAATCATTTCTCTCCCTTATGGCTTTCATAGACCATGACTCGCTCCTTTTGCATACAAATGTATGCTTTTGCTATATTTCCTCTTTGTGCATCTCAAATAGGTGCCTGCCAGTTGCTACAAATGGGTTAGCCAAGAATCAGTAGTCGTTACTGCCATACACAATTAAATGGATGGAGTTGAAATGGAGGGAGTTGGGTGTTGAAGAAAGTGACCAAGCAAAGATAAAACAACCTTGGTCCTCACGTCATGTACAAGAGCATTTATGCCAGTACATCCGTTTACACAAAAGAGGCAAAAATAGCTATTGACTGGAGAGTATTGCTGAGAAATATAAGGACAGTGCGGTGTGGTCTTGAAGTCATAACGGATATTACATGTCATTATGATGGCCAACTTTCCTTCATGTAGTACAAATTGTATTAGAGCTTGCTCTAGCCCCTCTCTCTCTCTGTCTGTCTCTCTATCTCTCCATCTCTGTTTATCTCTCTCTCCCCCCTCTCTCTGTCTCTCTCTCTGTCTATGTCTCTCTGTCTCTGTCTATCTCTCCATCTCTCTCTCTATCTCTCCATCTCTCTGTTTCTCTCTCTCCCCCTCTCTCTCTCTATGTCTATGTCTCTCTCTATCTCTCCGCTCCTCTCTCTCTGTCTGTCTCTAACACCTTTATCTCAATGCCCCTATAGGTATGTATTGTATATCTATTAAATCTAACTCGGCTCTCTGGCTCTGTTCGCAAACGTAGAGTGTCGTTACCAGGCTCTCCAGCTGCACTAGTCAGGATCTTAATTGAATATTTGCACACAGCCATGTGCTGCAGCTCCGGAGGCACGTGGTTTTCCAGAGACAGAATACCGGTGTTGTCAGGCCAACACTCCCACTCTGACTGACTGTCAACTAAAGGCTCCACCGCGCTCTGTGAAGCTAGAAAGGAGCTCATATACTTGGTCTATCAGTAAGTTATAGAGTAAGAATGGATGGGAGATGGGGAGATACAGTATTCACACCATATGGTGGGTGAATGGGATGTTGTAAATGGGAAGGCGATGTATGTGTTATGGGTGTGAGGCTGTAGGGTATCTACAGAAGGTGTGCGAACATCCATGCAAATATCTTCACATGCAAGAGAATGCGTGGGCTTGTGTTGTGTATACCGCACTGTAATTGTGTGTGTGTTTATATGCCTGCTTGCATGTGTGTGTGTGTGTGTGTGTGTGTGTGTGTGTGTGTGTGTGTGTGTGTGTGTGTGTGTGTGTGTGTGTGTGTGTGTGTGTGTGTGTGTGTGTGTGTGTGTGTGTGTGTGTGTGTGTGTGTGTGTGTGTGTGTGTGTGCATGTGCGCATGTGTGCATGTGTCTGTACTGTAAACTGTGTCTGTGCCTCCAATGCGTTCCCAGTTTCCCACGTGCCTGTGCCTGTGCCCACCACTGCCAACATCCCAGTTTACTCTTCAGCCTTGGCACTCCACCTAGCCAGGTGGCACTGTGCACACTTCAAGTGTGTCCTCGTTTCATACCATCCCTCTATCCTATCTGATGGAGAGAGACAGGGAGAGAACTATGTGAACGGGTTGGACATTTGTATTGCATGGAGTAAGCAAGGGATGTGAAAAGAAAGAGTAAATGACAGTGGTGAGAGAGAGACGGAAAGATTACTACAATAGTACATCCGCCTTAGGTTCACATCACTAATGGTAACCATGGAAATAATTATAGAGCAGACACACAGACGTTAGAGAGAATGCAAGAGAGAGAGAGAGAGTGAGAGAGAGGGAGCAAGAGAGGGGGTGAACGAGATAAAATGTGTGTGTGGGAGGGGGTGTAGTAAATTGTTTTCTGCAATACTTAAATGAACCAATCCCTGTAATTCTTATAGCTCAGTGTCTTACTATCTGTAATGCGATGGGTTAAAATGTTGGTCCAAGCTTACAGTTGTCATGGAAACAGATCTAAGTCACCCTTTACCCATTTGGAAATACTGATTGCTTTAAATATACTATAAAGTGCCATCACCGGCGATGTCTTAAGTGACTGAAATTAAAAATGGCTGGCTTTTTAGCTGTTGGTGATAAAAGAGTACCGCAAATTGTGCTTTGATGTAGGTCTATGTGAAGATAGGCAGTGTTTTGTCACCATTACAGATGTGTTTGGGTACTTATGATGTACTCAGTTATCATTGTCTTTCCATGATAGATCCTGTTATTTGCATTGAAACCATTACACCTACCCCAGATTTGTCTTGTGTCTCTGTGTGTGTTTCTGTATGCATGAGCGGGTTGCAACTTTCAGTGTCATAGTCATATTGTTACGCTCATGCCTCCCACACACTTGGCCCTAGCTCTGCACCTCTCATTCTCCCAGATGTGTGTGTGTGAGTGAGAGGGGGCAGGAAGAGAGTGATGAAGGGGGTGGAGAGAGAGAAAGAGAGAGCGCATTCTGGGCACCTCATACTAGTACTGTACTTACAATCACTCCATTACTCGACTCCCACACCCTTTCAAAACATCGCTGTCCTATCCCTTTAACAAAACTAAGATAGAGCGAGAGAGGGGGAGATGTGAAGGCAAAGCAAGGCAAGGCATAAGTGCTGCTCCAACCATATACACCTGTGTGACACAGTCTCGTTCGACATAGGTTGGATAAGACCTCCATCGAAGGAGAGGCGGATTACTTGAGGATGGACTATACTTTCTAGAAACTGGATAAGGGATGCTAATTTGGAAATATTCACCCGGTTATTCTATGCTGTAGGACACTGTTCACTTTCGTGTTGCTGTTTCGCTGTTATTTTTGTATGACGTTTGCGTTTTGATGGTCACCAATGATTCGCGCTTCCTGTACTTGCAAGAGTAGCCTGTCCAGGCGCTGGCACAGCATCTGCTAAACTGCTGCTAGTTCAATATTCTCTGCCGATTTGGGAAATAAGAAAGCATCGGTCTATCAACGGAAAGAGGACTTCGAATATCTTTCCCTCTGCATAAGAGTAGGACTTGTCGGAGCGCATCCGAACGCGCACTAGCCTATATCCAATAATTGGCACACAGGACAGGCGGACCTCGCGCACCCCCCCACTCACACACATACACAGCTGCAGATGTCATGGGTTGATCTGCTTATTGTAAAAAACAAAAACTACAAAACATTAAATTAACCAAACATGTGTTATTATTATTTATTTTAATCAATTTTATTTTCTCCCGAAATCGAAATTGAGGTCTTGTAGAAAATATATCCTCCACACCTGGACAACATAATTTTGTTGATAGAAGGCATACAACCCTTAAAAATCATTGCTCAATTACAACCAAAACATGAGAGAAATTCGCCTCTGTAGATCTTCTGTAGGTTACCGAGGAAACGGCCGCGGGATTGGGGGCGAGGGCACCGGTGCGAGGGGACAGGGAGAGGCCGGGGAAGAGGAGCTCTCTGCGCGACTGCCCGCCGCGGAACAGCCGCTGCCGGTGCTGGAGAGCTTGGCTGGGGGGAGGTGGTGGAAGAATGAACCATACATCCGTGAGGAATTATAACAGTCGCTGACTTTGGAGACATAGCCTATTTCTAATTCTTCATATTTTTACATACTGTAAGAGACGTCTACAAATTCAATCAAGTATAGCATAGGATAGCTAATATTTTGGTGTTATTTATGGGTGGGGTAATAATAGCCTACAAAATCATCCTTATTCTGTGTAAGCTTACATGTGGCACTTTAAGGTCATGATAAATATATTTATGAGCACTTTTCAAAAGGATACAGCTTGAAGTTTAGACACTGCACCTTATGAGAAAACTACTGCCTCCCTTCATTGACCTATACACAAATGCCATGAGTAAGGCAATTCATTTTCCCTCTCCTAAATTGTACTTGTAAAAACCTCTCATATTTATTTCACTGAGTTAGAATAGATTTTTTTCATGAGTGAAACATTAAGTTGATCTAGAGATTTCTATTTCAAGATGCCTGGATAGTAAAGTCTGGTAATCAAGTCATTTATGTTTTTTTATGTGTTGAATATTTAAAGTGTGGACAAAGTTGTTGATAGTTATTTGGCTGTATATTCATTTTTGATTAGAATATATTCTACCGTCTTTGCTTGCTGGTGTTATTTAAATTGGATTCTTTGCTTGAGAGTTGACCTCAAGCACTGCCTGAGCAATATATCTGTATGGCCAACTCATATTCTCAGACCTGCAGTTGCTAAACTCAAAGGGTGAGGCACTCACCTGCTTGACAGCAACCCAGACAAATGCACTTAGGCTATCAGACAAATGCCATGACACACATTCACAATCACATCCAGTGTCAGCAGATACTCACTGACACCAATGTATTTAATTATTTATAGACACTAATGTCAAGGCATAGTGGAGGAGCATTGATTTACAGCAAGTTTGGGCCCAAAGGAATGTGACAACG
Source organism: Salvelinus namaycush (assembly GCF_016432855.1). Classification (NCBI taxonomy): domain Eukaryota; kingdom Metazoa; phylum Chordata; class Actinopteri; order Salmoniformes; family Salmonidae; genus Salvelinus; species Salvelinus namaycush. The sequence continues at coordinate 49,062,151 of NC_052311.1, forward strand.
ACAACAATATCAAACAGACACTAAAACCTGTGGGAAACTATGGTAACTCAAGACAAAGTTGGATATCTAAAGTTATTTGCTTCGAATTGCCTCCACTTTCTTATCGTGGTCTGAATAGACGTTGGACATCTGAAGATACTTTAGAGGTCTGGGATCGAAGCACAACACCTCTCATCTTTCTTAGGTAGGAACCAACGCCGTCTTCTTTATTAGGTAGGAACCAAAGTTGTCATCTGATGTTTCATGTCCCATCTTGGTCATGACCAAGTATGTTGCATTCACCAGATTCTATTCAGGTTCTATACAGTAGGAACAGGCTTTTGGATTAAACAGGCATCTCGTTTTGTTGTACACACATGAAAGCATGTTGTCATGGTCCACTGTTCATGTATTACGGTCCGCTTTTATACTTTCCGAAATAGTAAGGAGATTTGTAACATCTTGCACCAATATAAGATGAAACATTTGAGTTGGGCAAGTTTAAGGTGATAGTTCACCCTAAACTCAAATCAAACCACTTTGAGGTCTGAAAACATATAGCAAACTTTGATTTTAGGATGAACTATAAATTTAACTCTTACAAGGCTACCTCCCTCTTCATTATTGGCCGTGATTGGCTAGAGCTAGACCAAGAGTAGAACATGCTCATTCTGGATATCTAGTTGAAAAATAGGAATATTGTATTGTCATGACAACGTATCCTTTCTGACATGCATCAAATTACACTAAGTAAGCTGCCGCTGCCTGCTAAGTGGCAAGCCTAAAAGCTAGACATAGTTTGTTTATCTGTTAAATCATTCATCAATTAAAACTCAGAAATTACTCCTAAGTGCGCATACCATAGAAATAATTAATTAGAACGGGTAAGGCCAAGTCAGTTTGACAGTACACTCAATATGGCCACCGGTATTACCCATCGCGGAACATTGACTTGAATGAGGATATCAGTTCTATAGATTCTATGTCTATGGCTCAGACATCCTCTAAGGCATGGTCATACATGTAGAGACAAGTGTGTTGAAATACGTCAAGAAAGATCAACATAGAACTACAATGGAGTATAGTGTATGTTGCACACAGGAGAGAAGATCCTACGTTTGGATTTACAGTTCTTGGATCAAAAGCTAACAGGTCTGCAGACCAGCATTCTATGAAAAACAATGGAAAACTAAATACAAAAAAGGCTCACAGCATTTCAGACACCCACTCCCTCTCCAGCCTCCATCGCTCTGGCTCTTGTACTCTCTCTCTCTCGCTCTCTGTCACTCTCTCTCCTTTGCTTTTTCCTTCTACCTTTCTACCTCTTGCTTTCTTGCGTTTACTCTCCTGTCTTGCTCTGTCCCTCCCACTCGTTCTCACTCTATACATCCATCTCTCTCTCCCTCTCTCTCTTTCCTCTCGCTCTCTGCTCTCTCTCTCTCTCGCTCTTTTACTCCCTCCCTCACTCTCCCTCCCTCCCCATCCTCTCTCTCTGAGGGACTAAGCTGGAAGCTGTTGCCACCCACACGTTTCATCTTCAGCTTTCGGCTTGACATCAGATTTACATTCAGAAGGAAAAGAGTGCACCATTTCACATGCCAATGCAAACTGACATGTTCACACATCCATGTGCATGCCAGTGCAAACTGTGCTGTATGCACACAGGCGCATGCGCACGTGCATCATTGGCATCATGTATGCTGTAGGCGGTGTATACAAACGCATGCACAATTGCAGATGAACACACACATCATGTGCATCCTATTGTATCCGTGAACACGTTCTCAGTATAAAAGGTTCTATGGGGTCAAATCAGATGCAGTAACAGAAGAATGAGAACCATATTGCTTTCTCCTCTATTTTTAGAAGGCTCGTTCCAACCATCTCCACATTCCTCTAACCCTCCCTTCATTATCTAATGCCTAGTACTATTTAATATACTACTATACTATTTAAGTCAGTCTAAGGCAATATGGTTTTTTACTGCTTTGCATTTGTCTGTCATTTCAGTTATGGTAGTACTAGACATGGTATACCCCAGATATCATGAACAATAACCGAATGATATCAGCATGACTATAGATTTTCCTTTCCCCCCACATTTGGAGCGTGTTTCCTCCCTCTGTTGCTTAGCGTTTGCGAAGGTGAATGTGTAGGATGTAGTTTATAGTCTCCTAAGTGTCTTTTCTGTTCGCTGGCTTTGTTATGTGTCTGTAACTCAAATGCAAGATACTTGGAAAATGTTGCCATGGAAACTAAATAAAAAGCCCGGGTTTGGATCAAGAGGGACTGGGTGAGAAATTGAATGAAATGGACCTATTGAGTCCCTTTTACCGATGGCTTTTTAACGCATAATCATAAATAAATATTTAATGTGGTCGATTATTGCTGAACACCATTAAGGAGTTCATATAGGACACAAATAATACTGGTGCTACTGAAAAACGTCACACAATTCACGCCTCTCGTTTGTCGCCACTTAAGATAGAAGTTGCTCTAACAACAGATCCCGGATCAGATTACTAATCTCTTCATCATAACCTGGACCGTGTAGGGATGTAAAAAGATCTGACCCTATATCAGTGTTTAGAAGCAACTTCAACACACTCATCTTGTCTCCCAACTCTGAGCATGAAGAGCATGAGGTGTTATAGTAACACATGGACATGACTGAACAAGTGAGGATATGTGAGGATAAGTGAGGATATGTGAGGATAAGTGAGGATATGTGAGGATAAGTGAGGATATGTGAGGATAAGTGAGGATATGTAGTTACATTTGACATGTATAAATAGCACATGTATAAATAGCACAGACCCTAAAGGATGTACGCTTGATCACACTTGACTACATTTTACACGTGTCTGACTCACCCATCATAATACATACATGATGCTGTTAGGATTTCAATAGCATGATTCCCCTCTCCCCTCCAACTTCATAACATCTGATTTCAGTTCATACAAAAATGACATACTGCTGCTATGACACGTGGGATTACACTTTCCTAATACCAAGTGACAAGCTAGCCCAGACCCCAGATGATCTTGTGTACCATGAACCCTACACAACAGTGTTAGGTCACTTGTCATTTACGTCTGCTTATGTCATTTCTAGAGCAGAACATTGTAGTATGAGGAAATGTTTGTGGTAATTAAAAGTATGTGGGTGCCTGGTTCAAAAGGAATTGTGAAAAAAGAAAAAAACAAGTGCAGGTTTTTCTTTTTTCAGTATAGAACAGAAAATTGCCCATAGTATGTTGTCTCTGGTCAGTTATACATTGTGGCTCTGTTACACACAAGTATACCATCTAGAATGAAGTATGCTAATGCATTGGGCAAGTAGTACGCTAGTATGGACATTGGAACATAGCACTACAGTACATTACTAGTGGAGATTAGTATGCACTACACTGCACTACACTGCACTACACTGCACTACACTGCCTCAGATCCTTTCTTGTAAGTTTGCATATCACTAAGGAATTGGAACAAAGACTGTTGGCATTTGTAAAGCTTTGAAATATCCACTTTTGGAGGTCAAACCGCAATGACTCAAACTCTCAACACCGTAATATTGTTTCTTTGTAGATAAAGCATCTAACACTTTATGTTTAAATGGGGCAGAAATCCTTGCTCGGCGATTACAAAATTTGCCATAATGAGAAAAAAGTGGTGTAATAAATATAATGTCGATTTTATATTACTAAAATATTGTAGTGAAACGGATCATTAATCCTAGTAATATTATCATAATGTTTTATTATGCACAAAGCTCTTATGAATAACTGCAGCCTATCAGGTATATTTAAGTGTTTTGTTCATAATCATTACCAAACATGTACATTATTTTCTTAATTTACTGAGCCAACTGACACTCAGACTTTGCCAAATGATTGTTGTTGCCTAGCAAGCGGTATGCTAAGGGAATCGCAAGGGTTTGTTCTGTTAGTACGGAAGCATCGGAACCTTTATTGCATAAACACTTCCACAATATCTGGTTTGGCTTCACGCTGTGATTTGAGAGCTTTGAGTGAAGGCCAATGGTGGTGAACAGCAGATACGGAACGACCTTGCTGAACTACTTCCCATTTCCGTAAACTCACCGTCACGCTGCAAGGCTCTGTGCACTTTCAAATCGAGCAAAAGGGTTCATTAGCCAATCATATCAGAACACAAAACCCAAAGATTTCAAGAGGGGTAACCCATGACAACCAGCGGTGACACTTTATTTGGATAGTCTGTAGAGCATCTACAGATGGACTATCAGCAACGTTTCAACTAACTATCTACTAACCCTAACCCTAACCATAACCATTACGTAACCCTTATTCTAAACCTAACCCTAACTGTTGCTTGTCAACAGATAGTTTGTTGATAGTATGACCATCTGTAGAGCATCTACAGATAGATTATCTGGACGATCCAAATCCACATTCATAAGAATAATATTTGCTGTCTTTTTGAATAATCTCTTTCACATAGTAGACTAAGCGTTGAAAAGAGTAAAGAAAACAGCTTGGTAGATCTCCACACAAATCAAAGGTTTTGCCCAATGAAATCTTCCACGAGACCAATATTTTCAGATAATCTTATGAATCTAAATTGGCAACAAAGGACAAAGTTTTCACCCTCAGGGAGAGAGCACGACGCCAAGTTGCTGACTGTTTCCAGCTTATCTAAATGCCTAGCTAGCTAAAGCCACAGAGCAGTCACACCTTAGGACTGTAGGAGGGATACCAGCTGAATTTTCATTTAGCTACTCAGGCATGGCTACAGTCTACTTGCTCTAGGAAAACTAATTTGTTTTGGGAACAATAGTTCCTCTTAGATTATGTTGCATTTTGACTGGGGCTGTATTTGGAGTTCATACATAATGACTGCCATTTTTCTAACTATGTGAACTGACCAGGAAAAGGTCACATGGTCAGGAAAAACTCTGGTCCCTAAAAATTTAGTTTTGTCTATGTCATAAGAGATCATGACACCAGGGTGCCTAGAGCCTGTAGTTTTCCTGGTTAGGTTATGTGGTCAGAAATACTAAGGTCCCTTAGTATGATAACTACCTCAATACAGATGTAGGATCTTAATTTGAGCCAGTTTGCTACAGCAAGAAAACAATTCTGGAGCAAGAGGAAATATTAATTATTATGTGGATTATAACTAATGGACATGTTTGTAGAGGTTGATATATTTTTCATTAGGGCAAATCAAGTCAGACATTTTTAAGTGGTAATTACAAATGTAAGAAGCCTTTTTAAAGCTGAAATACACTACAAGTAAAAATGTCCTGCTGTGCAGGAAAATTCTCAGAAACAAAAGAATGATCAAATTAAGATCCTGTGTGCTACCGATATTTACAAAGGACAATGATGGACTAGCAGTTGGTTCATTGGTCTTGGGATTTTCCGCTGTGTATAATGGACATACACCCTTTTTGGATTTCATAACCCTCTGTGATTCGTTGACTTGGTTATCATCACAATGAGGATCCTTCCCTAAGGCGCTCGCTCAGCTCAGTGCGTGGGCAGAGGAAAGTAGCATGACAGCAGAGTCATGAGAAAAGATTGACATTTTGAGAAGTAGAGGGAATGTAGAGACCAGATAAAGAGAAGGAATTCAGATAAATGAAAGGAGGATGAAGGAGAAGGATGGAGGAGACAATATACATTAAGTAAAGGGGGAAAGACGGGACCATGGGAAAACGTGAAGAGTGAGGAGAGGAAAGAGAGAGCGATGAGAGGCTGGAGAGAGGAGAGGATAAATGCACTTTTGAATTATGTAAAATAGCTGCGTGGGAGAGAGGAGTGTGTGTGTATGCCTGAGTATTTGTGTGTCTGTGTGATAGCAGAACCAGGGAGAGCGAGAGAAGGAGGGAAAGAAAGAGAGCAGATGAAAGAGAGAGGGAGAAGAGAGGGTGGGATAAAGAGAAAGACAGAGAATACAAGAGAGAGAGAGGGAGAGAGAGAGAGAGACAGAGAGAATAAGAGACAGGAAGAATATTTATAGCCTCAAATATGACGATGTTATCATTGATCTATCTCAAAAGAGGGTAGCAGAGAAAGGGATAGGGAGGGAAAGAAAGACTGAAATGAACGGGCCTCAGATGCTTTCCCACTTTCATTCCTGCTCCCTTCTTTCTATGATACTGCGTACATTAGTTATCTTCTCCTTGCCTTTCACAGATCTTCTCCTGTGTCCAGCCACTGGTCTCCTCCCGCTGGGCACACACTGGTTGAATGAATGTTGTTTCCACGTCATTTCAGCGGAATTCCTTTGAACCAACGTGGAATAGACGTTGAATTGACATCTGTGTCCAGTGGGTTCTGCCTTCCATCATGGATAGTACAGAGTGTTAGAGTGGGCTTGTGTGATCCATCTTCTCTACTGTCCGGCCACTGGTCTCCTCTGCCATCCATCATGGATAGTACAGAGTGTATTCCCTTACTGCCTAATTCACTGCATTAGGGACTGACTCACGGACGGTCAATAGGTGCTTTGTTTGTGAATGCTTCCCCCTGCTCCCCTCCCTTGGTCCCTGCCTCCTCTCTCCCCTCCCCCACCACACTCAGTGCAGATTGTTAACGTTTGCCTCTTCGAACGGCCAGGCAGAAAACCCATCCCTTTCAACTCACTCACCTCACCCCTCCTATGCCCTCCTCTTTCATCTTCCTTCCCATGCAGCTCTCCATCTACATCCCTAATTTTCCTGGTAGGAGGAGAAGAAGTGGGGGATGATGGAGATCAGGGTTAATGAGACATTATCATCGCATTGCTTCTCTCACCCTTAACCTTGCTCTCTTCCTTGCTTTTTTATACACACTCTACCTTCACTTCACCTTCTGTTTTTTTCACGTTACTTGTCAGTTTCTCACACTTTTCCGATCTCCCCTGACCGTATGCCTGTACTGTGTGTATCTTCTCTCTTTCGCTCCCGTCTCCCCGCTGACACACATGCCAAGTCCATGCCCTCTCTCGCACCTGTTTTTTGGATTCTCTCTCTCTCTTTCTCTTACCTGTCTTCTTCCCTCTCTCTCTCAGAGAACGCTCGCGCCCGGCGGAAGAGCATAGCCAACGTGAAGCAGCCAAGCATGGAGATCCCTCCCACTGCCCCCCCCCAACCCTTCCGACAATCCGTGAGTACCCCTCCCTCCTACCGCCCTCGCTCGCTCCCCCCGTCCCTCTCTCTCTCCCTCCCTTCCCACTCCCCACCACACACCTGTCGCAGGGCCAGTGGAACCCCTCCCTTCCCCCTCGCCCTCTCACCCTCTCTCTCCCCCTCCCTCCCCCATGGCCACTCCTGCCCTCAGCAACGCTACAAGAAAGGGGTCGGTACTCCCCCTCTCTCACTGCCCCTCTCCCCCTGCCTGTCCCTTAGTCTCCCCCACTCCCCCCCTTCTTCTAATTGGCCGGGGGACTGGAGGGTTGCCGCTTCCAGCACAGTGACCGGACGCCATATTGCACCTCTTCCTCCGATCGAGGTACATGACTCAGATGTCTCTGTATGTGGTGAAGAAACCCCCTCTAAACTTCACGTTACATCCTTTGCCAAATGCTATGGAGTTTTCTGTTCCCTATGCCAAATGTGATCCACCACTGTGATTCAGTTCTTCTGACTGTATGAGGCTTCAAAGTGTCAGACAGGCCGGCTAATCAAGCCAGAATGACTTATCTAGTCCTACCAGTCGGTTACTGTGACGGTCAGCAAATGAGTCAAATTTTTTGGTCACTTCTTTAAAATAGACTTCAGTGACACAAAGCTCACAAAAAGTGAATGGTTTGTCTCGATTCAGACCAATTCCTCGCAGAATGTAGTGTTCAATGTTGATGTGTAATGTGCAGATTGATATCTGAGTGGACGTTAGACATGGAGAGAGGTTGAACTCAGCCAATTCAGTAATGTAAGACTGTCATAAAAAGCATTGTGAGGTTATTCAGATACAATAGCAGCATGTCTCTCCTTCCACTCTGTGAGGAAAAGGCTGCATAGTAGCTGTATGGAACCTTATCCTGCATGTTGCGGGGAATGACATCATTCATTGATTTTCATTCTACTATTGAAGCCCTGTTCTCCCTGTCAGCACTTCTTATAAAAGACACAGTATCAACATAGATTAGACCTGTGTTATATACTGACTAAATCAGCTGATTAAAATCAGGGGAATATGGTTGCATGGAAGCACAGGACAGAACTGCACTGCAATATGAAGCTCCTATTTTTACTGAGGTCCAGTGTATGCTGTTGGATTGTGGGTATATTTATGGCACAACACCACCCACTGTTGGTTACCAGATGATACTACACTATTCTACTGCTGCTGTATTGTGGATGTATGACTGATATAATATGCAATAAATCTTTCTGTTGCTCTCCCCCTTCATGCATCTGTCATTCACTAAATCACATATGTCCTCTGTTCTTCTTCCAATCCATTTTGGGCACGGAATATCGATCTTTCCTTACTCACCCTATTCCCCCTCTCTACAACTCTGATCTTTCTCCTTTCCTGCGTCCCCTCCCTCCCTCTTTCCATCCCCGTTTCACACCCTCTCATTCTTCACCTCCTCCTCCCTCTCTCCATGGCTGCCCTGTTCAGAGTTTCCTCAGTAGAAGGTTGAAGGGCTCTATCAAGAGGGCTAAGAGTCAGCCCAAACTGGACCGCACCAGCAGCTTTCGACACATGATCCGCTTCCGTAGTGCCGACCAGGACAGGTACGAGTCTCTGTGTGTGTCTGTGTGTGATTCTGTGAGGGTGTGCGTGTGTTCCCTGCTCTCTCTGTTCCGGAGCAGGTCAGGCAGGCACTTAACTTGTCTTTCTAAGTGTGTGTGTGTGTACACTCCTACCTGTGTGTCCACATGTATGTGGGACTCTTAAAGATGCTTTCTTGTGCCTATTTTGGATACCTTTCAAGGACAATCTGGCATCTTTTACTATTACTCCTAGCTTTAGTGAAACCAGTAAGCCTTGACAGTAAGTGTTTGTTTCACAACCACCCCTTTCAGTGCCGCTGCACTCCCATTTTACATAGTACATTTTTTATGACTGCTTAATACATGGAGAATACCAATGGAAGATTTAATAAAAAAGTCCTGACCTCTCCATGGCAACCATCAGACAGCCGTATGGCCACAGAACAGACATACAGTTGAAGTCGGAAGTTTGTATACACTTAGGTTGGAGTCATTAAAACTTGTTTTTCAACCACTCCACAAATTTCTTGTTAACAAACTATAGTTTTGGCAAGTCGGTTAGGACATCTACTTTGTGCATGACACAAGTAACTTTACCAACAATTATTTACAGACAGATTATTTCACTGTATCACAATTCCAGTGGGTCAGAAGTTTACATACACTAAGTTGACTGTGCCTTTAAACAGCTTGGAAAATTCCAGAAAATGATGTCATGGCTTTAGAAGCTTCTGATAGGCTAATTGACATCATTTGAGTCAATTGAAGGTGTACCTGTGGATGTATTCCAAGGCCTACCTTCAAACTCAGTGCCTCTTTGCTTGTCATCATAGGAAAATCAAAAGATATCAGCCAACACCTCAGATTTTTTTTTTGAAATCCACAAGTCTGGTTCATCCTTGGGAGCAATTTCCAAACGCCTGAAGGTACCACGTTCATCTGTACATACAATAGTACGCAAGTATAAGCACCATGGGACCACGCAGCCGTCATACTGCTCAAGAAGGAGAGGCGTTCTGTCTCCTAGAGATGAACGTACTTTGATGAGAAAAGTGCAATCAATCCCAGAACAACAGCAAAGGACCTTGTGAAGATGCTGGAGGAAACAGGTACAAACGTATCTATATCCACAGTAAAACGAGTCCTATATCGACATAACCCGAAAGGCCGCTCAGCAAGGAAGAAGCCACTGCTCCAAAACCGCCATTAAAAAAGCCAGACTACGGTTTGCATCTGCACATGGGGACTTTTTGGAGAAATGTCCTCTGGTCTGATGAAAGAAAAATATAACTATTTGGCCATAATGTCCATCATTATGTTTGGAGGAAAAGGGGGAAGCTTGCAAGCCGAAGAACACCATCCCAACCGTGAAGCACGGTGGTGGCAGCATCATGTTGTGGGGGTGCTTTGCTACAGGAGGGACTGGTGCACTTCACAAAATAGATGGCATCATGAGGTAGGGAGAATGATGTGGATATATTGAAGCAACATCTCAAGACATCCGTCAGGAAGTTAAAGCTTGGTCGCAAATGGGTCTTCCAAATGGACAATGACCCCAAGCATTCTTACAAAGTTGTGGCAAAATGGCTTAAGGACAACAAAGTCAAGGTATTGGAGTGGCCATCACAAAGCCCTGACCTCAATCCTATAGAAAATTTGTGGGCAGAACTGAAAAAGCGTGTGCGAGCAAGGAGGCCAACAAACCTGACTCAGTTACACCAGTTCTGTCAGGAGGAATGGGCCAAAATTCACCCAACTTATTGTGGGAAGCTTGTGGAAGGCTACCCAAAATATTTGACCCAAGTTAAACAATTTAAAAGGCAATGCTACCAAATACTAATTGAGTGTATGTAAATTTCTGACCCACTGGGAATGTGATGAAATAAATAAAAGCTGAAATAAATCATTCTCTCTACTATTATTCTGACTTTTCACATTCTTAAAATAAAGTGGTGATCCTAACTGACCTAAAAGAGGGAATTTTTACTTGGATTAAATGTCAGGAATTGTGAAAACTGAGTTTAAATGTATTTGGCTAAGGTGTATGTAAACTTCAGACTTCAACTGCATCTCTCTTAGTCTCTCCCTCTGTTTTCTCATCGACCCTGTCACTCCCTTCTTCTCTAAATTACCCTCAGTTTACATAACAACTTGATTTCCTCTGAGAGGTTCTCTCTCCCACCGTCTTCCCCCTCTCCTTCTCTCTCCCTCTCGCCCTCTCTTTCTCGACCTCCCCCACTGTCCTTTATTTCTCTCATTCTGACTCATTTCTTTGGATCTATTTTTCTCTCTCTCTCCTATCTTTCTCTCTCTCTCTCTCTATCCCTCTCTTTCCTACTCTACTGTAAGTATTCAATGTTCTGATGCACCTTATGAGTGAATGTCCACAAAAACAGTGGCACGGGGAGAATGTGAGAGAGCTGGGTGCATCAGGGACATCATAGTAGGGAGACTGTTACCTTCTTTTCTCTGCTTTTTCTGTGTTGTGGTCTCTGTCATTCCCCTTTCTGTCATTCTGTATCTGTCTCCTCTTCAGTTCAGTGGCATTGTGGCATAATCGGTGTGTGTGTGTGTGTGTGTGTCTGTATGTATCAGTGTGGGCGGGCATGGCGGGCAAGCGTCATGGACAATTCTATTCACGTGTTGATCTGTTCCTTATGCATGTACAGTATGGCTGTCAATAGAAATATAGCTTTGTTGTCCAAGAACTATCATGATAACACTATTGTGGTTATGCTCAAATCTAATCTAATCCAGTGAAACTCTAATTGAATGCTAATGTGTTGACTTCTTCAGTTGACAATTAGACCCGTTGTGAGACTAGCGTCGCATTGTTTTTTGATGTGACCTCTTTTCAAGCTCACAGAACACAGGAGTTGTGAGTACAGACGGATTCCTTTGGCATGAAAAGCAGAATGGTTGCGTGCTGTTTCTCATTTTTTCAGGATCAGATATGCTCAAGTGTATCTCAGAAAAACTCCACTGGGCCTGCCGTTATGAAAGATCTCTGGCTCTCTGTGCCCTCAATGACTGATTGTATTCCACTCCGCTTGTCACAGTTCGATTTGTTAGTGAGATTGTAGGGAGCTATAAACAGAGGGTAGTCCCTTTAGTGCAAGAAGTGTAGACCGACATTCAAATGGAAAATATTGACAGTGGTTGCATTTTCTTTGGCCACATGGTGCCAGTTGCCTTGTTGACTTAATCATCCACCTAATCAAATCAAATTGTATGTGTCACATGCTTCGTAAACAACAGGTGTAGTCCTTACAGTGAAATACTTACTTACAGGCCCTTCCCAACAATGCAGAGAAAAGAATTGAAAAATAATAACACAAGGAATAAATACTGCTCCTTTTGACGGTGGACGGCACGCTGGAGTCTTACGTGGGCTCCACACTTCTGCGCACCTGAACCACTCATCAAGCGCAGGAGCTTCAGTCTGGCCCATGATCCACGGAGCCAGGTCCGGCTGAAAACCCAGAACACACTGGAAGGTGCTCAAACCAGTGGAGGAGTGTCGGGCAGAGTACGCCCAGAACTCACTACATGGGAGGAACCGAGCCCCCAGACGCTCGTCGGGGGGGGGGGGGGGGGGGGGCACTGTCACGTCTACTCCCGCTCCTCCCCTCCTCTCTCCCAGACAGCTGTGGCCCATTCCAACACCCGCTCAGTCAGCAGAGAAATAACCGTGGCAATCTTGGAACTCTCGGTGGTGGGGGCTCCCATCTGGTGCGTAAAGTAGAGGGAGCACTGAAGTAGGAAGCCACGGCATTTAGATGGGGTGCCGTCAATTTATCCGGGAGGAACAAACGGTCATCGCTGACCTGAATGGGTTGCGGAATGGGCTGTTGTCCTGGCTCACTGGGTCGACTGGTTGTAGAGTATCCTCCGCTAGTTGACGGCAACGCCTCCCGGGTATGTTCGAGATGTTGCACACTGCGAAGAACCTCTTCCATAGCTGTCCCCATTTGTGCCAGCTGGTCATGGTGTTGACGTAGAAGGTATCACTGCTTGTCGACCGTCTGGGAGATATTCTGTTTTCCTGCTGCTTCCATTGTTGGAGTCAGTGATGCCTCATGATGACGTGCAGGTGCACGTAATGTTTGATTGCAGGTGTGCATAATGATGGATTCTAGGATCGGTGGTTAGTATACGGGCGACGTCGAATGCCGGAGGGGAGGAGCGGGAGTAGACGTGACTATCAAGGCACAAGGCGAGACCCACATGCAGACACAGGAGGTAGATGGTTGGAGTCCTACAATGTTTAATAATCCAAAGGGGTAGGCAAGAGAATGGTCGTGGACAGGCAAAAGGTCAAAACCAGATCAGAGTCCAGGAGGTACAGAGTGGCAGACAGGCTCGTGGTCAAGGCAGGCAGAATGGTCAGGCAGGCGAGTCCAGAAACAGGCAAGGGTCAAAACCAGGAGGACTAGAAAAAGAGAATAGCAAAAGGAGTACGGGAAAAACACGCTGGTTGACTTGACTAAACGTACAAGACGAACTGTCACAGAGAGACAGGAAACACAGGGATAAATACACTGGGGGAAATAAGCGACACCTGGAGGGGGTGGAAACAATCACAGGAACAGGTGAAACATGTTCTAAAACTTTTGACCGGTAGTGTATATGTGGCTGTTTGGCTGTGGGAGAGTTACCCTTTATAACCACAGTTCAGAATGCTGTGTACTGTATCCTTGATGCGGTGTAATGTAATGTCTGGGATTCACTCTGCTCCTCTCACTGTGTCTCTGCTCCCCACCCAGAACGCGCCTGATGCAGAGCTTCAAAGAGTCCCACTCCCATGAGTCCTTGCTGTCTCCCAGCAGCGCAGCCGAGGCGCTGGACCTCACCCTGGACGAGGACGCCATCATCAAGCCCGTCCACTCCAGCATCCTGGGACAGGAGTACTGTTTCGAGGTGAGGCTGACATGACACACACACACACACAAACACAGATAGCGCTACTAATTAAACCTGGGTTCAAATACTATTTTGAAATCATTTGAAATCATTTTGCTGGGCTTGATTGAGCTCTGTGCACTGGAACCAATAGAAGAAGATAAAGTTCAAATCCTGCCCATCTGCCACTCCAGGCAGGCTAAAGCAAACACATGAACACATATTAAAGGTTTCAAGTAGCATTTGAACCCAGGTCTGTCTACTAATGTTACTAATGCTACTAATGTTAGGTAGAAGTCTCTCCATTGGCATCAATAAAAGGATTTATTGAATAAGGCTGTGATTTTTTTAAATGTAGTTATCTGTGGAAAAGATATCAAAAAGACAGCCAACAAGCGGCTCGAAATGAGCTCATGTCCCAAGTTGATTTTCTCAGAAATTTGTTGTGAAAACGGCTTTCACTGCATGGCTCACTTTCCCATAGCCGACGTGTACATGACACAAGTCTCTATGATTAAAGGACGTTGTTATGCCACTTGTCATCTTCTCCCAAGTTGCTAATGGTTGTGGCTGTTGATGTTACCGTTGGTAACCTCAGGTGACTACGGCTTCAGGAACCAAGTGCTTTGCATGTCGCTCGGGTGCAGAGAGAGACAAATGGATCGAGAATCTTCAGAGAGCTGTCAAACCCAACAAGGTGGGGAAACAACGACGAGAAATTAAGTTACTTCTCTGTCTGTCAGTGCTTCTCTCCTTCTCCCCTGTCTTCAATATGTCTGTGTCAATCTGAGCATTTCCTCATTTTTTTTACTGTAACCTCCATGTGCTCTCTGTTTGTCTATATCTGTAATGTATAGTCATCAAATACAGTACATGTTAAAACACAGCACTTCTACACTATCATCAGAGTTAAATAAAGAACGAAAAAGACGCAAACTCAGCACTTTAGATGCGGTTGATTAAAACAGATCTTCTAATTTCAGCTCAGCTTGATCTCCTAGGTCTGCGTAATAGGCCCCTTCCCCCCTCCCTCTTATCAAAAGAGACATTACACGAGACAGATAACTGCTCTTGATGGCAGCAAGGGAGCTGCAGTTATTAAGGCAAACCGAGAGGAAACATCAGCCCAAGTGGATTGACTCATCCAGATGCTGTGACTGCAGGGTTCCTGGCTGAATCACGGGGCTCCAAGGACTCGACACGGGGGCTCCGAAATATCCTCTGCACCCTCATGAATCTCCAACCAGATACATGATGGGAGAGATAAGACGAGGTGCGATGTCGATAGAGACCAGGATGTTCATTAGGTTTCGTCAACCATCGCTGGGTAGACAGACGCTCTTGATTCTTCTTCCTACTGAAATTCCTGATGAACGGTTGAAAGGGTTGTATCGGCGGACGTCCACATTTATTGTCAGGCGGCATACCAATGGAGTACTTAAGAAATAACAACTTTGGAAAATTGGTGATATACTTAGCAATCTAAATTCGGTATTAAGAGCTGAGCTAAGCCGGGGCTGAGTGATCCAGTGGCATTTCAGACTAGTTAAAATGACTGACCCCTGACTAGAACATCACTCTGTGCAATCTGCACAGCACGCTCTCCTCCCATGGGGGATTTCAGACATAGTTGGCTCTTTGTAAACATGTTCAGAAGATGCAGCTCTCTGCTGCAACATTACCAATCACACATCCACTTTCTGTCTCTCATGCCTCCAGTACATATGTGTTATCTAATTTATCTCCATCCGTATGTGTGCATATTCTTCTTAGACTGTTCTTAACCAGTGGTGGAAAAGGTACTGAATAGTCATACTTGAGTAAAAGTAAAGATACCTTAATATAAAATGACTCAAGTAAAAGTGAAAGCCACCCAGTAAAATACGACTTGAGTAAAAGTCTAAAAGTATTTAGTTTTAAATATACTTAAGTATCAAAATTAAATTGCTAAAATATACTTAAGTATCAAAAGTAAAAGTATAAACCATTTCAAATTCTTTATATTAAGCAATCTTGGTGGCACAATTGTATTTTTTTATTGACGAATAGCCAGGGGCACGCTCCAACACTCAGACGTAATTTACAAACAAAGCATTTGTGTTTAGTGAGTCCGCCAGAACAGAGGCTGTAGGGATGACCAGGGATGTTCTCTTAATAAGTGTGTGAATTGGACCATTTTCATGTCAAAATGTCACGAGTACTTTTGGGTGTCAGGGAAAATGTAGTAAAAAGTACATTATTTTATTTTGGAATGTAGTGAAGTTAAATATAAATAGTGAAGTACAGATACCCCCAAAAAACTACTTAAGTAGTACTTTAAAGTATTTTTACTTAAGTACTTTACACCACTGTTCTTAACCCACTCAACCCTCCCTCTCCCTTTGGCTTTCTTTTTCTCTTTGGTCTTTTTCCCTTTGGTTTTCTTTCCTCCCTGTTCTGCCTTGTCCTTTTGCCACCCTCTCTTTGCCCCTCTTCAGGACAACAGTCGGAGGGTGGACAACGTGCTGAAACTCTGGATCATCGAGGCGCGGGAGCTTCCCGCCAAGAAGCGCTACTACTGCGAACTTTGTCTGGACGACATGCTTTACGCACGCACCACCAGCAAGCCCCGGACTGACACCGTGTTCTGGGGTGAGCACTTTGAGTTCAACAACTTGCCAGCCGTGCGCAACCTACGCCTTCATCTCTACAAGGAGACTGACAAGAAGAGACGCAAGGTGAAGCGACAACTCTCTCACCAGTGTGCTAAACGGGATGAAACTGGTTAAAATTAAATTTTTTGCAGGCTGGTTAAATCACTGCTGGGGTTTAATGACAGCAGCTTGCCCAATGATTAAGACAAATAAATATACTTTAGTTTCATTACTATCCTCTTTTTCTCCTCTTTCTTAAAGGCCCAGGCCCCATAACTCTTGACCACAAAGTCCCACATTAAGTTTCTCTGATTTATGCCTTATTTCCCCTCTTCTACCAGGAAAAGAGCACATACCTGGGACTGGTCAGTATCCCTATCTCCAGCATCACGGGCCGACAGTTTGTGGAGCAGTGGTACCCGGTCATCCAGCCTAGCGTCCTGGCCAAGGGGCAAGCAGGGGGCAAGATGATCAATGCCTCCCTACGCCTCAAGTCCCGTTACCAGACCATGAGTATCCTGCCCATGGAGCTGTACAAGGAGTTTGCCGAGTATGTTACCAATAACTACCGGACTTTGTGTGCGGTGCTGGAGCCTCTACTGAGCGTGAAGAGTAAAGAAGAGGTGGCCTGTGCGCTGGTCCACATACTACAGAGCACAGGGAAAGCAAAGGTAAGTATTGGCATGATACATTAAACAAGTTGTTACTTCAGTAGTACACGGTACAATGCAAGGTCATATTCCTGTATACACCAACCTCACTGTATCCTGTGTATATACCAGATAAATGCTGTTTTTGATTTGATAACATAATATTGATGGAACTTGAGCACATTATAGTGAGAATGTATGCACCTTATATTAATTCAACCACCTCAAATCACCATGCTCTGTTGACTACAACTGCTAAATGGGTGGTGGAGGGGGGGGGGGGGGGGGGGGCATTACTGCCAAATAGATCAGTGTCATAACCGTATTCTTTAAATACATAGGATGCTGTGTTGCGATGTAACCAGTGTAACATGTGTCATGCTAATGTAACCATCCTATTACTTGATGGCCCATGTTCTACCAATATGTCATGCAGACGAGCCATTGTTTACTTTACTGGCTACACTGGATATTCATTTGGGCACTTCATGGTAGGGCTCAATGCCATGCTATGTAGGAAATGTGCTGAACAGGCAAACATCGCTTCCATTGGTCAATTACCAATCAAATTATTATTGAATCACAAAACATAACAAAACATTCCATAGCATTTTTTACCTCTCTTTTGGATTCTTCCACAACCACAACCTCAGGTTCCCTTCGAAATCAGACTGTCTCCACCAGTATCTCCCTGAGAAATAAATGTTTGTGTGATGTCACTGTACCGAATGTATAGCTAGATGATGCATTGTTTGGGTGGTCCTAGGTTGAAAATGCTGTCAACCATCTAGCTAGCTAGCATTATCATCTACAAACCAAACACACTATCATGTCAACAATCTGTATATCTAGCTTTAGCTAGTTGAAATAAAGGCATTGGGTATCTAGTGTGGTTTATGCAGTGTATACATGATGTAGCTAGTTATCATTAGATTCTTTGAGTACAACAAAACAAAACAGTCCAAATACAAAAGATGTCGGCTAGCTAGCTAGGTAGCCATGTTAGCAAGCTTGAACATTGAACACACTAAGGTTAGCAGCTAATGTAGCTAAAAAACACAGGCTAAAAACGCAACCCAACACCTACCTACCTGTTCATGAGGATGGTGGCCATTTCGGCACCACTCTTCCACCTTTCAAAATTTATTCCAATGTTTATCCGGTTTCTGGGTTGGTCATGAGCAGTCTTTTTCGTGCTTCTTTTTCTCTTTTGGGGTCGAGTTGATTCAGATCCAAGAACTGAGAATGATGCTTGTTTTTGTCTACATTTTCTGAAAATGCTGACCCTGCTACCAGGACAGTTTATCTGCAAACAAGTTAGCTAGCTTGTTGGCTTCGTCTGCTCTGCATTTGTTTCTGGTGGCTGTAGCTTGCAAGTGACTTTCACTTCCTCTCCAGCTCAGGAGCATGGCAGCAGGGTCGTTCGAGTAGACAGGATTTAGTGCGAAGACATACCTTGCCCAGAAGGCCAGCCCAAGGCGGCTCAGTGCTCAATCCCCTTGTTTTCGTTCAAAGTGAAAACACAACAAAAGAAGTGGGGCGGCATGGAGGCGCCCACAACCTGCGGATTCTATCTTTAAGGCACTATGAACTACAAAATGAACATTAGTTTGACTACTTCTTGGTTTTCTTACCAAACCATAAGCCAAAAGAGATAACAAATTACATTCTGACCTGAGGAAAGGCGTTATATCCTCAAAATTGAATTTGAGAGTACCCAATAGATTATAATTTCATGTTTTAAAAAGAAAGTCTATGCTATGTTGACGTTTTGTTTTTTCCCAGGATTTTCTTTCGGACATGGCGATGTGTGAGGTAGATAGATTCACTGACCGAGAACACCTTATCTTCAGAGAGAACACTCTGGCCACCAAAGCCATAGAAGAGTACCTCAAGCTGATTGGACATAAGTACCTCAAAGATGCAATAGGTGTGGCCTTCGAATGCTTCACATTAATCACTCAATACATGTTGTTGAACTGTTCTTGCTGTGATATATTCATTATCTTTCTGTGTTTGCCTAATGGTCAGTGATATTGTGTTTGTTTCAGGGGAGTTCATAAGGGCACTGTACGAATCAGAAGAGAACTGCGAGGTGGACCCCATGAGGACACCACCCTCTGTCCTTCCAGATCACCAAGCCAATCTCCGCATGTGCTGCGAACTGGCACTCTGTAAAATCGTCAACTCCCATTGGTCAGTAGATGACATATGAGTGCTTACTCTTTTTTTCATTCAATCAGGATTACTCCTGGGCTACAGCACCCAAAGACTTATTTACAGAATTTTGATTGTTGAACACCAGATTTGTATTCAGTAGTTGGGATACACTGCCTGACTAAAGCAGAATATCCTATCAAATGATAATAACACACTGAATATTTGTGTCTCTCTGCAGTGTGTTTCCTCGAGAGCTGAAGGAGGTGTTTGCCTCGTGGAGGGTGCGCTGTGCGGAGAGGGGGAGGGAGGACATCGCAGACCGCCTAATCAGCGGCTCCCTTTTCCTGCGCTTCCTGTGTCCGGCCGTCATGTCTCCCTCCCTGTTCAACCTGACCCAGGAGTACCCAGACGAGCAGACGTCACGCACGCTCACCCTCATCTCCAAAGTGGTGCAGAACCTGGCCAACTTCTCCAAGTCAGCTCATTCATTCACTACAACTTATAATGTTATGCTTATGCTAAAACTTTTGTAATATTTTGAGTATTTTTCCAGGACACAGATTAAGCCTAATCCTGGACTAGAAAGCGTGCTCAATGTAGATTCTCCATTGAAAGTGCTTATTAGTTATTAATCCAGGGTTGGGCTAATTCTGTGTCCGGGAAACCAGCCAATGATGTAATCTCTCTGAGTATACAGCATTTTGACTCTTCTTCTTCTCTCTCTCTTTCACACTCCCTCAGATTTGGTATGAAAGAGGAGTACATGTGCTTCATGAATGAGTTCTTAGAGATGGAGTGGGGCTCCATGCAACAGTTCCTCTATGAGATCTCCAACCTGGACAGTGTGAGCAACGCGGGGGGCTTCGAGGGCTACATCGACCTGGGCAGGGAGCTGTCCATACTGCACAGCCTCCTCTGGGAGGTCATGGCCCAGCTCAGCAAGGTAGGGAGGATCAGGGTAAATATTAACAATATAACCTCTACAATATATGACCAATAGATAACCAATGTGATGTTATTCAATAATGATTGAGTCCAATTAGGAATCAGTACAATAAAATAACTATATATGGTCTTGACACACCAGTAATCTGAAAGTATGAGTCAGTAGAATGAATGGAATGATTAAGTATACTTGCAATTTTCAAGGATAAGATACTTGAAAAATTTAACCATTTGAATGCTTTTCCTATTGTCATTGCTAACTTGTATTCATGTCAGTCTTCTAACCCTAACCCACAGGATGCTATTATCAAACTGGGTCCCTTGCCCCGCCTCTTGAATGACATCAGCATGGCCCTGCGTAACCCCCACCTGCAGAGGCAGCCCAGCCAACAGAACCAGACAGATAGAGTCCATGAGAGACAGACGGAGAGGCTGCTGTCACGACCCAGCTTCCACAGGGGAGTCTCCTCGGAGTTCCAGAATCTCATGATGAAGGATCTCAACAGGTAGTGCCCTGGCTTTATTTAATCCTATGGGCCTATTTCCTGGAAACAGGTTAAGTATAGTCCTGGACAAAAAAGCATTTTGAATGGAGAATTTCCGTTGAACATACTTTTTTGTCTAGGATTAGGTTTAATCTGTGTTGGGGAAACCAGTCCTAGGAGGATGGTTGGTTGGTACGTTTGTTAAAGTTTTGCCTTTCCCGCCATAAGGCTGTAATTGGGTTGTGCCTTTTGTGCCAAACTTATAATACACCTATAACCTTGTCATCGTCTTCTCCAATCTGTTGCCATGTGTTGTTGCCTTTCTTCAGCTCCATAGATATCACTCGCTTGCCTTCCCCTACATCTGGTGTGTCCGGTGGGGGGGTCATGCCGTCTCGTGCTCATGCTCAGCTGAGTTTCCAAGAGCGTGATCACCCACATCGAGCCTCCAAAGACGTTTTCTATGTAACCCGCCCTCCCTTGGCCCGATCCAGCCCTGCCTACTGCACCAGTAGCTCTGATATCACCGAGCCAGACCACAAGGTTAGTTGAATTCTAGAGTTTTGATAGCATTAAGATATGTTAGGAGCCATGTTCTACAGGAAACTATGTAAACTGCACATCTCCTTTCCATGTGGTAGCCAAGTCTGGCAGACGACTGCAGGATAGTATGGCAGCTGTGCGCTCATAGGAAAATGATGCATGTACCTTAGTGGTAAGTCATGGGACATGCAATTCAGGTATACAACCACCCCCCTCAATAGATAAAACACTTAATCAACTTATTGGCACTTTAGAATTGGGCACACAAGGGTGTTAGCTATATCAATCTAGTCTAGGTGCTCAGTGTCAATAAAGTGTATATCTATGATGGACCTCCAGGACTCCACAATGAACAGCGTGTCTAACCTGCAGTCGGTGGCCATGCTCAACTCCTCCCAGGCCTCCATCACCGGCATGGGCAGCTTCGGAGGGCTCAGCAGCCATGGTGGAGGAGGCCTGGGCTCGGGCCTGAGCGGCCAGCTCCGGGCCGGGGGCCGCCACTCGGCCGGCTCGGGGGGATCCAGCATGTCAGGGGGCCTCCGGCTGAGCCAGTTGAGCCAGATGGGCACCACCACCGACTCGCTGTCCCAGCAGCAGCAGCAGCAGGCCGCCGCCCTGAGATACCCGCTCTCCTTCCAGAACCCCCTGTTTCACCTGGCCACCGGCACTGCAGATGGACCCCACCTTCACCACCAGCACAGCAGGGCCCATCTCCCGCCGCCCCTGCTCCTGGCCCCGGAGCCTGACCCCGGTGGCTCGCACCAGGCCTACATCCCCCAGTTTGCCCACGGGGGGTTCTCCCGCAGCGAGGACCTGTCCACCCTAAGGACCGGGGCAGGGCACCTGGGGCAGCCAGCCATTATCCACTCACACAGCTATAGCGACGACTACAGCAGGGCTGATTACGCACGGCGGCAACTATCCATGCATGGGCAGGTATGGATTAATTTAAGGTCAAGAATGTGTTTACAATCATGTTCTACTTTTGTGCAAATTAGCCTTTTTGTCTCTCCTACATGATAATAATTTAATTGTTTGTAGCCTACATTAATAGGATTAGCATAATGTAAACATCTGAAACTTGGTGTTCTCTAATTGTCCTTGTTAGGATAATCTTCAACAGCAACAGCAGATGGGCATGGCCTCTCAGACTGGTACCTCCCACTCCTCCCTGGCCACACCCCCCTCCACAGTCCAGCCCGCACGCCAGAGCTCCATCGCCCCGCCTTCCGCTCAACGCGTCAAATCACAGACCTCCCATCAGCTGTCTGTCAGTGCGGCTGCTGCTCCCACACCATCCGCTAAGACACGACCGCCCAGTGCCAACCTATCGCCAGAGTCGGGCTACGGAGGTCGGCAACAGGCACCGCGGCAACAGCTGTCGGTCAAAGACAACACAGCCCCTGGACTGCCCCACCAGCAGAGCTCTGTCAGGGAGAGCCAGGGCCCCCAGGGGCCACCGGGAGGCACTACAACGACCATACAGCAATTGCAGCAGCAGCAGCAGCAACAGCAACAGCAACAACAACAACCACAGCAACAGCAACAGCACCTGCTTAAACCTTCCATCAGCAAACAGGTATGCAGGCTACTGTACTCTATTGTGTAATTCAATCTACCCTTAAATCTGACAACAAACTCATAGCTGTCACTGTTAGTTCCTCTCACTCTGAAAAGAGCATTATATAACAATTCCAACACACCTCTCAATTACAGTTCAACCATGCTATCTCTTGCACAGTTGTTTCTAACCAACCCCAGAGTCCCAGTGACCTGTACGATTAAATAGGGCCAAGGGTCACCCCCTCATGTAGTACACAGTAGTGGTGCGTGGGTAAAATCACTGGGGAAGTCAGAAAAAAAAGCCATATTACAACTTATGTGTTGTGATAATTGCTTTGTTTGCTCTATAACCTGTTAGTTCATATGCCTTGCGACCCTGATATATAGGCCTAAGGCCTAGTTAATAAGAAGACACAGTGGTAGAATAAATTCAACCACACCTGGCGAAGTCCACAAAGCATATTGCATGTAACAAACAGTTGCATGATCAAGTTAATGTTTCCAACATTTCCGGACCACTAAATAACTATTGATTTAGAACCACGGAAAGTTACCACAAGACGCAAAGAAAACAGGAGTTACCTCAACTATTCCAGCACCATTTTTTTTTTTTATTCAACATTTTGGGGTCACTTAGAAATGTCCTTGTTTTGGAAAGAAAAGCAAATTTTTTGTCCATTTAAAATAACATCAAATTGATCCTAAATAGAGTGTAGACATTGTTAATGTTGTAAATGACTGTTGTAGCTCGAAACGACTGATTTTTAATGGAATATCTACATAGGCGTACAGAGGCCCATTATCAGCAACCATCAGTCCTGTGTTCCAATGGCACGTTGTGTTAGCTAATCCAAGTTTATCATTTTAAAAGGCTAATTGATCATTAGGAAACCCTTTTGCAATTATGTTAGCACAGCTGAAAACTGTTGTTCTAATTAAGGAAGCAATAAAACTGGCCTTCTTTAGACTAGTTGAGTATCTGGAGCATCAGCATTTGTGGGTTCGATTATGGAAGTTTACATACACTTAGGTTGGAGTCATCAAACTCGTTTTTCAACCACTCCACAAATTTCTTGTTAACAAACTATAGTTTTGGCAAGTCGGTTAGGAAATCTACTTTGTGCATGACACAAGGAATTTTTCCAACAATTGTTTACAGACAGATAATTTCACTTATAATTCACTGTATCACAATTCCAGTGGGTCAGAAGTTTACATACACTAAGTTGACTGTGCCTTTAAACAGCTTGGACAATTCCAGAAAATTATGTCATGGCTTTAGAAGCTTCTGATAGGCTAATTGACATAATTTGAGTCAATTGGAGGTGTACCTGTGGATGTATTTCAAGGCCTACCTTCGAACTCAGTGCCTCTTTGCTTGACATCATGGGAAAATCAAAATAAATGAGCCAAGACCTCAGAAAAAAAATTGTAGACCGCCACAAATCTGATTCATCCTTGGGAGAAATTTCCAAACGCCTGTATGTACCACGTTCATCTGTACAAACAATAGTACGCAAGTATTAACACAATGGGACCACGCAGCCGTCATACCGCTCAGGAAGGAGAGCGTTCTGTCTCCTAGAGATGAACATACTTTGGTGCAAAAAGTGCAAATCAATCCCAGAACAACAGCAAAGGACCTTGTGAAGATGCTGGAGGAAACAGGTACAAAAGTATCTATATCCACAGTAAAATGAGTCCTATATCGCATAACCTGAAAGGCCGCTCAGCAAGGAAGAAACCACTGCTCCAAAACCGCCATTAAAAAAGCCAGAATAAGGTTTGCATCTGCACATGGGGACAAAGATTGTACTTTTTGGAGAAAAGTCCTCTGGTCTGATGAAACAAAAAATAAAACAGTTTGGCCATAATGACCATCATTATATTTGGAGGAAAAAGGGGGAGGCTTGCAAGCCGAAGAACACCATCCCAACCGTGAAGCACGGTGGTGGCAGCATCATTTTGTGGGTGTGCTTTGCTGCAAGAGGGACTAGTGCACTTCACAAAATAGATGGCATCATGAGGGAGGAAAATTATGTGGATATATTGAAGCAACATCTCAAGACATCAGTCAAGAAGTTAAAGCTTGGTCGCAAATGGGTCTTCCAAATGAACAATGACCCCAAGCATACTTCCAAAGTTGTGGCAAAATGACAACAAAGTCAAGGTATTGGAGTGGCCATCAAAAAGCCCTGACCTCAATCCTATAGGAAATTTGTGGGCAGAATTGAAAAAGCGTAGGCGAGCAAGGAGGCCTACAACCCTGACTCAGTTACACCAGCTAATTGAGTGTAGGTAAACTTCTGACCCACTGGGAATGTGATGAAATAAATAAAAGTTGGGGGGAGAGCTAGCATGTTGGAGTGAACGGCTGTGTGTGAGAGGCTCCTGCAACTTTTTTGCGAAATAATCTAACTTAACCTACTTTATGGCACTTTTTACAACAAACGTTTCTTTCCAATACAATATTGTAACTTTCTATGTGAAAATGCCGAGTAATAAGCGACCAAAGGACAATAAATCCACATCGGAGGCCTACTCCCCACCAAACAACGAGACAGACATGGCGGAAGGCACAGGTAACAACGTGACACTTACAGAACTTACCCGGGCTTTGGGAGAACTATGTGTTGCTATAGCTGAGGATCTTAAGGCTACTATTGCTGAACTGGACACCAAAATCGAGAGCACCATTTGAACGGTCGCTTCGCAGGGCCCGAGTATTGTGGACCTTGAGAAAGCTTCTGAATTCAACGCTGGTAGGATCGACGAGTTAGAGAAGCTATGCACGTCATTGCAGGATAGGGTGCAGAGGCTTTCTGTGAAAGTGGTCGACCTGGAGGGCCGATCCAAACGTCATAACCTTCGCGTTGTTGGTCTGGCAGAGGGGGTGGAGGCTGGCTCTCACCCCACCGACTTCTTCGCCAAGCTATTGAGGGATGCAATGGGATCGGATGTTTTGGCTTCAGATCCCCAGCTGGACCGTGCACATCGCGCCCTTGTCCCAGTGCCTGGACCAGACCAACGTCCTCGTCCAGTAATCATCTGTTGTCACAGTTTCAAGACCAAGGATCTTATCCTGCGCGAGGCTCGAATGAGGGGTAACCTGTTACATAAAGGGCACCCCTTCCGTGTCTATGAGGATTATGCGCCCGATGTGGCAAAGCATCGCGCCGACTACAGAGATGTCATGACCAAACTCCATCTTCGCCCAGCCTTGCTCTTCCCTGCAAGACTCAGAATTACCCCGCCTTCCAGTGAGATGATTTGGTCTCCTCTGTTTTGGACGCAGATAAGTTTATCCAGGAATATACACCAATCCCCCGTACGGGTTAGAGTGCCTTGTCATTATGTGTTAGGGTCTGCTCATGGACTCGAATCCACACTATACCATAACGGGTGAAATCGTATTAAACGGTCTCAGCAAGGGCTACCGAACATGTAAGACGCTGAGCCGACCAATGGAGGGAGGTCAGAGCTCTCATTTAACGTTAGTTTCACTTTCATTCCGGCTGGGTTCAGAGCGATGCCTGTTTGGGTGGCCTTCCAGGTTTGATCATTGACACTTTCGGATGGATATACTTATATTCCCCCATTTTTTTAGTTTTGTTTCGTTATTTATTTTTCAATTCTTACATTATTCTTATTACCATACCATTTATGTATTGCTTGCAGGGGACTGGGGGTGATGGTTGGGAAGGGGCAGACACCTGGATAGCAAGTTGATGTTTTGTGCCGTTCTGCCTTTGTCATAGCCGTGGGCCACTCCCCCGATTAGATTCCCACCAGCCCTCTGCGGTGCTTGTGTCTGTGTAGGTGTGTGTACATTAATTATTATTTGTACTTTATTATTATTTTATCTCTTAGCATTTTAGTATTATTATGTATGTGTATATTTTAAATTAGTGTAGATTATTATTCTGGGGTATGAATGTTTGTGTATGTAGATGTGTGTGTGTGTGTGTGTGTGTATGTATCTATATATATATATATATATATATATATATATATATATATATATATATATATATATATATATATATATATGTATACATTTAAAAAATATATTTTTGTATATATATATATTTATTTTTGTGTGTGTATGTATATATATATATATTTTTTTTTTTTTTGATTGGAGGTACGTTTAATTTAGCAAAATCCTTGTTCCGATCTCCTAACCCACAATATGTAAATGTACTGCTGTCTATGTCGGTTGCTGATGGTTTATGTTTAGACCGGCATTGCTTAGCAATATAATCTTGTGATGCTATATCTTGCTTATCTCAGGGATTGACCCAAGATGACGCTTAAGTGCGCAATATGTTTAAGTTGCAACTTATTCTGTTTAGGTTTATTAGATGCTTATTGAACACTTTATTTGCGGGAGCCTCCTCAGTTCATATGTTAGTAGAAGTTCTAGGATAGTGAGAGGTGAACGTATAGTTGGGATTTTATTTTTGTTTTACCTCTTGTTCGAGGTCGCGCTGTGCTTTTTTGGCATCGGCCAGACAATGTTTATTATTTTTATTTTTCTATGTTTCTCTCCTATTTGTGTATGCCTGTTAAATGTGGGTTGATGGGGGGGGGGGGGGTAAATGTTGGGGAAAGTAGGGGGACAGGGTGGAGAGTAAAGGTACTAGCCGGGGGGGGAGGGGTTGGTTGGATACTGCTCGGGTGTAGGTGCTACATATGCTGATCGTGATGGTTTGGTGCGCTTTCTTACCTTTTTATTGAGTTACATGTTATGCAGGCCACCATAGTAACTACAAACGAGAGGAGGGCGGGGCTTACATTCACTTCCTGGAATGTCAAGGGTTAAAACGAACCAATTAAGAGAGGCAAGGTCCTAGCCCACTTGAAAGCACTCTCGTCTGATATTATATTTTTGCAAGAAACCCATCTGAAAAACAATTCTCATAGCAGACTTAAATGTAGGTGGGTGGGGCAAGTGTATCACTCTAATGTCTCTGCCAAAACGAGAGGCACAGCGATTCTGGTACGGAAAGGAATTCCCTTTCTACATAAAACCCCTATTGCAGATAAAGAGGGTCGTTATGTGATCGTAATAGGAGAGATCCACTCTACTTCTGTAACTCTACTAAATATCTATGGGCCAAACATTGATAACCCCTCTTTTTTCAAAAGAGTCCTTGCCCTGATTCCAGATATCTCCCATACTAACCTGGTCATTGGAGGGGACCTTAACTGTGTGCTAGACCAATATTTGGATAGATCCTCTACCCGGCAAACCCCTACCTCCTATTCAAGCGAATGCTTGAATACCTACATAAAGAATTCTAACTTATTTGATATATGGAGGATCTCTAACCCTACGGGTAGGGAATACTCCTTTTACTCTCATGTTCACAATGTTTATACTCGAATTGACTACTTTTTGGTTGATGCGAAATTACTCCCCTATACCTGTAATGTGAGGTATCATGACATTATAATCTCTGACCATAGTCCACTCACCTTCTCCCTGAGATTGGGTGACATCGTACCAAACAAGAGGGTCTGGAGGTTGAATCCTCAGCTCCTCACAGAACCAACATTCTGTGAACATCTTAAAGACCAAATTACATTTTTCTTTGATACCAACGACAACACAAAGTCTTCCCCAGCATTATTGTGGGAAACACGGAAGGCTTATTTGAGAGGCTGTATCATCTCCTTTCAGGCTGCCAGGAGTAGGCAAAACAGAGGAAAATTGGTAGAACTGGAGGGACAAATTCACTTACTGGATAGGGAGAATGCTAGCCATCCATCTATGGAGAAACACAAAAAAATGACCTCTTTAAAATTTGAATATAATCAGATTCTCTCAGCTAAAATTGCTAAATCTTTTCTCTATGCCAAGCAAAAATATTTTGAGTTTGGTGACAAACCACACAAATTACTCGCCAGACAACTTCGAAAAAATGTGAGTGACCGAATGATTCACAAAGTTAAATCTGCATCTGGGGAATTACTCTCTTCCCCCAAAGACATCAATGACAGATTCCGTCAGTTTTATGAGAATCTATATACATCTAAAGTGGATCCTAACCCCTTAATTATGCAAAACTTTTTGGAGGACTGTAATCTTCCTGCCCTGAACCAGGAAGATTCTAACTTCCTG
This sequence comes from Salvelinus namaycush, assembly GCF_016432855.1. Classification (NCBI taxonomy): domain Eukaryota; kingdom Metazoa; phylum Chordata; class Actinopteri; order Salmoniformes; family Salmonidae; genus Salvelinus; species Salvelinus namaycush. The sequence goes on from NC_052311.1 coordinate 49,090,829, forward strand.
ACTAAGGAAATATGTCTTGAAGAAATTCGAGAAACAATTAAATCTCTAAAGAGTGGCAAGACCCCGGGCCCAGATGGATACCCTGGTGAATTCTATAAAACATTCAGTAACATGCTCTCTCCCTACCTGCACAAAATGTTGGTTTAGGCCAATGAGGATGGAGCTCTCCCATCTACTTTGGATGAGGCGTTCATTACAGTTATACATAAGAAGGGTAAAGATCCGGAAGAGGTAGGATCATACAGCCCAATATCCCTCCTTAATACAGACCAAAAGATTTTAGCAAAAACTCTGGCTAACAGAGTTAGCTTTAATTGGCAAATTGGTCCATTCGGACCAGACCGGCTTTTATCACTAACAGAAACTCAGTCTTCAATCTCAGGCGCCTCTTCAACATTATGTATTCTCAGAGGTTACCTAACGTGGACCTTGCCGTTATGTCTCTTGACGCCGAAAAGGCCTTTGACCAAGTTGAGTGGTCCTATCTATTCAAGGTCCTACAGAAATGTTATATTGGAGATTGTTTATATAGGAACCCTTGTGCGAGAATACTCACTAACCAATCATTGTCACCCCGATTTAACCTTTACAGAGGGACAAGGCAGGGTTGTGCGCTGTCGCCTATGCTCTTCGCCCTAATTATTGAACCTCTCGCTCAGGCGATCAGATCTCATGCAATGCACGGCTATAATACTAAAGATACTCTAAATAAGATTTCCCTATACGCAGATGACATTCTCCTCTATGTAACAGAACCCCAAGCTAGTATTCCAGCTATTCTTGATGTGATTAATTTGTTTGGTACCTTCTCAGGATACAGAATAAATTGTAACAAGAGCAAATTAATGCCCAAACGGTTGCAAAACACCTCTTGGCTAGAACATCTTCCAGTTAAGTTATTTTCAGAAAAGTAGTTACCAAACAATACTCCTCACTATTTAAAGAGAATTTCCCCTCTCTGATGCAAAAACTCAAGGCTCTGCTTGGAAGAATTAATGCCATTAAAATGGTCTTCCTCACACAACTGCTCTACCTATACCAGAACATCCCAGTATTCATACCTAAATCCTTTCATAAACAACTGGACTCAATTATCAATCCTTTCATCTGGGATTATAAAACACACAGGATAGGTAAAAAACACCTCTGTAAATCCAAGATGGAAGGAGGATTGTCTCTCCCAAATTTTATATTTTACTATTGGGCCGCTAACCTCCGTGCTGTTACGTTTTTGCTGGATGACGCACCTCCGTCATCCAGCTGGCTTTGTATAGAGCGGGAGGAGTGTCACCCCTTCTCTATTGGCGCTGTGATTTTGTCGCCTGTCAATCTGGAGATGTCACTTTATCGTAACAATCCTATTATACATAGCACAGTCCGAATCTGGAAGCAAATCCACTTTGAGCTTAGACCAATATCATTGGTTGCCAGGAATCCCTGCTTTGCCCCCTCTAACCTTGATAACACTTTTGAGCGATGGGGAGAGTTAGGGATATGTACCATAGGGGATTTATATATAGAAGGGACCTTTGCTTCCTTTGAGTTGCTGAGGGAAACTTATAATCTTCCCAGAAGAAACTTTTTCAGATACCTACAAATTAGAGACTGTTAGACAACACCTCCCAACATTTGGGAATGCTAAACCTTCCATGTTTGACGGATGCATAAAAATATGCCCCACCTCAGACAAACTGATATCTCGTCTATATGATGCTTTTCAATCTGTTAGCACACCTTCTACAGATGCCATTAAGACAAAATGGGAGGAAGAACTAGGGCCTGACATTTCTGTGGCAGACTGGGAAGATAGCTTGGAGTATATCCACACATGCTCCATTAACTCCAGACATCGTCTCATACAATTCAAGGTATTACACAGATTACACTATTCCAAAACCAAACTGCATAGGATATTTCCTGATACATCCCCTATGTGTGATAAATGTCAGGCTGCGCAGGGTACACCACTCCACTGCTTTGCACTATGCTCTAGCTTGTATGGTTATTGGTGTGGAATTTTTAAGATCCTCTCTGAAGTTCTGGAGACTTCAATAGACCCAGACCCGCTTCTGATAATCCTGGGAGTGTCTGATTCCCTAAACGGATTAACCAACCCCCAAAAACAACTAATCTCTTACAGTCTCATTTCGGCAAAAAAATGAATCTTGTTGTTTTGGAAAAGGAGGGAAGCGCCCTCTACCAAATTATGGCTCAGCGAATTGGCAAACACTGTACACTTAGAAAGAATTAGATATATTCGGAACAATAAATTATCAACATTTGATGAAATCTGGCAGCCTTTCCTCTCTTACTTGGACCAGTCGGCGCTGGGAATTTGTACATCTTAACACACTCTCAATTGTAATCTTTTAATTTACCTTTGGGCAGCATGTGCTGGCCCCGCCACCCGAGCAGTCAGGAGGGGAATAGGGGGGAATAAGGGGGGGATAAAGGGGGAGAATAAGTTGGGGGTGACATCTACCCTCTTTCTTTCTACCTGTTGTTCTCTATGTCGTGTTTTGTATTATTTGTTTTGTACCCAGAACTCTGGGTCTTGTTGTTTCTGTCTGCTCTTTTATGTTTAGATAAGAATTGTATACTTGTCTTTTATACCTATACACCATTCTTGTGTGTGTTCAATAAAAAATATTTGAACGTGAATAAAAGTTGAAATAAATAATTATCTTTACTATTATTCTAACATTTCACATTCTTAAAATAAAGTGATGATCCTGACTGACCTAAGACAGGGCATTTTTACTAGGATTAAATGTCAGGAATTGTGAAAAACTGAGTTCAAATGTATTTGGCTAAGGTGTATGTAAACTTCTGACTTCAACTATATATTATATATATATATATATATATATATATATATATATATACACTGCTCAAAAAAATAAAGGGAACACTTAAACAACACAATGTAACTCCAAGTCAATCACACTTCTGTGAAATCAAACTGTCCACTTAGGAAGCAACACTGATTGACAATAAATTTCACATGCTGTTGTGCAAATGGAATAGACAAAAGGTGGAAATTATAGGCAATTAGCAAGACACCCCCAAAAAAGGAGTGATTCTGCAGGTGGTGACCACAGACCACTTCTCAGTTCCTATGCTTCCTGGCTGATGTTTTGGTCACTTTTGAATGCTGGCGGTGCTCTCACTCTAGTGGTAGCATGAGACGGAGTCTACAACCCACACAAGTGGCTCAGGTAGTGCAGTTCATCCAGGATGGCACATCAATGCGAGCTGTGGCAAAAAGGTTTGCTGTGTCTGTCAGCGTAGTGTCCAGAGCATGGAGGCGCTACCAGGAGACAGGCCAGTACATCAGGAGACGTGGAAGAGGCCGTAGGAGGGCAACAACCCAGCAGCAGGACCGCTACCTCCGCCTTTGTGCAAGGAGGTGCACTGCCAGAGCCCTGCAAAATGACCTCCAGCAGGCCACAAATGTGCATGTGTCAGCATATGGTCTCACAAGGGGTCTGAGGATCTCATCTCGGTACCTAATGGCAGTCAGGCTACCTCTGGCGAGCACATGGAGGGCTGTGCGGCCCCACAAAGAAATGCCACCCCACACCATGACTGACCCATCGCCAAACCGGTCATGCTGGAGGATGTTGCAGGCAGCAGAACGTTCTCCACGGCGTCTCCAGACTCTGTCACGTCTGTCAAATGTGCTCATGTGCTCAGTGTGAACCTGCTTTCATCTGTGAAGAGCACAGGGCGCCAGTGGCGAATTTGCCAATCTTGGTGTTCTCTGGCAAATGCCAAACGTCCTGCACGGTGTTGGGCTGTAAGCACAACCCCCACCTGTGGACGTCGGGCCCTCATACCACCCTCATGGAGTCTGTTTCTGACCGTTTGAGCAGACACATGCACATTTGTGGCCTGCTGGAGGTCATTTTGCAGGGCGCTGGCAGTGCACCTCCTTGCACAAAGGCGGAGGTAGCGGTCCTGCTGCTGGGTTGTTGCCCTCCTACGGCCTCCTCCACGTCTCCTGATGTACTGGCCTGTCTCCTGGTAGCGCCTCCATGCTCTGGACACTACGCTGACAGACACAGCAAACCTTTTTGCCACAGCTCGCATTGATGTGCCATCCTGGATGAACTGCACTACCTGAGCCACTTGTGTGGGTTGTAGACTCCGTCTCATGCTACCACTAGAGTGAGAGCACCGCCAGCATTCAAAAGTGACCAAAACATCAGCCAGGAAGCATAGGAACTGAGAAGTGGTCTGTGGTCACCACCTGCAGAATCACTCCTTTTTTGGGGGTGTCTTGCTAATTGCCTATAATTTCCACCTTTTGTCTATTCCATTTGCACAACAGCATGTGAAATTTATTGTCAATCAGTGTTGCTTCCTAAGTGGACAGTTTGATTTCACAGAAGTGTGATTGACTTGGAGTTACATTGTGTTGTTTAAGTGTTCCCTTTATTTTTTTGAGCAGTGTATATATATATAGGACACACATTACGACAAGAGAGACAACACTACATAAAGATAGCCCTAAGACAACAACATAGCAAGGCAGCAACACATGACAACACAGCATGGTAGCAACACAACATGACAACAACATGGTAGCAGCACAAAACATGGTACAAACATTATTGGGCACAGACAACAGCACAAAGGGAAAGAAGGTAGAGACAATACATCACGCAAAGCAACCACAACTGTCAGTAAGAGTGTCCCCGATTGAGTCTTTGAATGAGATAAAAAAAAAAAGATTGAGATAAAACATTTCAATATCACCTATGCTTTGTTTACTACAGTGACAACTAAAAGATACCAAAAACAATTTAGTCCAATCAACGTAGGCTAAATATAATATGGCTGTCCATGTTTATGATTCCTGTGTGTACGTGTGCGTGCATGCGAGTTTGTGCAAGTCTAAAACACATGTTGACTCACCTGTCAGAGTCTATCTAGAAGATAGTGAAGGAGTCAGGCGCAGGACACAGGTAAGAGTAAAAAACACTGTATTTACTCAAAACAAGAACGTAACAAAAATCGCGTATTAAAACAGGACATCGAACTCCAACACACGAAAGACAATCACGCACAAAACAGAAAGGGAAACGAGAGGGTTAAATAAGGAACATAATTATGCGATGGGAACCAGGTGTGTAAACAGACAAAACAAAAGGGAAAATGAAACATGGATCGGTGGCAGCTAGAAAGCCGGTGACGTCGACCGCCGAACGCCGCCCGAACAAGGAGAGGGAACAACTTCGGTGGAAGTCGTGACATCACCCTACTTGAAGAGAAAGGCCAATGCCATCCTCCTCTCTTTCATGTTGATAAAATAGTCTATCACTCTGTCATACAGTACACGCTTTTATTTTTTGTTGTCCTAGGCTACCTGGCTAAAATGCTTGCTCGCTAGCCTAACTTTCTTTCATGATCAACATTAGCTAGTTAACATTAGCCTTCTACATTTAGATACATACTGAACTTCCATCCTCTCAGGCCAGGGGCACAATGTATGAATTAATAGTTGGATCAGAATTGCCGTTATAAACATTGGCCAGTTCGGAGAATTAAGTAAAACCACAAGTCCAAATCCCTATCTCCACCCATGGCCAATTTAGGAAAGGGCAACTTTATTTAGATAGCTAGCCACCGGAGGACAACTACACAACGAGATTCAACAATTCAAGTTGTTTCTCAATGCGATTTGATAGGAGTGATGCCAAATCCAAACTGGCTTCCCTTGACATTTATATTTTATGCGCCAGGACCATTCACAGTTGAGCTCACTCAGTTTAGCGCAACGCTGATTGGCTATTATTTAATACTTTTTTTTAATCAAGGAAAGCCAAATGCTCGTTGGCTTCTCTTGCATTCAATGCTACGTCCGGCAACAATGTCATACTCTTTTGGCCCAGACAGCATCAGATAGATGGCCTACACATACAGAGACAGAGGGGCAGTGTTTTGCTCGCTCGGATGCTTTCTCCAGTGGGATATATTCAGCCTCTTGCGAATTGAAGGATAATTATGAAACACAGAGAGACGAAAGATAAATGATTTAATCTTTTCTTGTTCAATTTTTGGTGAAAGCCTGGCTTCCCTTGGCACCCATGAATACACGCCACTGCTAGTACTAGTACATATTCTTCATATCTGCTTTTTGTCTTTTTCCCCAGGGTTCTGGCCAGTCGCCTTCGACTCTTAACCCCCCGACCCCGGCCAATGAGAGAACAGTCGCCTGGGTCTCCAACATGCCTCACCTCTCCGCTGACATTACTCTGGAGGCTAACCGCATCGACCGCGAGGAGTTCAAGCTGAAGGAGTACTCCAAAAGCATGGATGAGTCTCGCTTAGACAGGGTAGATACATCTCTCCCACCACAGCTTTTGCAATACAAAGAATGGTAGCCTAAATTTGACATTTTCAATGTGTATGTGTTTATATAAAAAACAGTAGATAATTGTCTTAACAATATACTGTAGCTTTGGCATTGAAATCCCAATCTTCTAGGAAATCGACAGTAACAAAACGATGCCTCAAAAGAATGCAGAATTCGACTTAGCAGCATATTCAGCAGCAAACTGTGAGACTAGAGAACCGTAACACTGATCTGAGTCATATCTCCTTCTTAATGCACAGTGCAGATGTCAGGGATGTGCAAGTCAAGTCTATCAGTGGAGAGCAGATGGTACCGAGACACTTATTTATGAATAATTTAGATAGAAACAGCTGAGGATGAACTTGAACAACAGTGAGTCATTGAAAATAAACAAACTTTTAGCTCGCATATTCATATTTGACCGCATTACCACATTCAGACACCGCATTACCACATTCCTTTGTCCGAGTGAAGGTGTGTTCAGTCAACCCCCCAAAACATTTGTTGGTTGCTTAGTCATGTGTTGCTAATAAACAGTACAAATAACAGTACAAATTTTTTTTTTCAATATATTCCCTTCTGGAGTTATTTTCATAACAGACATAGCTAGATCTTTGTGCATAGTGAGCAAGTGAAAAGGGATAAACTGTGTGTCTTAGACTTTAGTGAACACTGGACAACAATGTGGTTGCCTCCATATTCCATGGTGACTTGTCGACGTGTATGACAATTGCTCAACCATTTTCTATTTCCAATGCGTTCTCTTCTCTCTGTCTGTCTCAGGTAAAGGAATACGAGGAGGAGATCCACTCCCTAAAGGAGCGACTGATCATGTCCCACAGGAAGCTGGAGGAGTATGAGAAGAGGCTCCTTTCCCAGGAGCAGCAGACCAGTAAGATCCTCTCACAATACCAGAGTCGCCTGGAGGACAGCGAGAGGAGGCTACGGCAACAGCAAGTGGAGAAAGACTCCCAAATTAAAGGAATAATCAACAGGTAAAAAGAGGGGTGGTGGAGGAGAAGGAGAATGGAGATGTAGAGATTAAGAGAAAGAGAAGACAGGTGTGGAGAGAGAACAAAAATGGAGTGAAGAAAATTAATTAATGTATTGTTGAGAACTATTGTCTGATTACATTTATCCAAGAAATATCCAACAATCTTCCTTAGGCAGGTGCTGATTTTTGGAAATCATCTGGGGAATATTGATGAATATACAGTATATGAGAGGCTAGATAATGTATAGTTATAAAATAGATACATTAATGTATGGAGAAATAATGGGGAGGCCTCAACCTGCACACTCAAATGTATGTAGGGATATTTTAATTTAAAAAAAGTTAAATGTAACTTTTATTTAACTAGGCAAGTCAGTTAATAACAAATTCTTATTTGCGATAATGGCCTACCCCGGTCAAACTCGGACAATTGTGCGCTGCCCTATGGGACTCCCAATCCCAACCAGATGTGATACAGCCTGGATTCGAACCAGAGACTGTAGTGACACCTCTTGCAGTGCCTTAGACCACTGCGCCACTCGGGAGCCATATATATATATATAATGGGACAGCTTCAAACTAACTGCACATTCATTTGAAAGGTGAGAGGTCAACAGTGAAAACCATTCATATGAATGATTCATGTTTGTACCTTAGGCAATTGGTTTTCACCCAGTCAGTAGGAAAATGTTCATTGAACATTCTTCTGACTAACGTTGACAAATTGACTTGAGATAAGGGACTTGAGAGAGGAAACTATTTGTGTAAATGTTCTGCTTTTGTTCACCACTTCTAATAATCTGCAATTGATAGTTAGATATGTGTCACAGGGAACTTTGCTACTTTTAATCCATTCCAGGGAAGAAGAAATGGAATGAAGACCGAGACAGTTCCTGGCTGTACTTAATGGAACCAATCCCATCCATAACCCCATAACTTGGTGCATAAAGAACCCAAAAGACATGTTTAGGCCCTTTGTGCTATTGCACTATTTGGCAGCCATTTTATTGCCAGTATATCAAACATGCTGCTTGTTTTTTTCCATCAGTAGTTTACCGGCGTCATCTGTGGTGTTTATTCCGATAACCGTAAACTGAGAGGGATTCACCTAGATTGAATCGAAAAGCACAATATGGGACTGAAAGGTGACATCATATGACTTCTATCTGCCCTATACAGTATGAGGCCATAATGGTGTTTTTGATCAAAAATGCATGAAACAAAGACTAAGGTAGTACATGACATCTTGTTGTCATCACCATAACAGCTTGACATGAGGATGAACAATACCAATCTTTACAAACTGCGACCACAGTTTGATAGTATTTCCCTATCTTATGATGTGTAAAGAGAACACAGAGTAAACCTAATTTAGTATCTAAATGACAAGTTCTCCTTCCCCTTTGGCATTGTTACAGTTGACAAGGTAATCTAGAGGATTCTATAAGTAGTGGATGGCTGCAAGGTTTTAAGACAGATTCATATGCTGTCAATGAATGAGATGCTATTAGCGTTTTTTTTATTGTTGATGGTAGAGAGTATGTTTCAAGCAATTTCAATGGCTCAAGTGGTTAAATCCACTGTCCTCCAAAAGGATAATTAACCATACATTCCACATTTCACAAAACCCAAACTTCTATCATTGCTTTTCAAATCTCATTCCCCATTCTTCTTCGAAACTACTTCAGATATTCTTTGAAAGCCTTTTTTTGTGATTTATCTTGGTGCCTCTAGAGTAGCAGTTATGTTTCTTAAGAGGAATATGAAAGATTATATTATATCAAAGAATATCAAACACGCTAGAGTAACACACTTTATCTAAATGTTATCAATACCATACTGAAGTACCAGTACTGTACCAGCCATACCAATAAGGATACTCTAAGATTCTATATGTACATTTTGTTATGATATTACCAATGTAATTAACTATTTTAATCTATTGAAATAGCAATATTGTAGCATTACGAGATGTGCAATAATAGATTACATTTAGCATTTATGAACAAAAGCATTACATATATGTATGTAGGCCTACATTCAGGCACACAAAGATATTGAGTATGTATACCTTACATGCATAGATACATCTATCATATGACCATACATACAGAACTCATACACTTAAAGGTTTTTTCAGGTCCCATTCAGTATCAAATGAACCCATATCAACATAAATTATATTGAGACTTCTGCATGTATGACCATGTATCCTGTAAACCCCTAAATACCATAGATACAGCATATGCAGTACTGTACAAAATAGTTTATAACTTATATCTTTGACTTACACATGGCTGTATAGTGTATTTGAACAAAAATGTTAATCGTGTAGCCAGATGGATATTGGTGCCATTTATCTAAAGTGTTAAGATTTATTTCTGTTATAATTTTGCTCTATGTCGTTGGTTTAAGTTTTGATCTGCAGTAAGTCATAGGAAACCGAAGGGTAAATGGGGTCGTTGTTTGCTAAAGTTAGAGCTTTGAGGGAGTAATTTTTTGAGATACGATGTGGAACAAGAATTGTTCACTATCATAAGATTGCCCCTCTTTTGGCATTGTAGCAAGCATAATATTGGTAGTCTGTATAGATGTATAATATTACATCAGTATTACTTTGAAAGTTTTCATAGAGATATAACTTGTCACTGTGCAATAAAGTCATTTGGATTGACATGGCAAATAGCAGCACATAGTGAGGGTTTACTGTTGATGTACATACAATTGACTACATGTGACCTTTGACTCACCCAATCGCCTGCCTTATTTCTATGTAACAGACAAGTCAGATATCATGACCTGTCCCTGACTTCATATTGACAAATACCCACATTGTTTTGACTGCATGTAAGACTTGACCTGACAAGTACACTACTTGAACTTGAAGTAAATAGATATACAGGTTTAGGTTTGGTACATATCACCCATGTGAATCACTGTCTGCCTTTTTTAGAATTCTACTGTATACTCATGTTACATTTCATTAGATCAGTGCCAATGTTTCAGTCAGTGCATACGTTTGATTCCTTTTCCCTTTCTTATTTTTGTCAAATAAATCCCTGTACATTATTTATGTAATAAAACATCTAACACCAATGTTTGAAACTTCACCTGTGGATTTTCATTATTTATTAATGTTAAGCATCAATTTAGTTGTATGTTAAGCATAAAGATATTCAGAGAATGCTTTCTCTGCGGAATTGCGACAGCTTGATTATGGTGGCAAATGACAATGGGTGATATGTTATCCTCTGTCCAAACCAACCACTCATTTTGGAATAGTTTGACTAAAATCTGTGCTATTTCTGTTTTTAGCTTATCTTATTGGCTCAGTTTTTGCACCAATCACATCGGCTGTCTGGTCCTCACTTTCTCTGTTGCCACTGCACAATGTCCTATACAGTTTCTTCAGAAAGTATTCATATCCCTTGACTTATTCCACATTTTGTTGTGTTACATCCTGAATTAAAAATGGATTAAAAAAAAAATCTCACCCATCTACACACAATAATGACAAAATGAAAACATGTTTTTTTTTATTTTAGCAATTTTATTGAAATACAGAAATATGTCATTTACATAAGTATTCACAACCCTGAGTCAAAATACTGTATGCTAGAGTCACCTTTGGCATCGATTACAGCTGTGAGTCTTTCTGGGTAAGTCTCTAAGAGCTTTGCACACCTGGATTGTACAACATTTGCACATTATTATAACAATTTTTCAAGCTCTGTCAAGCTGGTTGTTGATTATTGATAGACAGCCATTTTGAAGTCTTGCCATACATTTCCAAGTCAATTTAAGTAAAAAATGTAACTAGGCCATTCAGGAACATTCAATGTTGTCTTGGTAAGCAACTCCCGTGTATATTTGCCTTGTTAATTTCTTCGCCACATTTTTTTGCAGTTTTATTGTATGTTGTTGATCCAGTCTCAGTTTTTGCTTATCACAGTCTTTAAACTATAACTGTTTTAAAGTCACTGTTGGCCTCATCGTGAAATCCCTGAGCGGTTTCCTTCCTCTCTGGCAACTGAGTTAGGAAGTATCTTTGTAGTGACGGGGTATATTGATACACCATCCAAAGTGTAATAATAACTTAACCATGCTCAAAGGGATATTCAATGTCTGCTTTTTTTAACCATCTACCAATAGGTGCCCCTCTTTGTGAGGCATTGCAAAACCTCCCTGGTCTTTGTGGTTGAATCTGTGTTTGAAATTCACTGCTCGACTGAGGGACCTTACAATTATCTGTATGTGTGGGGTACAGAGATGAGGTAGTCATTCAAAAATCTAGTTAAGCACTATTATTGCACATTGTGAGTCCATGTAACTTATTATGTGACTTCTTAAGCACATTTTTACTCCTGAACTTATTTAGGCTTGCCATAACGAAGGGGTTGAATACTTATTGACTCAAGACATTTCAGCTTTTCATTTTTAATTAATTTGTAAACATGTTTAAAAACATAATTCCACTTTGACATTATGGAGCATTATGGGGTAACCCCAGCCAGTGACACACAATCTCAATGTAATCCATTTTAAATGTGGAAAAAGTCAAGTGGTGTGAATACTTCTTGAAGGCACTGTATTAAAATGAGTCATTCCTTTTGTGTAATTAGTCCTCTCTCAGCATTCTGTTCATCTCAGGAGTTTAACACTCTGAAGTTCATCCACTTTGTCAGCAATTTTTCACAGCTTTTCTGTATGACGTTAAATGAAAACAACCATGTCATTCAGGCGGAAAGTAGATGTGATAAGATTGAAGACAATGAAATCTATAATGAGCAGAGCAGAAGAATTTCATTACCTCAGAAATATTGACCAGGTAGGAGTTAGGATGTCATATGTACCCTTGTTCATTGAATCTCCATCACCAAACAGCTGATCGCCATCTTGGATTTGACTTCATGATTGCAGACTTTTAATTCATCCTTCACCTTTTGTGTCTGAAGAAAATATCAGAACCATTGCCTTGAATGACCCAGATCTTGAAATTCCAGAGGCAAGTATTTAATGATCCATGTTCCCTTCTCTGGAAAATAATTCTGATGCTGAGTAATCGTGTCAAAATGTGAATTTGCAAGGCAAGAAAAATATCCTGTGGAGACTGTAGCAATAAGCTTCCAAATATCCCTGCAAGACGACTCTTTGAAATTGTTATAACAAGGATTTGGAATCTGTATCATGTTGTGTCAGTTCAACTATTCCATGAGGATGAGGATGTATTGCTAATTAAACCCCATTCAGAACACGATGACGGCAAAACACCACAATCTAGACATCATTAGGCATGATTACATTGGAAAACACCCTGAATTGGACAGACACATCATGCTGAATCCCTTGGGGAAATATGCACTTCAACTGCCTCAAAAATGCTTCCTCGTATTACTAGAGCAGTGTATGTTAAACAGTTACAGCATTGGTTGAATAGATTATAATTTGGCTACCAGAGGTTTTAACAACACTACTATAGACCAGGTAATCGGTATAATTGACAAATCAACGTTTTTCAGGGCAATGACAGATCCAGCTTGCACCTGGACAGTCTTTATAAGCCTTACGCATTACACTTAGCTACTTAGTGTCTAGTTAACTCACAATTCTCTCACAACTGTTTGAACTCTCTCTCTCTCTCTCTCTCTCTCTCTCTCTCTCTCTCTCTCTCTCTCTCTCTTTCTCTCTCTCTCTCTTTCACTCTCACTCTCAGACTTATGGCTGTGGAGGATGAGATAAGGGGAGGAGCCGTGGTTGAGCCGCCAAAAGCTAACGTTAGGGTCTTCGCCGATCAGGTCTGTGATTTTCTTCTTCCGGTCGCCATGTCTGTAGGATGGCCTGTGTCTTTATCTCTCTATCCTTCTCTATGTTGTTTTCATCTCTTTGTTGATTTGTCCCTTTATTTTGTCTAGACAAGTCCTTGGGTTTGGGTGAGACTGTCATTTGTCTGTCAATCCGTTTAGGTGCTTTGAAGGTCAAAGAACGTCTGTTTACATCTTGTGTCTGTCTCTCGATCAATCTGTTTATATTCTGTCTGACCACATCCGGGTTGTAATCAAATCAGCGTCTGTGATAACTGTACATCTCAGACACGTCTATCAACTTTGTGTGAACTATATGTATTAAGTCAAGTTGTATTACCAGTCCAACACAAATGCAAGACAAAATACACGACTATTGAACAGTTTTGGTCCTGAGGATGAGTTAATTTGTCAGGCCGACAACGTCTCCAGCATCCACACTCAATGTCTCTCGGTCCATGCTTTTAGCCAGCCACTCATCTCCTATCAAACTCGTCAGGCCCGCCCTCAATCATGAGTCATGCTGCAAAGACATACCAGCTTTCAGTGTGTGTGTGTGTGTGTGTGTGTGTGTGTGTATCTGTGTCTGTGTCTGTGTGTGTGTGTGTGTGTGTGTGTGTGTGTGTGTGTGTGTGTGTGTGTGTGTGTGTGTGTGTGTGTGTGTGTGTGTGTGTGTGTGTGTGTGTGTGAAAGAGACAGAGTGTGTCAAACCCCAATGTCTCTTGCAAACGACATCACAGATGTATGCTCAAGCTTCTTTCATTCGTTTAAATCAAATCCCTGTTCCACCAGAAGATGAGTCCCACCCAACCGCTTCCCCAATCCAAACTCCTTCATCCCGATTATTCAGACTGAGCACCGGTCAAGCCCACCCTCAATCATGAGTCATGCTGCAAAGACATGCCTGATTTCTGTGTGTGTGTGTGTGTGTGTGTGTGTGTGTGTGTGTGTGTGTGTGTGTGTGTGTGTGTGTGTGTGTGTGTGTGTGTGTGTGTGTGTGTGTGTGTGTGTGTGTGTGTGTGTGTGTGTGTGTGTGTGAAAGAGACAGAGTGTGTCAAACCCCAATGTCTCTTGCAAACGACATCACAGATGTATGCTCAAGCTTCTTTCATTCGTTTAAATCAAATCCCTGTTCCACCAGAAGATGAGTCCCACCCAACCGCTTCCCCAATCCAAACTCCTTCATCCCGATTATTCAGACTGAGCACCGGTCAAGCCCACCCTCAATCATGAGTCATGCTGCAAAGACATGCCTGATTTCTGTGTGTGTGTGTGTGTGTGTGTGTGTGTGTGTGTGTGTGTGTGTGTGTGTGTGTGTGTGTGTGTGTGTGTGTGTGTGTGTGTGTGTGTGTGTGTGTGTGTTCAAAAGAGCGTGCGAGAGAGAGTGAGTATGTGTCAAACCACAATGTCTCTTGCAAACAACATGACACATGTACGCTCAAGCTTCACTGAGTCCCACCCAGCCACTTCCCCAATCCAAACTTCTTTATCCCAATCTGAGTCAAATCAGACTCAAAGAGGCAACAGACATTTTCTGACATGCAGAGATAAAAACAAAAGCAGAAAGTTTGAGCGGTGTGAACAGACAGTGCTCCCGCTATGTCCCAGATAAGAATGCAGCTGAATGCAGCACCCCTGCAAGGTGTCGAACGGTCAGAGCTTCAGCCACGCTTCCTCAAATGAGCAGTGATCCAATGCGTCTCTCCTGTTATTTCTCCATTCTGTACACAGCTCCCCCAGTGAGGGAGAGAGAGGGTGAGGGAGAGGAAGGGAGGGAGGGAGAGGGAGAGATTAGCCAGAAAGGCTTAGAAACTGTGGTTGAAAGGGGGTAAAGCCGTCCAGCGATGCATGGCGTTGTGTTCAGTTGCCAGACAAGCAGCATTTACATTTTACATTTAAGTCATTTAGCAGACGCTCTTATCCAGAGCGACTTACAAGTACATACATTCATACTTTTTTGTACTGGCCGCCCGTGGGAATCGAACCCACAACCCTGGCGTTGCAAGCGCCATGCTCTACCAACTGAGCCACACGGGACACGGGAGCCACACGGGAGCAGCAGACCAGAGTTTTGCGCTCGCACTGTTTCCACTCGGTCGAACGTGGCCAGTCTGTGGTTGACATGTAGTTGAGGGAGTTTCATGGTAGACTTGGCCTACAGCCTCACACAGCATTGGAATCGGAATCTATTGGTTCTTTCTGAGGGCTGAGAGATATAGTTTGAGTAGCTCTTCCCAAGTGGTCGTAGGAGCATTCAAGGCTGGGCATCCATCTTGATATTGGTTTTGTTTCCAAGCTGAAAGAGGCAGATTTGCTATCCAACATGAAGCTGTTTGGGTCTATTCCTAGACACAGTATTAAATCACAGCAGTCCAACATGGAACTTCTGATGACATTCATTATTTCCATGTCATGCTTCCACCCAGGTTTTATTTTTTCTCATGTTAATTGTCCATTATCATGCAACCACACGAACATTTCTGTGTATCTCCATTGTTCTGAAGGTTATAGTCAAGAAGATTATAAAAGGAAGCCATAAATTGTTGTGGGCCAATTGTTTGTGTACCATTACATTCCCATCATGGCTATTCCCAAGCAGAGCACTTCGGCATGTTTTAATGATTGCGTTTCCAATATCTGTCATTATTTGCAGTGAGCTGGCTACCATACAATCACTTGTCCATCGCCATGGCAGCAACAGGTGTTTAATGCTGGGTGTCTAGGTGGGGGTGTCGGTGACTCATAGGGTTCACGTTATCTTTATTACCCCAACAGTGGGCAGTTCACTAGGCTTTCAGCTTTTTACGTGGAATTTGTGGATTCATATTCCCAAAGCATTATGTTGAGAATACCTCCACCCCCTCTCTAGGAAATATCTGGTTTTAATGGGATTTCATTGTCAAACTTGATTAATGAGTTAATTTAATAATATTGCTTGAGTTTTTATTACTACCGTTTATACAAATGTTCTATCTTAATTTGATCTGTTGTAACAGAGAATTTTCCTGTTCAGCAGGAAATGCAAACTTGTTTATATTTGAGGGTTTAAAAAGCTTCTAACGTTTGTAATTTCCACTTTAAAATGTTTGACTTGATTTGCCCTATTGAAAAATATATCAACCCCTACAAACATATCCATTAATTATTATCCACATTCCTGTTGGTGCAGGATTATTTACCTGCTGTGAGAAACTGGTCCAATTAAGATATTACACCTGTAGGCAGCAACTAGTGGTAGCACTCTTGAAAGTACAGTAGATCAACCTGTCCTTGTAATGACTCATAACAAATAAATCATAATTTGGATGTTGTACTGTACATATCCTCTCCAACTTAATGTTGTATGTTCCATGCATCATTGTGAATATAATGCATGTCTCACTTTACATGGTTATCTCTATCACATCAGTTATCTACTGTCTCTATAACCTTATATGTCTTTAAGTGTGTTATGTGTCATTCAACCTTTTTTACATGTGTATGCATATTTATATTGTTTAACTCTGTTTTTTAATACTATTTATTCCTTGTTGCAGTAATAGTGGTGTTTAATATTTTTGCCAATGATTACTGCATCACCTTTTGCCTCAACTTCTAACCCCTCAGCTTCAGAGGAGATCAGAGATACCATTTTTCTGGACAAGACTTTTCAGTCTTTGGATCAATGAATGACATTTAGCTTGATTTAAAATGCAGCTATCTTTACTGCTAAACCAACTCAGTGGCCTTGTTGTTAGTGTCCGCCCTGAGATTGGAAGGTCGGAAGTTCGATCCCCGGCCGAGTCATTACAAAGACTAAAAACGGGACCCAATGTGTCTCTGCTTGGCTCAGCATTAAGGAGATAGGTCGGGGGCTATGGCCCTGCGATAGAGTAGCATCATGTCCAGAGGGTGTACTTGTACATCAAGCTGCCTCACGTTCTGGCTTGCACAAGATGGCTACGAACCCTCTTTACTGCTGCATGTGTGTATCAACAGCCTTGGTTTGCTTCCTCAGCATGCAGACTTGGTTGACATGTTGGGCCCTCTTGTGCTTTCAGGCTGCTGGGTTTGTGTTGGCGCGAATGTGGTGTGCGTTCCTTTGTGTTTGTGTGTGTCCTGTGGGCGTTGAGTATCCCTAATGCTCCTCAACCCTCGACACCCAACTTCTACCTTTTAATTTCTTCAGTGCACACATGCCTAGCCTCTCCTCTCCTCCTTTTCTCTATCGTTCCTCTCCTCTTCTCCTGTGTTGATGAGATACGGTGATTTCTCTTAGGGGAGGCGCCAATCCATCCTAGTGCAGCCCCGTCTCGCGCCCGTCCCACCCCGAGTACAAAGGTAATAAACCAACCAGCATACACTTCAGTGGTACTGCCTCTCTCCATCCATACATTCTGCCTCTTCACTTTGACTCCTCCACTGTACTGTATGTGCGTCATTGACCGTATGCAGCACCAACAGAAGCAGTTCTTGACTTACACAGACATGTCTTATACAGAAATTTGCACGTATTATCAAAAGCAATAGTCTTTCTTTCTTTACCTATTGTTCACATTATTTAGGTTATTTTGATTTTGTCAACAGCGATTTGAATAATGTCGAGCTTTACTGTAATAGAAAATCAATAAATGCTGGAGCTGAAATGTCAACCCAGAGTCAGGGGTAGACATAACATAGTAAACCAAAATCTGGGACACTCAAATTAGTATGATTGTTATGTTTGGTATGGCATGTATTAATATGTGGATGTCCATCATCCATTTCGTATGATATATTACAATTCATAAAATATGCTACAAATTTGCAATATGTATGATATGTTAAGAATTCCAGTTTGTTGTGGCTAACGTTACGTAGGTGGCTAGGTGGCTAACTCTAATGTTAGCTAGGTGGCTAATGGTAGCTAGGCTAGGGGTTAAGGTTAAGGTCAGGAGTTTGGTGAAAGGGCTAGGGGAAGGGTTAGCTAACATGCTATGTAGTTGCAAAGTAGCTATATGCTCAACCATCCGCCCCGACCAACTACGCTCCTTTAATTTTTGCCTTAAGTAACCTTCGGCCTGATGTAACCATACCAAACATAACATATCATACTAATTTGAGTGTACCAGATTTTTGTTAACTTTTACATCTAGTCTATGAGGCCAGGCTGGACAGTGCCTTTGGAAAGTATTCAGACCTCTTGACCTTTTCTACATTTTGTTACATTACAGCCTTAATTTAAAATATATATTTTTTTTAAATGCTCAGCAATCTGCACAAAATACCCCATAATGACAAAGCGAAAACAGGTTTTTAGACATTTGTGCAAATTTATAAAACATTAAAAACATTAAAAACTTTACATAAGTGTTCAGACCCTTTGCTATGAGACTCGAAATTGAGCTCAGGTGCATCCTGTTTCCATTGAGCATCCTTGAGATGTTTCTACAACTTGATTGGAGTCCACCTGTGGTAAATTCTATTGATTGGACATGATTTGGAAAGGCACACACCCGTCTATATAAGGTCCCACAGTTGACAGTACATGTCAGAGAAAAAACCAAGCCTTGAAGTTGAAGGAATTGTCCGTATAGCTCCGAGACAGGATTGTGTCGAGGCACAAGTCTGGGGAATGTACCAAAACATTTCTGTAGCATTGAAAGTTCCCAAGAACACAGTCTTAAATGGAAGAAGTTTGGACCCACCAAGACTCTTCCTAGTGCTGGCCGCCCGGCCAAACTGAGCAATCGGGGGAGAAGGGGCTTGGTCAGGGAGGTGACCAAGAACCCCATGGTCACTCTGACAGAGCTCCAGAGTTCCTCTGTGGAGATGGGAAAATCTTCCAGAAGGACAACTATCTCTGCAGCATTCCACCAATCAGACCTTTATGGGAGAGTAGCCAGACGGAAGCCCCTCCTCAGTAAAAGGCACATGACAGCCTGCTTGGAGTTTGCCAAAAGGCACCGAAAGGACTCTCAGACCATGAGAAACACCATTGTCTGGTCTGATGAAACCAAGATTGAACTCTAGTCAAGATCGAGGCAAAGATGAACTGAGCAAAGTACACAGAGATACTGGGGCGAAGGTTCACCTTCCAACAGAACAATGACCCTAAGCACACAGCCAAGACAACGCAGGAGTGGCTTCGGGACAAGTCTCTGAATGTCCTTGAGTGGGGCCCAGCCAGAACCCGGACGTGAACCCGATCGAACATCTCTGGAGAGACCTGAAAATAGCTGTGCAGCAACACTCCCCATCCAGCCTGACAGAGCTTTAGAGGATCTGCAGAGAAGAATGGGATAAACTCCCCAAATACAGGTGTGCACAGTTTGTAGCGTCATACCCAAGAAGACTCGAGGCTGTAATCTGAATACTTATTAAAATGTGATATTTTTATTTTTATAAAAACCTTTTTGCTTCGTCATTATGGGGTATTGAGTGTAGATTGAGGGGGAAAACAATTTAATACATTTTAGAATAAGTCTGCAACATAACAAAATTTGGAAAAAGTCAAGGGGTCTGAATACTTTCCGTAGGCACTGTACAGTGTAGCACTATATATTGGACATTTAGATTTATGTATTGTACAGATTTAATATACACATAGTGTATACATTAATGTATGTGACTCTTACACCACTCAGACAAATGTGGCAACATTGTTTGCACAAATTCAGTCATATACGGAGACTTCCTGAATGTGTAACTCTTTGCATTAGGTAAATTGCTTACCCTCTGAATTCAAACCATAAAACTCCAGCATCAATGGTAGAATTCCTGACTGAAATGCATCGAAATGTTCAGCTGTTTAATTCAATGCTCCATTTCAATGCTCCACTATTATCAAATGTTGGCATTTGCAAAACCTTGCAACTCCTTCATCCTTCTTCACATCCTTCATCCTTGTTCATCTCTCCACTACTTTTTTCTTTCAATTCCCTGTGTTGTTTTGGGATGATAAGCGAACTGTTTGATCAGGATATAGATGGTTGTAATATATACTTAGGGCTAGATTCAATCAGATTGACAGCTGAATAGCCGTTGTTTTGGCGGTGTCGGAACTGCGTTCGAGTTGTCAGATTCACAAGAAGCAACGAAACCACACCCAACGTAATCCGACAAATTCCATGCAGCCGCATTAGATATTTATGCAGCCGCGTTACCAATCAAACACTCAAATTAGATTGATAGGCTATAAATCTCTCCCATTAGCCTAACATCAATGGATTGACATTACATTTGAGAGTCATTATTTCTAACATCGATAGAGCCTACAATTTCTAGCACCGTTTTGAACTTCTAACGTGGTAGGGATAACAAGGAAGGGAATGGTTTGTGACGGACAAGAGCACACACTCACCGATATGTCAGCTCATGAACATCTAACGCGGTACGGATAATAAAACATTTGCTCTGCAGATGTCGGCCAACACTGGTTAACGATGGTTAATGCTCGATCTGATTGAATCCAGGCCATAGTTAGTTCTAGTTATGACAAACAGCTTGACAATTCACAGATACTCTATTAGGTACATGTACAAACACTGATGGCTCTGCTGCAGTAATACATATAAGTAGGCTCTATTTCAAGAACCAATATCAACAAGGTAACTGACTACATGCATATACAACAATACCCCTGCTCAAATCAACACAAACTCACTTACACACACCGCACGTGTCTCACAGAGGAACACGTTGCGGTGGGTCATCAACATATCCATTCAATTCGACTCATCTCCCCTCCCACCACTCCCCCAAATAAATGACGGGAATTATGGGAAATCTCCGTATCTGACACAATCCTTCCCTGAAAATAAACAACTGGTGTGCATATATGTCAATGTGTGTGTTTCTTTGAGAGTGTGTTTATATATTCCTGTGTGTATGTGTACTGTATGTATATGGCACCTGAGCACATAAGTTGATCCAATGTTCATGTATTGTCATTGTGAGTTTGATCAAGTGTGTCGCCAGTACTGTATTGTTGTTCTTTTTGCTCTGGGTCATACTTGGAGAGTTGTCTAGTGTCCTTTATATCTATGTCAGTCATCTACTGCTGTTATGGAATATTTGGTTGGTTTGTACGTCTAATTTCCACAATGATATGCCTAGTTTGAAACAGAAATGGAGTATTCATTTCCTATTCATGTTGCTGAGTAAGAACATTTGAGAATTGCGTACCAAAGCATACTAACAATGCACTTAACATTGCACAATTCATCCGCTATGTGTTGTTTTTGTCTACAATTTCCTAACTTTTATTAGTTGCAGCTTTTGTACAAACATAAACACCAGTTGTTCAAGTAAGCAAACTCTGCACATATGGATCTTTAACAGTGAGTGATGCACGTTTTATTTAAGTTGATTGGATCGCTGCTTCTTTTATTAGCATAGGTTGGCTATCTAGCAGCTATCTAACTTTCTTATCATAAAATATTCGCACAATTTTCTCAGTTGTATTGGCAGGTCTGGCTAAACTTGGATAAATAATGTGAAAGGGTTTGTAGTAATTTTTGTAGAACTGGTTTGAAAGTAATCCAGCACTGGTAGAGAAATACCACTTGTTCCTCTTGTTTCCATAACACATTTCCTGTTACTGTTGCTAGCACCAAGTAGGGAATGGGATTAGCATTTATGCTAACGGTAATATCCGTTGAAATTGGTTATCGCCGTGTGCTTTACAAGGTTCTGAGTGAGAAGAGAAAAGGTCTGCCAGTTCAATTCCACTTTTTGAAGGACATTTTTTGTTCCCTTTCTAGAGATGGAAACATGTGCTACACACAATGGACACACCCACCCTGATATTTAATGCTAATTAGTTTTGAAATCAAATGGCCTGTTTCCGACTAATTTCTGTACTAGATGCAGATCATAAAACCCTCTTGAAGTACCTTTTTTCTGACTTTCACTTCTCCAGTGCATAGTTCACATCTTAAGACTTCATACTCCTTGGTACAATCATATGAATGTTTTTTAGTCCTTATTGTTCAATGAAGTTATTACACATTTGAGGAAAGGAATTGGCATCTCAGTAAATGTCAATTCAGATTCTTCTATACGTGTAGAAAACTTTTAAATGATTCCACATTCCTGTTTTTACTTGGATACGTTAGACACCATTTCCTCAATCGAACACAACCTCTGTCAGTGCCAATAACCCAGCTATTTTCTTTCCTACTGCTCTAACAGACTGTACTGAACAGGACTGAACATGATGACTTGCATTCAGAGCTTGATTTAATTAATAAGTGAAATCAATCTGGTATTTGCAATGACGTTATTCTGCGCCAATGTAGGTAAGGATAGATAGCAAAACCAAACTTTGACTTATTCACTTATTACAAATTCCAACCCAGTGCTTTACAGATTTGGTAAATTAATGAGCATCCATTGATAATTGGTCAATGGGTATGGGTTAGAAATTCTGATTGGTGGATTAGACACAGTTGAGAGCTCTTGAATGCTAGCTTCTTATACAAGCTTTGTAGATCAGTATTTAGTCATTATGTTCTCCAATTCACATCTAAAGTTCTAAGAATTACTGTAACACATCTGCATGTTAGACTATTATAGTAATGCAATACTATAATATTATCATCTATAATGTTTTATTTTAAAGTACTTATTACTATTTAAATGTTAAAGTACTTATAAGGTTCAATGATGTGTGGGAATCAACCACACACTTGACAAGGGAACAAAGGTGCATGAAAAAACAATATCGAATTTCTGCACATTTATTGTGGTCTTAGCTAAGCTTTCGGTGAACGCTTTATGTTCTTCATTTATTTTCTTCTATCTGTGAAAGTTTTGCTCTGACGAAGGTCAATTGACTGAATGCTTAGCAAAAACCATGCTAAACCTGAAATGCGCATGGATTCTAATGTGCGTAAGATTAATTAAAGTGACACAATTGTATCACGTTATAGAGTCATAACAACTATTTGTGTCACCATGGTTTTCAAGCCTTTACTAAAGTATATTTAAGGAATAAGGCACGAGGGGGTGTAATACCACGGCTAAGGGCTTTTCTTAGCACGTCGCAAAGCAGAGTGCCTGGATACAGCCCTTAGCCGTGGTATATTGGTCATATACCACAAACCCCTGAGGTGCCTTATTGCTATTATAAACTGGTTACAAATGTAATTAGAGCAGTAAAAATAAATGTTTTGTCATAACCGTGTTATACAGTCTGATATACCACGGTTGTCAGCCAATCAGCATTCAGGGCTCGAACCACCCAGTTTATAATACAAATTAGAATGTATAGAAATTCCTTGAAATTAATCTCATTGGCTAAGACTGACACAACTCTCATTCTACTTGACTGCTCGGACTCCTTTTGACACCCGTCCCTGACTAGTACCCCCTTCTAACTCAGCATCATACGAAGATGAAGACACTCTGACATGTTGGTCAACCCGAGATTGTAATTCCTTCCACCATTTCTTTTTCTGACTGTATCCCCTCTCCTATGCTGTCCATCTCTATTGGTGTACCTCATACTTCTGCTCTGTAACTCATTTTCCTCTATTTCTCTTTCTCTGTTGTTCCTCCCATCCCTTGTCACTTATTTCTCTCCCTCCCTTACTCCCTTTGCTTTCTCAAATTATCCTTTCTTTCTTTACCTCCTGCTTTGACCCTCTCCTACCGGGACCCTCATCACCCCACACTATTTCCTCCATTCTATTCTTTTTACATTCGTAACTGATTCACCTATTTACTCTCCTCTACCCACCTGTTTGTTCTTCACTGGCCTCCTCTTTTTATTTGACTATTCCTTGCTTGTTTATATCACCCATACTCCCTCTCCTTCCATCCTCCCTGATGCCTTCTCTCCCCACATTTCCTGCTTCATATATGACTCTTTATATTGCCTCACTCTCTCTTTCCTGGATTGGCTGACTCGTTTACACCCTTGTCCATGCCACAAATCCCCCACTGAATGCCCCTTCTCCCACTCCCACTCCCATCTCTCCCCTCTCCTACTCCTCTTCTCCCTCCCTCTCTCTGTCTTGCTAGGGGGCCCAGCATTCCTCCCTGGGTTCAGCAGACCCCTGTGTGAATACTGAAGGTGGAAGAGGAGGAGGAGGAGGAGAAGAAGGAGAAAAAGAAGGAGGGATGACTACTGATCCTGACCCTACTATCTCTTCCTTGGGCATCTCCTCCACTGGCTTGCCCCGGAACGAGAATGGAGTCCCCTCCCCACCCGTAGACCCTCCTCCTCCCCCCACTCCTCATCTCCACCCCAGTCCACCCCAGAATGGAGAGCTCCGTGTCAACCCAACATCCTCCCCAGTGACAAGCACGGAGGCAACTGAGAGCACTGCAACAGCAGGACTGGGCATAGAGGAGAGGGAGCAGGTCAAAAACAACACTAAACCAAATCAGAGAGAGAAGACACAAATAAAAAAGTCTTGCCACATTTCCTTCCTTTTTTGAGGAGGACGAGATGACTGCAATCTTTCCCGTTTCTTTTATGTGTACTCAAACCAGAGAGAGAAGAAATGTGTGGGGGGCAGCAGTCATTGTACATTTAACTGTACAGTACGTTCAGCATTATCATACAAGACAACAAAAGGGCTTTCCAATGGACCTAATTTCCGTCATGCTCAAACTGGTCTTTGGTCAGTATCTGTCTTGCAGGACAAGATAATGATACCTTTTAGTTATCGTTGACATTGTGGGATCCTCATGTACTGTTTCAATCGATCAAACTAAAGAGCCTATCATACACTTGTATAGGCATAATCCCCAAACCAAGCGACTATGTGAGATTTTGCTTTGTGTGTTTGTTTAATCAAATAAAGACAGTAAGCAAACACTATATAACGTCTCACTCCCCAAAAACTTCTCAGTAGCCAATAGCATCCTACTATATACATGCGTGTAGTATCCCATAATTCCATCGATAAAGGTCTAGTCATTTCCTGTCCTGAAAACTCCAGCTCTCAAATTTAATTGGTAGAAATGTGGTCATCTGGCTTTGTAGTCTGGTTTCCTTAGTGCCTTTGAGTGTATTTTAACAGGGTTTTCAAATAACAGGCATAGATGATATTGACAGAAGGATTATTTTAACTGATGATAGTACATAAACAATCTAATCAAGATCCAAAAATAACTATGCTGTTTGAAATGCAGACTAACTACAGAGTCCAGAACAAGCAGAATACGGTTTCATTTTTGGGATTTCATAGACATGCCCTATGGCCTAAGGAAAGTGTGTGATGTTTTAAAAAATGTGTAAATTAAGGGACTTCCCATTCGTGGACTGGACTTGTGCAATGTTTTCTCTTCTCAATCTCAGAACCTATGTGTGATCAACTGGTGCTACAGACACAAACAGTGCCATTTCCAAATCAAGTGTGTGTGTCATAGCACTGCCTCTCATGTTTCCCACTGTCTGTATGTCTGTCTCTCTCACTCTGTCTGTTATTGTCAAGGTAGCCTATTTCTTTTATGTATTTGTCTATGTTTGTTTGTTATGTGTGTGTGTCGTGTCCTTATGTGTGCAATTGTTTAATGGAGTGGGAGCTGGGTCAAGTAGGGTGCTTAAACCAAATGAGACAATAACAAAGTTGTCAGGTAAAAAGTTTACCAGCAATTTTAAGGGGTTGAAAATATCAAAGGGATACTATTTGTGGACCTTCAGTGTCCAGGCATATAACGTAGTCACTTGTAACACCTAGTACACTTCCAAAATTGTTGTCATGGCTTTTTCTGTTTAGTACCACGTAAACTATTTATTTGATTCTTATTTTGGGGTAGCCAGTTAAGTCTAGCCTTTAAGTGCCTCGGTCTCAGATAATGACATTTTGGCCAGTAGTCAAACAGCGTTCAGACAAATTTGTATGTGGCATAGACTTTCTTCATGTCGTTTCGAGGGACTATTTTAAGTTAACGTACCATTCAGCTGAGCATGATGAATGCTAATGTAACAACATTTTGAGAAAACAAAGATTGTTTGGGGCATCGTTAGTAAAGAGTATTTCAAATCTAAAACATGTTACACAGTGCACTAAAAGGAATTCATTGCTTTGTGTCAACTGTTCAGATATCACCTGTCATTGAATACTGTTATACTGTGTTGTCATGTCCTCTTGTTTTGTGTATAACTTGTCCATTGTAATCTTTGTTTAGATGTGAACTTGGGTTCATTTTGGCCCTTTTAGATTCACACTGGTGGTGCTTTATAACTAGTTGGATAACTTTCCTTACTCTGGCTTAGCGTCTCAAGTGAATTAACATGCTTCAGACTGTCCTGGTTTTGCAGAACACAACACCGGTCTTATTTCACTTTTTTATTTGATTAAGAGTCAATTTACTAAGGGCCAGATCCTAACTTGATTTATATTGTTGCAGTTCTCCCATTGGCATCATGCATTACGAGTAAGTCTGAGTTTAACATGCAGATCTCAAGTTAGGATTCGGCACTTTGTGCATAGGGTCAAAATGCCTCCGCCAATGCTGTGTCGGTCAGTACTAGGGGATTAGCCATAATGTAGAGTGGATGAGATTCAGCGATATGAGAGAGATTTAGAGTGTTGAATTAAAAGTTAACCAAATGTGATTATTAATAGGGAGAGTTTGTTGTAGTTAACTTGTGTTAAGTCAGCTAATATGGCTACCTTTCGAGTGCCAAAACATATCAGTAATAAAATGGCTTTTAAAGCAGCTAGGGTTTTACATCTGCATTGAATAAAGATATGGGACTATACAGGGTCACTGGTTGATATATGAGCATTGACATTAATATACCTCAGAGATGCAGAATTGAGAGACTCAGGTTAACAAATATTTGCCTCAGAGCTAAACACAAACTGACAAAGAGATTAATCCTACTTTAGAGTGACTGCCATCCGATACAGTGGTTGGTCCAATGACATGGATTAAATTCACTTTAGTTGACAACTCAATCAAATGTAAATCAAAATTAGACGTTGAAATGACGTCTGTGCCTAGTGGGATGGCTATGATTGGATAGCAACTCATCAAGCACCTCCCCGTTCCTTCTCTCTCTGTCTTCCTTTTCTCCCCTTAGCCAATCACGCAGCTTCGTGGAGGACAATCTGGAACCTAATTGGCTGAGGCAACATGGGCAGCCCGCATGGCCTGGCCATATATCAAGAGCGCTCTCTCGTGATGCGATTGGCTGACAAAGGGAGAAGTTGGGCCATTGGTTCAATTCTCCTGACCTAAAGGATAGTCCAGAGCCACAGCTGGCCATGTAAGGATCTGCTGTGTTATTTACCCTACTTTACTTGGGCCCTCTCTCTCTGATTGGATGGCTGGACAATCTGTATTTGACGCTTGTGATTAGATATTTGATTTTCTTTTCAAGACGTGCCAATCTCGGGAAATGGTTTTGTTGGCTCATCAAGCATGTGAAGAACAGCTATGCAGATTGACATGATATAAACCTTTTGGGATTGAGCAGTAAGTGAAATGAAAGAGGGAGAGCTGCTGTGTGTAAGATGCATTTCAAAGGTGCTGTAATTTTTCTTTCCTAACATTTTTCTAAGATCTCACAATTTGTTGCTTTCATTTTTCCTTCCTACCATTTTCTACAGTCCACCCACTATCTACCCATTCCTCTTTCTATCTATTCTTAACCACCCACCTCAGTTTTTGTTCACTTTTAGACTTTTTATGCTCCTGTTCATATCTGCCATGGTTTTGGTTTTGTTCTTTCTTCTTTATCTCTATTAGTTTTACATTTAAAGGAAACTAATTATGCACAGCCTATTACAAGTGAAACTGCTACAAAACAAAATATTGCTTCAATTAAAACTTTGAAAAATGTAGACAATGCTATGATTTATATTTCTATAATAATGCATTATTCTTACCATAGTACTACAAAAACTATTAATTGGAAATCTTCCTGCGCAAATGTTTATTTCTTGATAATGACAAGACTCTAGTATCTAATGACAGTCCAGAAATGATCCATTTTATATCAACTGATTTTTCTTAAGACAATCTTATGGAACATTACCCTTTTGTGGAGAAAGATTGCCCTGGGATTGTGATGGATAAAAACACAAACTGTTGTTTTACCTGCTCCCCTCACAATGATTTGCACGTTGCTGTGACCTGCACCCCTCCACTTCTCTCTTGTAATCCCTGGAAGAGACATGTGAGGATGGATGTTGATTTTCTACTTGACAATCGCTGGGGAGCTCTCCATTTTACAGACGATCTAAAACTCCTTAGAAGAGGACATCCTTACCATCACGTTTTTGTTTTCTTATTTCAGTCTCTGATGTAAGCTTAGTGGAGCAGATGCGAGTTTATCATGTTTTTCCAGTGTGGTGAGACCGAATTCTGGAGCCAAATTTCTGTATAACTTCCATTTGATTTCTTTGTATGGACTCCACTAACACAGAAGCTAAATAAAACCCTGTGCCCTCCTTCACCTCTGACCACTGAAAAATGACACATCAAAAGAGCGAGAGATTAGAGGTTAATACCTTTTAAGTGATTGAATGTGTGTGTACATACAGTGTGTGTACAGTTGTTGTGTATATACTGGATATGTGTGTGTATATATGGTGTGTCTATGTGTATATACAGTTTGTTTGTATATGCAGGGTGTACAGTTCTTTCCTCAATCCTCTAATCTCTCTCTCTCTTAAATGACGTATTTGACTCCTCAAAGAATAAATGTTGGGGAGTGGAGAGGTTCACACTGGCAATTTAAAGGACAGCTGTCTGGGAAGCACTTTCTGTGCAGACACTGACCAATCTGACACCTCTGAACACCTACACACCTAATTATGCCTCTCAAAACAATCTCTGGCTTGCACTCATTTTCTCATCAACTGAGGCATTTTTTAAAATTATATTTGGGTGACCAAGCAATGTTTGTACATATACAGTATATAGAATAACTAAGATAATATTTCCAGTGACCTCCATCTCCTTTTCTTTGAATTCCTGTAACTATTATGATTCTTCGTTGTTATTTGATTTAAGTTTTACGTTTCTCTACATTAAATGTTTGCAATGGTTGTCATTCAGATTTATATATTTATCCAGACAACCCTTATCTAATCTTTCCAATTTAGTTCCCCGAACTCTGCCTCTCATAGACCCCTCTGTCAGGCTGAACATTTGGTTCAGATCACACTGTTACTTGTGAAGCAACTCTACCATGCAAGTAACACCATGTTATTAGCCATTTCTTCAAGTTCTATTAAGTGTGCCTCCAACTCGCCAACCCTCCCTCACCCTTGAACTTTCAACCCCACAGGTCACACATAGTCATACCCCTTGACAAGCCATAGTCCCCCAACCCCTCTATTTTGGTTTTAAAAAGGACAGACATTCGGGGCTTTGTGTATATTAATGGAAGAGTGATATTGAAGAGTGTATTGCCATTGTAAATGGATTTGTTATGAATGTGGATATTCTGATTATTTAATTATTATTGTAATAATGATTATGATTATTGCCACTTTGATTTTCTTGATTCATTCCTTTGATGCGGTCAATAACAATTCCTTCATTTCATTTTTGAATAAACCGGAATTTATATTTTTCGGGTGGGTGAATCTTGGAGATAGAAATACTTAAATAAATGAATAATAAACAAATAATTAACTTCTTAAATTAAGATGTGATATGTATTTTTTGTATAATTCCTACAGAACAGTCACCACAGTGAAAAATATCTTGAAACTCTTACAAAGGCCTATTGGCCATTTCATGGTTGATGCGGCCTATTCTGGGGTCCATATCATGAGTAGTTGACATTACCATAACCGATCATGTTTGCAAATATTATTTGATGAGGCTGTTGGTGCATTTCATGTGAGATAAAAATGAAGACTAGTCTTTTTAGTAAGTATTCACACCCCTTGACTTTTTCCACATTTTGTTGTGCTGCAGCCTGAATATAACATGGATTAATTTGAGATGTTGTGTCACTGGCCTACACACAATACCCCAGAATGTCAAAGTGGAATTATGTTTTTAGAAATATATTCAACCCCTTTGTTGTGGCAAGCCTAAATTATTTCAGGATTAAAAATGTGCTTAACAAGTCACATAATAAGTCGCAATAATAGTGTTTAACATAATTTTGTAATGACTACCTCATCTCTGTACCCCACACATACAAATGATTGTAAGGTCCCTCAGTCTCTGCAGTGAATTTCGAACAGAGATTCAACCAGAAGGACCAGGGAGATTCACCATGAGGCCAATAGTGTCTTTAAAACATAGTTCAATAGCTGTGATATAAGAAAACTGATGTTGGATCAACACCATTGTAGTTATTCCACAATACTAACATAAATGACAGAGTGAAAAGAAGGAAGCACGTACAGAATAAAAATATTTGCAATAAGGCATTAAACTAAAACTGTAAAAAAAAAAAAAACAATGTGGCAAAGAAATTAACTTTATGTCCTGAATACGAAGCGTTATCTTTGGGACAAGTACATCACATCACTGAGTACCACTCTTCATATTTTCAAGCATGGAGGTGGCTGCATCATGTTATGGGTATGCTTGTCATCTGCAAGCACTAGAGAGTTTTTTTAGGATAAAAAGAAATGGAATAGAGCTAAGCATATGCAAAATCCTAGAGGAAAACCTGGTTCAGTCTGCTTTCCAACAGACACTGGGAGACAAATGAACCTTTCAGCAGGACAATAACCTAAAACACAAGGCCAAATATACACTGGAATTGCTTACCAAGATGACATTGAATGTTCCCGAGTGGCCTAGTTACAGTTTTGACTTAAATCGGCTTGAAAATCAATGGCAAGACTTGAAAATGGCTGTCTCGCAATGATCAACCACCAACTTGACAGAGCTTGCAGAATTTTAAAGAGAATAATGTGCAAATATTCTGCAATCCAGGTGTGCAAAGCTCTTAGAGACTTACCCAGAAAGACTCACAGCTGTAATCGCTGCCAAAGGTGATTCTAACATGTATTGAGTCAGGGGCATGAATACACATGTAAATCTGATATTTCTGTATTTAATTTTCAATAAATGTGCAACAATTTTTATAAACATGTTTTCACTTTGTCATTATGAGTTATTGTGTGTAGATGGGTGAGAAAAAACTAATTTAATACATTTTGAATTTAGATTGTAATACAACAAAATGTGGAATAAGTCATGGGGTATGAATACTTTCGGAAGGCACTGTATGTAGCCTGATACATCATCCGGTGATAGCTTGCTAGCTAGTCACCATCTGACATAATGCAATAAAATTGTTTGGAAAGGTCCTTTCAGGACCTCTGCAAGCCAGAATGTTGAATACAGTTACATTTGAACTTACTCTACTGGTTGTTTGGTGGTTGGTCATTATGCTGGACAAAATATCCACAGGAAAGTGTTATTAAACTGACTTTTCTAAACCACCCCCTGGATTTTAGCATATGCTCTCATCATAAGCCATGACAAAATATGTAGAATTGCAGGACCCCCAAAAACCAGAAAAATAGCAAACATTTTCAAGAAACAGAAATAGAAACAAAATAGAACATACAAAAATAATCCATACCGTTCGGGAACAGAACTGTTATTTTAAAAGCACAAGAACCCAGTTAATAACCTTCTTTTAAGTTGCAGGCATTTTTACTAGTCCCACAAGAAAACGCAATAAAGCGCCTATGCAAAGCGCTCACTCTGTCACTCAGAAACTTATTCCAGTGTCTGCCTGCAAGCTGAAAATCTTTGTAAGTGTGTGTATTTAGGCTACCTGCCCATTCCTCTTCCAAAGCATAGGCTACTGTACTGTTGTTAGAATCGTGATTCAGAAGATAGAATCTATTAACTTTTTCAATGCTAGTTAAAAACTTCTACTTGCACACAATCCCGGATCCGGGAGCACCCCCATCAGTAAAAAGGCTGACTAGCATAGCCTAGCATAGCGTCACAAGTAAATACTAGCATCTAAATATCATTAAATCAGAAGTCCAAGACACCAGATGAAAGATACACATCTTGTGAATCCAGCCATCATTTCTGATTTTTTTAAATGTTTTACAGGGAAGACAATATGTAAATCTATTAGCTAACCACGATAGCAAAAGACACAACTTTTTTTCCCCACCATTTTTTTCCTGCATAGGTAGCTATCACAATTTCGACCAAATAAAGATATAAATAGCCACTAACCAAGAAACAACTTCATCAGATGACAGTCTGATAACATATTTATTGTATAGCATATGTTTTGTTAGAAAAATGTGCATATTTCAGGTATAAATCATAGTTTACCATTGCAGCCACCATCACAACTCTCACCAAAGCAACTAGAATAACTACAGAGACCAACGTGAATTACCTAAATACTCATCATAAAACATTTATGAAAAATACACAGCGTACAGCAAATGAAAGACAAAGATCTTGTGAATCCAGCCAATATTTCAGATTTTTTAAGTGTTTTACAGCGAAAACACAATATAGCATTATATTAGCTTACTACAATAGCCAACCACACAACAGCATTGATTCAAGCCAACAATAGCGATAACGAATAAACCAGCAAAAGATATACATTTTTTCACTAACCTTCTCAAGCTTCTTCAGATGACAGTCCTATAACATCATATTACACAATACATATAGAGTTTGTTCGAAAATGTGCATATTTAGCGGCACAAATCGTGGTTATACAATGAGAATAGTAGCCAAGCTGCCAACAATATGTCGGGAGAAATCTTGGGAGAGGCACCTAATCTAATCAGTAACTAATCATAAACTTGACTAAAAAATACAGGTTGGACAGCAAATGAAAGATACATTAGTTCTTAATGCAATCGCTGTGTTAGATTTTTAAAATTAACGTTACTACGACATACAGCGTGCGTTAAAGCGAGACCGCACCGAAATTAATGGCGGAATATGAGTTTTACATTTTTCAACAGAACAACGAATTAACATCATAAATAGTTCTTACTTTTTGATGAGCTCCCATCAGAATCTTGGGCAAGTTGTCCTTTGTCCAAAAGAATCGTTGCTCGGTTGTAGATTGTCGCCTTCAACTTTGGAATTAGCAGTAAACATTAGCCATGTGGCCCAGACGTGCCCAACTCACTAGAACGCAGCACAAATAAATACCCGAAAATCGCAATATACTGATATAAACTGATATAACTTGGTTTAAAATAACAACATTATGATGTCTTTAACACCTATATCGAATAAAATCAGAGCCGGATATATCTAAGGGCTATAACGGGAGTTTTCTAGAACGCCATCCTGAGGTCTGTCTTGCGTCATGGCGAAGGAAGGAAAGAGAGGACCCCACGTTGCCAGCCCATTTATAAGGCCTCAGATCTGCCTAGCAACTCCATTCCAATTCTCACTATTTGCTGACATCCAGGGGAAGGCGTATGCAGTGCATCTCAACCAATAGAAGACATGCAAATTAATAAACTGACCTCAGAACAGCCTGCAGATTTCAGATTTCTCACTTCCTCATAGGAAAATTGCTCCAACTCGAGTTCTGTTTTACTCACAGATATAATTCAAACGGTTTTAGAAACTAGAGAGTGTTTTCTATCCAATAGTAATAATAATATGCATATTGTATGAGCAAGAATTGAGTACGAGGCAGTTTAATTTGGGAACGAAATTTTTACAAAGTGCAAACAGCACCCCCTATTGAGAAAAGGTTAAGAATTCAAAAGGCCTAATTATAGTGTTTCACAAAGGATTTATTAACTACAAAAAGGCAAGATGTGTTTTTAATTCTGGTGCCACTCGGCACACACAAGCTTGTTAGCTAGCTAGCTCAAAGGACATTCAAAGTTCTTTCATAGAAGCCGGCCCTCTTAGGTATAATTCAGTGGACCTAATTCAGATAATGCATTTCATAACAAGATGCCCAGCACTTCAAGCCTCCTCCACTACCCTCTCTCGCTCTCTCCCCTCCCCACCAACAAAATGTCAGTCACATCTTGCGCCATAGTCTACACTTGTCTGTCCATCACACATGTAAACAACTACCTTGCTTGCTCTATCCACATTGATTGGTCAATTAATTTAATGAGCTAAATGTAAAAAACTGTTGATATCACAGGTTAAAAAAGGAACAGTAAGGAATGATATAAACCGGTTGTTTTGGGGGGTTTGAACTAGTTCAGAACTTTATTTTGCTGGTTGGAACAGTGGAACGGAACAAAAAAAATGTGGTTCTGTTCAGAACGAAATAAATGGAAAATAATTCTGGTTCCAACCCCTGGTTGTGGGGCCCCCTGGAGGTAGGTGCCCCAGATGTGGGGATCCGGCCCCGCTAGTATATGCATGCATTGTGTGTATGCATTTACATTGTTTGCTCAAACAAACCATGAGAGCCACACACAGATCCGTGTTTGGAAGTCCATTTAAGGCCTACTTTCCTGTGGATAATGGCTGTGTCCGAAATCTGTCTTGCCTACTACTTACTAAAACTGCATACTGTGTACTAATCATAGTACATACTATTTAGAACGTACTGTTTAGTAAAATCATATGCAGTAAGCAACAAATATCAACATACTAAGCTCATCCATATTGAGAATGCTCATCTAGTGCGCAAATGAACAATTGCATTCCGCCATTTGTTAAGTTTGGTATACCGCATCATCAAAGGCCTATTATCAGCTGTTATCAAACACACTTGGGTCTAGAAAGACGATTCTCTTCCTCAATAGTGTGCAGAGAATTCAACTAGAGGAAATGCCTAAATGAATATGACAGCGTTTCCCAAACTCTGTCCTCGGGACCCCAAGGGGTGAATGTTTTGGTTTTTGCCCTAACACTACACAAATTATCAAAGCTTGATGATTAGTTGATTATTTGAATCAGCTGTGTAGTGCCAGGGCAACAACAACAAAAAACGGGGTCCCGAGGACCGAGTTTAGGAAACCCTGGAGTATGACATCTTGGCATTTAAAGCATACTAAATGTATTTTTATTTCACATAGGCCTACTATAAAACGTTCTATTTCGCGTACCCAAAATGCCTACTATTTAGCAAGTATGGGTATTCAGACACGACCAGTGTCTCAGATTTTCAATGGCATAAGGACGACCAATGTCTAAGATGTTCAATGGCATATGGAAGTACTCAGCAGACACTAGGGCTGTGTTCAATATGACAAAATGATGTGCAATGTTCAATTAAACGGAAAAGGTGCTGTTCTGATCGACCAGTTGAAAAACGGAATGGGGAACGCTGTCAGCATGGC
Organism: Salvelinus namaycush; assembly: GCF_016432855.1. Lineage (NCBI taxonomy): Eukaryota > Metazoa > Chordata > Actinopteri > Salmoniformes > Salmonidae > Salvelinus > Salvelinus namaycush. Next base: position 49,126,154 of record NC_052311.1, read on the forward strand.
CACTGCCCTTTAAATACGTCACTTATTGTTCAAGCCACACCCCGCCACACCCACCAAATGGAGCAAATAAAATAAAATAAATGTTTATTGGGCAAGTACACAGCTTTGTATATATATATACAGTGCCTTCAGAAACTATTTATACCTCTTGACTTATTCCACATTTTGTTTTGTTACAGCGTGAATTGAAATTGGATTAAATGTTTTAAAAAATCTCACCCATCAACACAAAGAACCCATAATGACAAAGTGAAAACATGTTTTCAGAAATGTTTGCACATTTATTGAAAATGAAATACAGAAATACTAATCTGCATAATGTAAGGTTCTGTATTTATTTTCTTAGTCAACCTTGTGTTCTGTTTCTTTGTGTTCTTGAACGTAGCCCTGTCTTTCATTTTTACTCATTGATTTCACCTGTGTTAGTTACTCACCTGGTCTCATCAGCTCCTTATTTAAATACAGCAAATACATTGAGCACAACCCCACTAACTTTGCCAACGACAAGAGCAGGGTGGATTTTGTTGTGTCTCTACTCACAGGCAAAGCCCTAGATTGGGCCACCGCCATATGGACTGTCAACAGCACAGAACTCGGCTCCGAGACCCATTTCCACACCCTCTTAAAATAGGTATTCAATCACTCTCCTTCCGGTCGTCCTATAGGAGACCTCCCCATAGAACTTCAACAAGGACGCAATTCAGCTGCCGAGTATGCCCTCGAGTTCAGCACCATGGCTGCAGGGAGTGGATATAGTGAGGCTGCTTTACTTACCGTCTACCGAAGAGGGCTCAACAGGGAAGTTCAGGCGGAGCTAGCCTGTAGAGGTGACCCTCAGGATTTAAATCAATACATTCGTATGTCCATCTCCATCGACCACCTCATCGCCGATCGCCGAAGAACTCTGCCACCCAGGAACCCGAAACCTTCTCTTTCCGTGATTCCGTCATCCCGTCCGAGTCTTCCAGAGCCCATGCAGTTGGGTCATGCTCCTCTCCCGTGTATCGAACGTCAAAGGCGAATCCAAGAAGGGCTCTGCCTATAAAATATAATCTATTCAGCCATTGCCCTGGCAATGGAGAACTACATTGATGAAACACTCAAACGGTTTCATTCGTTCTTCTTCCCCGGCTGCGTCCAGCTTCTTCTTTGTTGGAAAAAAGGACGATGGTCTCCGCCCATGTATTGATTACCGTTCCCTGAATGACGTCACGGTCAAGAACCGTTTCCTTCCTCTGATCCCAGCGACCCTTGAACAAGTGGGCCGCGCCAACATCTATACAAAACTCGACCTGCGAAGTGCATATAACCTTGTCCGTATACGTGAAGGCGACAAATGGAAGAAGGCCTTTATCACCGCATGAGGGCACTACGAATACCTGGTCATGCCCTACGGCCTTACTAACGCCCCAGCCATCTTCCAATTCTTTATGAACAAGGTTTAACAGGATAGGATCAATCGCTTTCTCATCGTCTACATTGATGACATCATGATTTACTCCAACTCCCTGAAGGAAAACATACAGCATGTGCAAAAGGTTCTTCAATGGCTCCTTGACCATAACCTCTATGTGAAGACTGAAAAGAGCTCCTTCCATGTAACCTTGGTAAACTTCCTCGGTTTCGTACTGACACCTGGAGGGGTCAGCATGGATGAGAACAAAGTCCCCGCCGTCAGTAACTGGCCCAAACCCACCACCATTAAGGAACTCCAACGTTTCATTGGGTTCTCCAACTACTATCGCCGGTTCATTCGGAACTTCAGTTCTACTGCCGCTCCCCTCAGTGCCCTTACCAGCCAAAAAACCCGTACCCGTCAATGGACTGATACCGCCCTGACTGCTTTCAACAACTTGAAACGCCTATTTACCTCAGCTCCTGTTCTTCGCCAACCTGATCCGACTCTTCCTTTCACCCTGGAGGTGGATGCCTCCGAAGTAGGAGCCATACTCTCTCAGCGGGTGGGAACACCTTCAAAATCACATCCCTGTGCCTTCTTTTCAGGAAGTTATCCTCTGCTGAGAGGAATTACGATGTGGGGAACAGAGAACTCCTCACCATCAAGCTGGCCCTCGGAGTAGCGCCACTGGTTGGAGGGCGCACAACATCCCTTTCTCGTCCTAACAGATCATCGTAATCTGGAATATATCAGAGGGGCCAAGAGGTTAAACTCCAGACAAGCCCGCTGGGCTCTCTTATACACACGCTTCCATTTTCATGTTACTTACATCCCCGGAAAGAAAAACGTAAAAGCTGATGCTCTCTCCCGCCAGTTTGACCTTCTGACCAGTAACTCAGACCCTACACCCATTCTTCCTTCCTCTTGCATTATGGGGCCGGTACTGTGGGAGGTTCACTCAGCCATACAAGAAGCCCTAACCTCAGACCTGGCTCCTCCTGAGACAACAGCTGGGAGGAGTTACGTACCAGCAGCTGTTAGACCCCTAACTGATGCAATGGTGTCACACGTCCTTAGAGTCCGGCCATCCGGACATTACACGAGCCACCAAACTTCTAGCCCGTAAGTTCTGGTGGTCCTCACTGGCATCCGACGTAAGGGATTACGTACTCTTCTGTCCAGTCTGCGCCCAAACCAAAAGCCCTCGTCATCTCCCTTCCGGGAAGCTTCATCCTTTGCCAATCTCTCACAGACCCTGGTCCCACATAGATGTTGACTTCATCACAGACATTTCTGAATCCTCTGGTAACATCACCATCCTTGTCATAGTAGACCGTTTTTCAAAAAATGTGTCTGGTTCCTCTTCCTCATTTACCTAACGCCATGGAATTGGCTGAGTGTATGTTCCAGCAGGTGTTTCGTCTGTATGGGATTCCGGAGGACATCGTCTCTGACCGTGAGCCCCAGTTTGTCTCCCGGGTGTGGCTAGCCTTCTGTGACCAGCTGGGGGTCGCCCTCAGCCTCTCCTCCGGGTACCATCCCCAGACCAACGGGCAGACGGAACACCTGAACCAAGAAATAGGGAAGTACCTCCGCCAACAATGTTCTGGTGGTACTGTAAGGTTCTGTGTTTATTTTCTTAGTCAACCTTGTGTTCTGTTTCTTTGGCTTCTTGAACGTAGCCCTGTCTTTCATTTTTGTTCATTGATTTCAGCTGTGTTAGTTACTCACCTGGTCTCATCAGCTCCTTATTTAGTTCAGTTTATTCTGTTTGTGCCTTTGTGGGGTATTGTTTGACTCTGCTAAGCCTTTTTCTAACTCGTTTGTGAGAACCAGTTATAGCCTTCAGTCCTAGTTTTGATTTGCCTACCTGTGTATGACCATTGCCTGCCTGTGACCACGATTCCTGGATTCTGCATAGGCGAAATAAACACCTGCCGCACTCTGCACATGTATCTACACCTTTTTCTCCCTGAGTATTCATTACACAAGTATTCACACCCCTGAGTCAATACATGTTAGAATCACCTTTGGCAGCAATTACTGCTGTGAGTCTTTCTGGGTAAGTCTCTGGGAGCTTTGCACACCTTGATTGTAGAATATTTGCACATTATTCTCTTTAAAATTCTGCAAGCGCTATCAAGTTGGTGGTTGAGCATTGCTAAACAGCCATTTTCAAATCTTGTGTTTTAGGTTATTGTAATGCTGAAAGGTGAATTTGTCTCCCAGTGTCTGTTGGAAAGCACACTGAACCAGGTTTTCCTCTTGGATTTTGCCTGTAGCTCAAATCCGTTTCTTTTTATCCTAAAAAAAACATCCTAATCCTTGCCGATGACAAGCATACCCATAACATGATGCAGCCACCTCCATGCTTGAATGTGTTGGATTTGCCCCAAACATAACACTTTGTATTCAGTATTACTTTAGTGCCTTGTTGCAAACAGAATGCATGTTTTGGAATATTTTTATTCTGTACAAACTGCCTTTTCACTCTGTCAATTAGGTTAGTATTGTAGAGTAACTACAATGTTCCGTCCTCAGTTCTCTTATCACAGCCATTAACTCTAACTGTTTTAAAGTCTTTGTAGTGACTGGGTGTATTGATACACCATCTGAGATGGAATTAATAACTTCATGCTCAAAAGGATATTTAATGTATGCTTTTTTTTAAATGTTTACCCATCTACCACTAGGTGCCCTTCTTTGCAAGGTATTGGAATGCAGTGTTTTGTTTTCGCCAGGCATCATGAGACCCATGTCAGCCAAAAAGTTGACTGACGTTTGCCAAAAACACCTGGAAGCACCTTGATGATCATCAAGACTCTTGGAAGAATGTTCTATGGACCGATGATTCAAAAGTATAGCTGGGTCCCATTACGCCTGGCGAAAACCAAACACTGCATTCCACATTTAGAACCTCATACCAATGGTCAAGCATGGTGGTGGTAGTGTGGTTTAGGGATGCTTTGCTGTTCCTGGATGACTTGACTAGAAGAAACCATGAATTCTGCTCTGTATCACTATATTCTACAGGAGAATGTCTGGCCATCCGTCTGTGAGCTGAATCTGAAGCGCAGCTGGGTCATGCAGCAAGACAATGATCCAAAACACACAATCTAGTCTACATGGAAATGGCTAAAAAGCAACAAATTTGACGTTTTGGAATGTTCTAGTCAAAGTCCAGACCTAATCCCAATTGCGATGTTGAAATGAGCAGTTCATACTTGAAAACCCACAAATGTCGCTGAGTTAAAGCAGTTCTGCATGCAAGAGTGGACCAAAAAATCCTCCACAGCCATGTGAGAGACTGGTCAACAACTACAGGAAGTATTTGGTTGCAGTCTTTGCAGATAAAGGTGGCACAACCAGTTGAGTGTAAGGGGGCAATTACTTTTCACACAGGGACATGGGGTGTTGCATAACTTTGTTTATGAAATAAGTATGTAATTGTTGTGTTATTTGTTCACTCAGGTTCACTTTCTTTTATTTATTATGTTTGGTTGAAGATCTGATAACATTCAGTATCAGAAATATGCAAAAGTAGAGAATATTAGAAAGGGGGTAAATACTTTTTCACCGCACTGTATATAGGATGAGTCATGACTAGAATACAGTATATACATAAAGTGGGTAAAACAGTATGTAAACATTAAAGTGACCAGTGTTCAATGATTCTATATACATAAGGCAGCAGTCTCTTAAGGTGCAGGGTAGAGTACCTGGTGGTAGTTGGCTAGTGACAGTGTCTACAAAGACAGTCATTTAGTTCAGTTACCTTCGCTTTCTTGGCTACAGGAACAATGGTGGACGTCTTGAAGCAAGTGGGGATAACAGAATGGGATAGGGAGCGATTGAATATGTCCGTAAACACTCCAGCCAGCTGGTCTGCACATGCTCAGAGGACGCGGCTTGGGATGCCATCTGTGCTGGCAGCCTTGCCCGGGTTGACACCCTTGAATGTCTTACTCATGTCGGCCACAGAGATTGGGAGCACACAGTCCTCATGAGCGGCGGGGGCCCACATCGATGGCTCCGTGTTGTTTTTCTCAAAGCGGGAAAGAGAGTGTTTAGCTTGTCCGGGATTGAGGCATCGGTGTCTGCGACGTACCTCAAAGTCTGTTCAAGAACGTTGAACATTTTGGGGAAACATGTCGTTCAGTACAAACCGTCACACAACGTAGCGAATGTAACTGAACACACCCTAGTAGAGTAGCCTAAAGTCAAATGAAGTTTATGCAACAATCTTACGTAAAGGGACTGTTAGGTCTTCTGGAATCTACGATAAGTGTGGAGATGTTCACACTCAGAAGCGTATAGGCTAAAGTGTATGCTACACTTATGAACAAGGTATGCATCTAGTGTATGAGGCCAGTTTAAAACGAATGAATCACTGCTTACCTGGTGTGTCGGTTCATGAAAAACGCACCCTAGCACACTACATTATCGAATTACAGAGCCATAGCCAACCAGCAAAGTGGCCTAATTTAATTCCTAGCACTTAAACCTAGGCGGAAAAAGAGATAGCTCATGTAGCTACAAAACAAGAAGCTCCAGCCGATTCAAACTCTCAAAGAACAGCATTAAGGAACAGCACTTACCTTTCTCTGTTGAAATAGATGTGATGATGGCATTCAAACTGGATCATGTGGTCCTTCGGTGATCGCCTTGTCTATCAATCAAAAACCAACAAGAAATTTTTATTTGTAGCCTAATTATTTTTTTCTCCAAAACATAAACCCAGAATATTCAGTATTCATCTAAATCACTCCTATGGGGTGACCATCCTAATCACAGCTCCTGGTCAGTCCAGTCCAAGCTCTTCCCTGTTCTGACACCCCAAAGGTGGAACCAGCTTCCGCCTGAAGCTAAAATATTTCCAAAATAGGAAATTATATACTGAACAAAAATATAAATACAACATGCAACAATTTCAAATATTTTACTGAGTTACAGTTCAGATCAGGAAATCAGTCAGTTGAAATAAATTCATTAAACCCTAATCTATGGATTTCACATGACTGGGAATACAGATATGTATCTGTTGGTCACAAATACCTTAAAAATAAGGTAGGGGCGTGGATCAGAAAACCAGTCAGTATCTGGTGTGACCACCATTTGCCTCATGCAGTGCAACACATCTCCTTCGCATAGAGTTGATCAAGCTGTTAATTATGGCCTGTGGAATGTTGTCCCACTCCTCTTCAATGGCTGTGCGAAGTTGCTGGATATTGGTGGGAACACATTGATCTAGAGCATCCAGAACATGCTCAATGAGGGACATGTCTGGTGAGTATGCAGGTAACAGGAAGTGTGTACAGATCCTTGCGACATCGGGCTGTGCTTTATCATGCTGAAACATGAGGTGATGGCGGCGATTAAACGGCACGACATTTGGCCTCAGGATCTTGTCACGGTATCTTTGTGCATTCAAATTGCCATAGATAAAATGCAATTGTGTTCGTTGTCCGTAGCTTATGTCTGCCCATACCATAACCCCACCTCCACCATGGGGCACTCTGTTCACAACGTTGACATCAGCCAACATGACGTCATTCACGTGGTCTGCGGTTGTGAGGCCGGTTGGACGTACTGCCAAATTCTCTAAAACAACGTTGGAGGCAGCTTATGGTAGAGAAATGAACAATAAATTCTCAGTTTTGGTGGACTTTTCTTGTCCCCAGCACAAGGTGCACCTGTGTAGTGATTATGCCGTTTAATCAGCTTCTTGCTATGCCACACCTGTCAGGTGTATGGATTATCTTAACAAAGGAGAAATGCTCATTAACAGGGATGTAAACAAATTTGTGCACAACTTTTGAGAGAAATAAGCTTTTTGTGCGTATCTTTTATATCAGCTCATGAAACATGGGACCAACACTTTGCATATTGCATTTATATTTTAGTTCCTTTTGTGAACTAACACTTAACTCTTTTCCCTCTTACTAACTCAGACTTTTCTGATAGCTACTTTATTGAGGAAAAATGTACTTACTATGACAGTGATATAGCAGTGGGCTAAATCACGGTCACACAGTGTTTCTTGTTAGTTTTAAACAAATCTACTTTGAAACAAAAGTATACACCTCACACACATGCTCATGGGCTTAAAAAAAAGACATCTGTACCCTGTCAGATAAATAGTTGACATGTATTCAATTTTGAGTTTGCATCCCAATATTACACTTTATATACATCTCAGAAGACTGAAAGATAACAAAACTGTTTGGCATAGAAACACCAGATTTTCATTTTTTATTATTAATTATGAAAACAATATGAATAACATTCTACCCTTGAGGCCACTAGGTCATTTGACTGCAGGAAAGAGGTACGATGAATGCACTAACTTTAAGTCGCTCTGGATAAGAGTGTCTGCTAAATGACTAATGTAAATTGCCTAGGCAACCAAAGTCTTGTTTGCTACAACACCTTGCTTGTTTCAGCAATGTGCAACAAAAGTTTCATCAAGTTCTAGAGTCCAGAAACGAACTCAACTGCACAAATGCCCATCAGTCCCGTCTTCAGTCAGGCGGTTTTTTTCGGTGGTTATCACTCTTATTTCATTTTCATGACAGTCTTCATCAATAATCATTGGTTACCCGGTTATTGTGCCATGCAGCCCTAATCACCCCAAAAATATATACAAAGTTTTACATTGCCAGGGATCACAAACAAATTAATCATAATGACTCTGGCTGTCTGGCAATCTAGCTAGGTTTCCACTAGATTCTACAGCCACAAAGAAAATATATTTTTTTGTTGCTTTTTGGTCTTAATTCAAGGTTAGACATAAGGCTAGCAGTGTGGCAAAGGTTTGGGTTAAGGTAAAGTCATATTTTAATTAATTAAGAGAACTTGTAGAAATGGCGGTGTTAATGACTTTGTGGCTGTGGTAACTAGTGCCGGTTCCGCGCGAACGCAGGTCTAACGTTTCACGCGAAGTCTCGCGCTGTTCAGGCGGTCGCTGTTTAATGGCCGCCCTCTTACTCGTAGCGATGTTTGGAACGGGGAATAACACAAGGAAACCATCGGGGTGTGATAGCTGACCGGGAATTAACACAAATACTGGGGCATTCCCTCTCCTAAACGGTTTCCGAGCGGATGGGCAGTTTGCCAAGCGACATAAGATACGAAAGCGACATAGTGGTTAGCGGGAGAGGATAGAGCTGCTATCTAACGTTAGCTAGTCAACACAGTTGTCGCTGCCGGTGAGGCAAGCCCGGAGCAACCCTGACAAGAGTGGGGTTGAAGAGGGTGGGAACGCAGACTCTGTTGGACTGGAGCGTGTGACTCTTGGCACCAGATGCTAACATGAGTGGACCTGGGCAGGATAGCGAGCCAGAGGCAAAAGTCCTCCTCATCAAGCGTCTATACAGGTGAGTTAAAGGCCTTTTGCTGGGAAACATTACATTAGCTAGCTAACAGTAGTAAAATAAATGGATAGCTAACCTTAGCTAGTTTGCTAACTAGCTAGCCATCTATTCAACTAGCTAGTTAGCTAACTACCCAGTCACCTGTCTGTCTGACTTGCATAAGCTAACGTTAGCTAGTTAACTGTACTTGTCACGAAGCCTTCGTCGAAGGGCAATGACATTTTTACGAAGTAGTCGGACATTTTCGATAGTATGGATTTTAAATAGCCAGATGTAACACAGTGGGAACTTATGAAGCGGATAGCTAATTAGCTAACTAACGTTAGCTTCTAGACAACTGAGCACTAACAGCACAGTAACAAGTTACTGTGCTATTAACGTTAGCTAGCTAACTTATTCCTGTGTCAACTTGCTTTCTAAATAACGTTAGTTGTTTAACTACGTTGTGATAGCTTCAGCTGTCAGTATTGTCACAGTACTAGTTAGATGATAGGCCTATCCTTGTTTGCTAACTAACGTTACCTAGCTAGTTAGTTATTTAGCAGCTAACTAGAAGCGTCTAACAGAACATCACCACATTAATAATGTCGACTGGCTACTTTTAACATGCATAACTAGGCCTAGTTAGGGCGAAACAACTTTTTTCACAAGCCCCTTTAGCTTTACCTACCTAGTTAGGAAGCTATAATGTCAAACATGATCTCAGTGTGAAACATGTATAACAGTTTATATATTCCAGTTATAGCTAGCTAGCTAACGTTAGCTCCCTACGTTGATAAGAATGAGTTTCCTCATTCCTCCAATGACCATTACCAAGTAATTCACCTGCCATAATAACTGTATCTTGCGTGCTCAGGGCAGTGGTTGAGTCGGTACACAAGCTGGATGTCATCATTGGCAGCAAGTCATCGTACCGGGAGGTCTTCAAGCCTGAAAACATCAGCCTTCGCAACAAGTAAGCATTTTACTCTACTCCAACCTTTGCCATTAACACTAAGGCAAAAGGCAAGCACTAACCCCAACCTCATCTGTCTTCTGTGCCCAGGTTGAGGGAGCTGTGTGTGAAGCTGATGTTTCTCCACCCTGTGGACTATGGTCGCAAGGCTGAGGAGCTTCTGTGGAGGAAGGTCTACTACGAGGTCATCCAGGTCATCAAGACCCACAAGAAGGTACTGAATTTAAGGGTGCTTTCCCATATAGTCCTCTTTAAAATAACCGATCTCCGTCCTCTTTAAAGTGAACTTTGTGGTAAAAAAGAAGCTAAAGAACTCTGTTCTCACTGTATTCACACTTCCCTTGCTTTTGAATGAGGACTCTACTCTTTTGTGGTCCAAGTCCTCTTTGCATTCACATTGCTATATTTAGAAATGACCCAAGATCTTTTTCCAACATTCACTCAATGCGCTCTGGGACAAGCCACTTCCATTCGGCCATCAGATTTGCCACCAATGCTCCTTATAGGACACATCACTGCACTCTATACTCCTCTGTAAACTGGTCATCTCTGTATACCTGTCGCAAGACCCACTGGTTGATGCTTATTTATAAATCCCTCAATCCCCCATATCTGAGATACCTACTGCAGCCCTCATCCTCCTCATACAACACACGTTCTGCCAGTCACATTCTGTTGAAGGTCCCCAAAGCGCACACACCCCTGGGTTGCTCCTCTTTTCAGTTCGCTGTAGTTAGCGACTGGAACGAGCTGCAAAAAACACTCAAAGTTGACAGTCATCTCCATCTCTTCATTCAAAGACTCAATCATGGACACTTACTGACAGTTGTGGCTGCTTCATGTGATATATTGTTGTCTCTACCTTCTTGCCTTTGTGCTGTTTTCTTGTGCCATGTTTTGTGCTGCTACAATGTTGTCACGTTGTGTTGCTACCATACTGTGTTGTCATGTGTTGCTGCCATGCTATGTTGTTGTCTTAGGTCTTTCTTTATGTAGTGTTGTGGTGTCTCTCTTGTCGTGATGTGTGTTGTCCTATATTTTTAATGCCAGCCCCCGTCACCACAGGAGGCCTTTTGCCTTTTGGTAGGCCGTCATTGTAAATAAGAATGAGTTCTTAACTGACTTGCCTAGCTGTTTGAAATATCTAATATATCTATCTATCTCTATCTATCAAATAATACATTTAATCAAAATATGTTATTGGACAGATATACCTACTTACATTTCGGAATCTAATATATTGCATTTAGTTAAAAGATGAGACAAAGTAATTGTAATCAGAATATACTATTAACATGTAATTATTATTGGTAACAGAATAAATAGTGGAAGAATAACTGCAGATTAAATAATGCTGTAATTGAAAATTGTACACCCAATGTAGGCTGCCGCCCCTTAAAGAGCTAGAATAGATTTGGACGTTATGTTGATTCTCACCAAATATGTTTTCTCACACTTCCAACCCCACAATCAAATAAACAGTGTATGAATCTCTCATATAGATCACATATTGCAAACAAATAATCTGAACTAAAAACACTACACATCTTGGAATGTCTGTGCGTCCTTGACAATCGCTAATCAATATCCAAAAACGGCACAGTGTTTTTTTTCTTCTTTTTTCTCTCAAACCTGCACATAATCTTCTCTCTTGTGGCACCAATGTGAGGGGTTATGGCAGGGAAAACAGTGTTGCATTAGTGTGTGTAATCACAAGCGAACCTGGGGAGCATTGCCCTAAATAATGGAACCGGACCACAGAATTCAAGTGAACTGAACTCAGACCACCTCTGGAGATGGTCTCAGTTTGCTTCGGGGCTCTTTTGAGGGGTCTGAGTTCCTTTTGGAGTGTTAACACTGCATTATGCAAACCACACTGAGTTCACAAAAATGTGCTAAAAGGGACTATGTGTGAAAACACCCTAAGTTATTGGGGATATGTTGACTGTGTGGCCAGTACAGTGACTGCTGAGCTCTCAGACATGCACACTTTATCTTTCCTCATGCCCTACACACAACCCTTAACTTTTATTTCTAATCTCTTCTTTTTACCTGGCCCCCTATTATCTCTGTCTTTTGCAGCACATCCACAGTCGCAGTGCCCTGGAGTGTGCCTACAGGACTCACCTGATAGCCGGCGTGGGCTTCTATCAGCACCTGCTGCTCTACATCCAGTCCCACTACCAGCTGGAAATGCAGGACTGCATCGACTGGACCCATGTCACCGACCCCCTCATCGGTGAGACACACACACACTCAGGTCAGCGGTGTCTGTGATTGACACAGTGTATAAATGATTGTATTTGTATTTGTAGGTCGGAAGAAGCCGGTATCAGCCACCCCTAAGGAGATGGAGTGGGCCCAAATGGCCTGCCATCGCTGCCTGGTGTACCTGGGAGATCTAGGTAATACAAACTTTATCTTTCTCACCAAAGAGATTTGAGACAACCTTATTTCTATGACCATGGAATATCATTCCCCAAATCCAAGGTCACGTTTATTTGAATGTACAGGAGAGGTTTACGGGAGGTTGTTTGAATGTTTTCCACAGCCCGTTACCAGAACGAGTTGGCTGGGGTGGAGGCTGAGCAGCTGTCAGAGCGGTTCTACCACCAGGCCCTGTCAGTCACGCCGCACGTAGGTGAGTTGACAACAAGGTGTTACCGGCTCTCCCTTTCACAGCACATTAACCACCATTTTTTACACTAACCGGTTTACTCACCACACCACCATCTACAAATGAATCACTCTTGTTATATTGCCCACATAGTGATGAACTCACACAGCACCTATTGATTGAGCTTTATTATATGACTGGTCAAAGCTTATGCAACTCATAGTGATCTAGCTGAACGGTTAGCGGGCTATTTGAGCCAAGAAGGGGAAATTCAGTAACTGTTAGTGGGCCAAAAGAGTGCATTCAGTCTCAATAAATCACTGATCCACATTTGAAACGTTCTGTCTTTTTGAGAGGGCTTCAGAGGGCTTCATCAGTCGAACTGAAAGTAAATATTAAATGGTCGCTGCTAAAGGAAAGCAATGTCTTTAGTGTGCCATGATGTTGACAAGTGTTTGATGTTTTGTTTTCAGGAATGCCTTTCAATCAGTTAGGTACACTGGCGGGGAGTAAATTCTACAATGTGGAGGCCACCTATTACTACCTACGCTGGTGAGTGGAGACTTCAACACGTCTAGATTTACTGCAGCACATCCACAGTCTATCTATGACTGGTCTGTAGACTATGCTGTGCTATTGTTCTCTACCTCAGTGGGGCAATGTAGTCACTCTGCTGGGGAGAAATATTTTCATGGCAGCAATTCTTATTTGGATCACATCAGTAGGCTCTATGTAGCATGTTTGAAATGGTAGAGGTTCTGAAACCAGTCTGTTAGGAGAAGAAGCCCAACTTCGGATCCAGAACACGTTAAAAAAAGACTTGCCACAGAGTGGTACCGGGACTATACCAGTATTGCAATACTCGTTAGTGGTGTGTTTACAAAACACAAAGCGGATTGAACTTTTGGAAAACAGCCCTGATTTTGGAAAGAAACATTGTTGTCATCCAGTCACAATTATTTGTTTTCCAAGCTATAGCACACACTATTTTACATACAGCAGGTTTTTAAAGGACCAAAGAGTTGGGTCTGCTTCGTGTTTTCATTGCCATGGGAAAATAATTGCGATACTGGTATCGTCACACCCCTACCACCAAGTATTGATCATGGTTTTCTCCTTTATGGTCCCGTGTTTGAACAGTATACAGTCGGAGACTCCCTTCGAGGGGGCCTACGGGAATTTGAAGCGTCTGTTTGATAAAGCTGCTAAGATGTACCACCAGGTGAAGAAACAGGAGATGAAGAAGCTGTCTCCCTCACGGCAAAGGTCAGTCTGGTTTCCTCACACCACAGCCCTGAAATGACAAATCACTAGGTCAGCATTGAAACAGGTATTGAGATAGTCCTCTTTGGGATTGTTACTCTTTCTTCAACTGTTTTCTTTCCAGATCCAAGGACATCAAGCAACTTCTGGTGAGCTTCATGTACCTACAGAGTCTACTGCAGCCCAAGAACAGGTTAGGACTCACTTTTAACCATTTAGGCCCTAGTCATTTATCTCAATAGGAACCTTGACATTTTGTCCATATATGACAAAGCTATCTGATGATAATAACAATTGATTGAATTTTTATAACCCTGTTTGGTCAGTCTCAACCTGCTTTCTATTGTCTGCTGGGTCCGTGTTTGTAATGTCTTACCATTTCTCTCCTCCCTGTGAGTAGTCTGCTGGAGACAGAGCTGACCTCTCTGTGTCAGTCGGTGCTGGAGGATTTTAACCTGGTGCTGTTCTACCTGCCCTCGCCGCCACATGGCCACGAGGCCACTTCCCCCAGCGAGGAGGAGCTTGAGGAGCACGACTCGCCCTGTGCCCTGCTCCCCGACGCCCTCATCTTCAAGATGGTGGTAACCTGCCTCATGGTGGTGCACAGCCTGAAGCGGGGAGGTCAGTAAGAATATAGATGTCTTTTTTTTTTTTTACAAATCGTTTTTCAAACATTATGCGCATAGGGTGTTGTAAGTAGAGCTGAGTCGGTAGGCATGCGAGGATAGTGACATACTGCAAGGGAGAAATAAGGGGATATGTTGTTTCGTTGTATTGCAAAGTTGATATGTCGACTTGTTTGTGTAGGGTCCAAGCAGTACAGTGCGTCAATAGCCTTCACACTGGCCCTCTTCTCCCACCTGGTGAATCATGTCAACATCCGCCTGCAGGCTGAGCTGGAGGAGGGGGAGAGCCAGGTGCCCCCGCTGCAGACCGACAACACAGGTGATAACAACACTCCCAGTGAACCTCATGCTGCCTATACACTATTCATGTTCTGTTAGTCCTCTGAAAACAAATGGAACGATAATGATATTTGTTTGCTCCTAGACGACTCTGAGTTGAGAGACCCGTCTGACCCGTTGACCTCGGAGGAGAGGCCCCTGCAGAACGGCTCCCTGGACCATGAGGATGAGGAGGACGAGGGGGGCCACCGGAGCACTGTGCCCCAGAAAGCAGGTGTCGGTGAGCGGAAGGCGGAGGAGGAGAAACAGAAGCAAAAGAAGTACGCCCGCCTCTCCATGCTGCGCCGCCGCCGTGCCACCTGCAAAGAAGACGAGAGCGACCTGAGCGAGGGCTTCGAGAGTGATGAAGAGGAGGAAATGGAGCAGAGGGGCTGCGCCGACTCCGGGGGTGCCTCGTCGGGAACCCCACTCACCCCCGCCACGCTGAGGAAGGAGAGCAAGAGAGGGAGGGAGCACCCGACAGAGGGGACCTGGGAGAGCGGCTCAGAGGAAGACGAGGAGGGCGGCACGGCCTTCGACGTGGAGACTGACTCGGACATGAACAGCCAGGAGTCCCGCTCCGACCTGGAGGATATAGATGACTCAGAAACCCCGGAGAACTTGGACACCCCTCCTCAGGGGGAGGTGCAGCCCGGAGAAGACGATGAGGAGCAAGCCAATCCCAGGGAGGACGACGACGGGGACACCCCTCCGGCCACCAATGGCCCCCTCCTGCCCAGCGACCCCAGTATCAGCAGTAACCTCCAGGCCATGTCATCCCAGCTGTTCCAGGCCAAGCGCTGCTTCCGCCTGGCGCCCACCTTCAGCAACGTGCTGCTGAGGCCCCACAGCTCCGCCACCAACCCCACACCCACCACCACCGACCCAGACGCCTCCTCCACCACCCCTTTCCAGGAGACCCCTCCTCCCCCGGGGGACTCACCCTGCGACGCCGGCCCGGGCACTGCCAACGGAACCAACGACAATGGTCAGTAACCTGCCCACACACATTGACGCTGTGTTGATTACTATGTCATTTTTGTATAGTGCAGGATATGAGTAAAAAAAAAAAAAAAAGATAAACTTCAATATAATGATGTACTTCTAGTCTGTTTTTAGTCTTTCCCAAAGACTACATTGAGTAACAGCACATTGCTAAAATATGCCATTTTATAACAGCACATCTGAGGTTCCCCCTAAGAAAACTAGGGTGTAGATTAAACACATGTTCATTTCTTTATTTGTCCATTCCCTGTAGAGGTGGATTCCGATTCAGAGTGTAGCGTGCACAGCAACCAATCGGTACACAGCGAGAAGACCCTGTCAGAGAAACTGGAGATTCTGACCAATCAGGGGCTCATCCAGGTGGTCAAGGTGTTTGTGGATTGGCTTAGAACCAACACTGACATTATCGTCATGTGTGCACAGGTAAAGGGGCTGGATTTTTCAGTAACCTAGGAGCACTTACAAACAGTATGCTTTGAAAAATACAAGTTAATCTTTGTATCAGCTGACTCGGGGCAAGGGTTTATAGTCTTCATCATTGTTGGCGTTTGTTTCACTGTCTGTCTTCCGCTCAATGTAATTCCGTTACTCTGTCTGTAGAGTTCTCAGAGCCTATGGAACAGACTGTCTGTGCTACTCAACCTGCTGCCTGACGGGAACAAGATGCTGGAAGCAGGCGAGTTAATAAATGCACCCGTTCTTTTTATGGGTTGTTAATCTGCGTTTTTTTAAATTTAACCTTTATTTAACTAGGCAAGTCAGTTAAGAACAAATTCATATTTACAATGACTGCCTAACCCGGATGACGCTGGGCCAATTGTGCGCCGCCCTATGGGACTCCCAATCACGGCCTGTTGTGATACAGCCTGGAGTCAAACCATGATCTGTAGTGACGCCTCTAGAACTGAGATGCAGTGCCTTAGACCGCTGTGCCACTCAGGAGCCCGATGTGGGGGCTTGAGTTGGCCAAATTCGTCTCTCCCCCTCTCTCACATTATATTTCTCATTCCATCTGTTCTCTATTCCTCTCCTTTGGTTATTTTAACCCATCTTTTCAGGTATGAAATTCCGAATGTGTCTCATTCTGTGGAGCACATGTGACAAGAAGTCACTTCTTAATCTCTCTCTCTCTCTCTCTCTCTCTGTGTGTGTGTATTTTAGAGCTGGGTCTGAACACTGAGGTGACGGAGCTGCTGAGTGAGTGTGAGCAGCCTGGCCTGGTCCAGTCCCTGCTGCTGCCTGAGGACCTGGCCCTGCGACACCTACCTGCCCTCAACCTGGCCCACCGCCGCCTCGACTACACCCGCCCCAGACCTTCCCTCAGCCCCGTACAGGAGGTACACACACCTAGCTTCCCTTAGACACCCTCACTGTTTTGCTGACCTCTCTCTACTTTACTATCTCACTTGATCTCTCTCTTTCTCTCCCCATCTCAGTGTGTGGTGCGCGTATGCTGCATCCGCAGCTTTGGCCACTTCCTCACTAATCTCCAATGCAATGTGCTGCACTTCAACCCGGAGGCGGGCATCTTCACTAGCATCAGCCAATCGGAGCAGGACAACCTGGTGCAGCAGGCCAAGGCCCAGATCCGCATGGTGAGCGGCAGTTGAATGAACCAATGAGACCAAAGCAGCAGCAGTCACTCTAGTTTCAGTATTTGTTTTACTTGTGAAGCTCAAATGACTGCAAACTATTATCTATTTCAACACTGTGTGTGCTTTTGTGTGTCTAGGCAGAGGAGGAGGCTCGACGAAACCGCTTGATGAGAGACATGGCTCAGCTCCGACTACAGGTCTTTCTTCTGGAACATTCCATTCTATCATAAACCAAACACTATCAATCTAGCTATCTGACACTATACTGAGTGTACAAAACATTAGTAACATTCCATTTCCATTACATACTGTAGACTGACCAGGTGAATCCAGGTGAAGGCTATGATCCCTTATTGATGTCACTTGTTAGGCCACTTCAATCAGTGTAGATGAAGGGGAGGAGACAGGTTAAAGAAGGATTTTTAAGTCTTATGACAATTGAGACATGGATTGTGTATGTGTGCCATTCAGAGGGTGAATGGGCAAGACAAAAGATTTAAGTGCCTTTGAACTGGGTATGGTAGGTGGCAGGCGCACCGGTTTGTGTCAAGAACTGCAGCGCTGCTGGGTTTTTCACGCTCAACAGTTTCCTGTGTGTATCAACAATGTACCACCACCCAAAGGACATCTACCCAACTTGACACAACTGTGGGAAGCATTGGAGTCAACATGGGCCAGCATCCCTATGGAATGCACTTGACACCTTGTAGAGTCCACACCCTGACGAACTGAGGCTGTTCTGAGGGCAAAAGGGGGGGGTGCAACTCCAATATTAGGAAGGTTTTCTTAATGTTTGGTATACAAAGTGTATATGTCTTAATTTACTTTTGCACCCAAAACCTTGAAGTGAATTTCATTAGATTTCAGCTGATGATGGTTAGGATGATTCCAATGAAGTATATTACTTAATGTTGAATGTACAAATACACTGCCCTCTGTAATTATTGGGATGGTGAAGCATTTTTTTCCTTTTGGCTCTATGCAAGAGTTTGGATTTGAAATCAAACAATGACTATGCGGTTAAAGTGCAGACTGTCAGCTTTAATTTGAGGGTACTTTCATCCATATCGTGGGAACCTTTAAGAAATTACAGCACTTTTTGCATGTAGTCGTCCCCCCCATTTTAGGGGAGCAAAAGTTTGGGACAAATTCACTTGTGTATTAAAGTAGTGAAAAGTTTATAGATTTGATTTCAAATCCACATTTTTAGGGTATAGAGCCAAAAGAAGCTGAAATGCTTCACTGTCCCAATAATTACGGAGGACACTGTATTATCCACTCAACATCCCATCAAGATATGCAATTTGTCACACGTCTTACCCTACAGTTGGAGGTGTCTCAGCTAGAGGGCAGCCTGCAGCAGCCCAAGACCCAGTCATCCATGTCTCCTTACCTGGTACCCGACTCTGCCGCCTTGTGCCAGCACCTCAACCTCCTCAGACATCTGGCTGGCAGTGGCTGCTTCATCATCATCATCCCCCGCACAGGTGAGCACAGAGCCATGCCCTGTCTGGGTGAATAAACCCAGTGTTAGACTGCATGACTGGATGAGTCTGTTTGAATGCAGTCATAATTTAAAGGTTTCTCACCAGAATTGCATGGAGATAAAATGGTGATAAATATGATTTCTATATTGCAGGGTTATTGAAGTATACGGGGTCCAGATTTGAATCAGGTTATTTACAGGGTGGCTAGACATCTTATACATGGGATTACTCTTATAAAGCATATTTATTAAAAGTACATTTTAAGTGCTTTAAGATAAGTCTAATTCAGTGCATGAAATTGTTTAAATAATGGAACACATTTATACTTGTAACACAGTTGACCTGCATCACATTAATTCCTACTTTCCTGTCTGTTTTAGACGTAGCTTCATCTTTTGTTTTTGTTTACACATAGTGAACCTTTTAGGCATAGCATATCTGTTGACCAGCATCATATTCTGTTCTATTTTCTTTTTCTTTATCATTTTGTTATTTTCTGTTTTAATTTTTTTACTTGGAAACCTCTTTATGCATGTCATATCTCAGTTGACTAACTTGTGCAGAGAAGTCTCTCTCCCCCCGCATCAGTAGAGAACAACTCCCTGTAACAAACTGCACCACCTCTGTGGGAACTTAAACTCCTCAAATCTTGTTGCAAAGTCCGCTTTCAGTTTATCTTAAAACTCTGACATCACGGGAGTGATCTGTACTGATGATAACTGAATATAGTTGCGCAGTGTAGGGAAATCAAATCAGAGGAGAAAATAACAAATCATGTCAACTGTTTTATCCCTCCCCTGTACTCCCAAATTTAAATCCTTTCAATTGATTGAAGATGTCACTGAAAAACGAACATCTGATACGGACTGTTCATCAAGCATTTTCACTAGATATGTGTTGGCTTTCTTGTGGCGTCAATCACGGAGAAAAGCAAGCTAAGCTAACACAGGCTGCTCTCTTGACAGCATTATTACCCGTGCTTAGCCACCGAGCATCATTATGTAAAAGTAGATCATGATGCTCAGCAGACCACGAAACAAGTGATGTTGCAGGCTAGATGTTGATTGGATAAAGTTTATCATAACCATGGCTGAGTCTGTGGTGTTTAACTCACTGCTGAGTTACACTATAGCATGCTTTGCGCTTATCAGGCAGTGTAGTGATCTCATCTGCTGTGAAAAAGCCAATAGGCGGGCAGACAGACCCTGTACCACTGTTAGCAGCTCTGATTGGCTGTAACTGGTGTGTTGGGTGATATTGATTGACAGCATTTAATGGGCGGGACTACAGGGAAAAAGATTCCCCCATTGGAGAATATTGAACAAGAGCTCATTTTGGCTCTAAACATCGCCCCTAAAAAATTGTTGCAGGATAAAAAAAAATAAAAAACTTTTCAGAATTGATCAGAAGCCCGTTCTAAATTGATAAACGGGCCTGATCTGTCCTGCTGGCAGCCAGTTGAATAGCCCTGCTATATTGTTTCGGCATTGGCTATTTGCTGGCTGTGTTTTGTAAGTTCCCGAGGGGATGACTGAAGCTGTGTTTGTCTTTCTAGTTAGAGCATGAAATGAATAGATACCAAAGTTAAAACATGATGGTTGACTGTTATCTGCTTCAGTGATTGATGGCCTTGACCACCTGAAGAAGGAGAATGCCGGAGCGAGAGACGGTATCCGCTTCCTGGAGTCTGAGTTCCGTAAAGGCAACAGGTATGTGTCTGTCTCAATCCTCAAGTGTGACGTATCGTAATATAGTGGGCCACATTTTAAGATCTGACAACAACAATCAGCCAACCCAGCACAAGGGAAGCCAGATCTTGTGTCAGAAGCATAGCCTGTTATCATTGAATGGGATATATTGAGTCGACAGTTCTCTGAAAATCGCCCTCTTTATCTTTTCATTCAATGTGCTTAGCCTTTATCCGGTGTGAAACCCTAGAGCCAATGATACACAGGTCATTGTTCCTTTTATATCAATGTATCTCACGTAACCGATTTCAAATGAGCTGGCTGTTGGGGCCCATATTGCCCTTACTACTTCAGATCTTAACAAAACAATGTTTCTAACTATAACCCACTCTGAATCTGTGATCCAGTAAACTAAAAATAGGCTGCGACCCATATGGGTGAAGACACTTGATGTTGTAAACCCCTCTTCCGTCCCCCTCTACCTCAGGTACATACGTTGCCAAAAGGAGTCAGGGCGGAGTTTTGAGAGGGACAAACTGAAACGCCAGGACATGGAAGCCTGGTGAGCCTCCATTTTGTCTTTCTGCAGTCTCTTCACATGGCCACCTCTCAATACTTAGCATTCTTATTCAAATGCTTCAAACGTGGTAAAAGATTTTATGAAAGCTGTAAAACTCCTTCCCAGTGTTAACTGTTTTCCTTATGTCCTGATTTCAAGGCATCTATACAAGACGGTGGACAGCTGTCGTCAGCTGACCGTCTCCCAGAGCAACGGAGACGAAGACACAACTGGCATGGTCACTATTCTCACCGGTCACTCAGTGGAGGATCTGTGTACCCGCTCTGCACCCATGAAGGTCAGTGAGCAACAATACATATCATAAATACAATCACTCACTCAGTTCTTTAGGCTCTCCAGCAACCACTGTTGTTATGGGCGGCTGGTCTGACTACTGTGTATTTCTGGTTTATCCCTTGCGTTGTACAGTATTGCTATTAATATTTCCCGGTTATAAACCATTTTGCAATGGTGTAGATCTTTGTAGAGAGCCAGAGTTCTTTCTGAGAGCAGTTTGGCATGTTCGACCTCCCCCATTCATCCTTCCGTGATATTTACCTTACTTTGTATGTTCATTGGCGTTAGAAGAGTTGACGTCTTACCCTCCATTGTCTGTGTCTCCTTGGTAACAGTCGGCCGTCCAGGCAGTGGCGACAGCAGGCATGGAGCTGAAGAACATTGTGGAGTTTTACCGTCAGTGGAAGGAGATTGGCTGAGAGGGTCGGGGGCGAGGTCGGCACGGCGGACAGCTGATCACACACTCACTCCCTCTCTCTCTCCCACTCTGTTGCTCTGTCTGTATCTGCGTCTCCAAGGAAAATCAACTCTCGGAAAGAAAGAAGGGGGTGATGTAAAACAGTTGAAGGAAAGAAAAGGCGAGACACATGGGCAAAGGGGGCAATAAGAAACAGCAGAAGACCCCCAAACATAAAGAAGTGATCCCAGAGGTCGGGGTGAGAATTAAGTGGGGACACTACGCACTTAAAGTGCCCCTGGTTCACATCATAACCAGGCATATACTGTATATGATAGAAACGAGTACATTACGTGTCGAGAGAGAACCACTCATACACATTCACGCTCAGTTAAATCCATTGGTTTAGATGTGTAGAGCAGTGTTTCCAGTTTCCTCCTTTCCCTCTGTTTGTGTTGTGAAGGTGGGACTATGTCAGCCCTATGGCTGGCTGGGTCTGGTCTGCCAAGGCAGGAGGGTGTGGAGTAAATCCCAAAGAGAACACATCTCTAGCGTGCCAAGCGATGAGCCTCTCGATACCGGAGTCTTGTAGCTCAAGGGTTACAAACGGGTTCAGGTCAATGGACGTACACTTCTCCAGGATTGTTTTCTTTCCTATCAGTTTTTTTGCGGTGTACTTTTTGTGTCCAGTGATTAATGTATTGTGTTATCTGTGTATGAGGAGAAGGAATAATGATGGTTTGTGCCCTGCTATATTGTTTTAATTTGGATTTTATTTTTGTACCCAAATATACTTTATTTTGTGTTTTTGTAAGCTGTGCTGAATACACACAGGAATGAAATGCAGGGGGAGGGATGGGGTTGTCTTATATCGTTTCCCTAAACCAGTCTGATAATCCTTTTGTTCTCAAAGAAATAGTCCTGACTTCTGTGTGTCATGGTGTCGTTTTAGGAAGAGGTAGACTCGGGTGGGTCAGCTTTGTGCTGTTGCTAGATGTTAAGGAGAGCGGGGCCTGCGGTTGTCCCAATATGGCGGTGCGAGGTGTTTGTGTTTTGACCCCTGTGAACTCCTGATATATCCCATCTACCATCATCACTAAATGTCTCATCATGCACAGTGCAAAGGAACTCGGTATGTGTGTGGCCACGCATTGAACAATAAAATGAACTCATTTTAAAATGTCTTGTTTTCACTCTCTTGCAGAAACCATTTACGGTGGCAACTTTACAAAGCTTTACACAATTCATGACACGGAACAGAACACTCTGAATTGGGAAAGCAACCTATTTGAACTGAACATACTCATGGCTGCACCCTTATGACAATAATAGCCATTGTTTCAGTAAATTGAACTCATCCAGAGACTGACCGGCCAACATTAAAATAAAATATTGTGTTTCAAATCAAATAGTCTGGTTAGCCATTTGATTAGCTGTTCAGAAGACTTAAACTCAGCAAAAATAAATGTCCCTTTTTCAGGACCCTGCTTTTCAAAGATAATTTGTAAAAATCCAAATAACTTCACAGATCTTCATTGTAAAACGGTTTAAACACTGTTTCCCATGCTTGTTCAATGAACCATAAACAATTAATGAACATGCACCTGTGGGACGGTTGTTATGACGCTTAACAGCTTACAGACGGTAGGCAATTAAGGTCACAGTTATGAAAACTTAGGACACTAAAGAGGCCTTTCTACTGACTCGTAAAAACACCAAAAGAAAGATGCCTCGGGTCCCTGCTTATCTGCGTGAACGTGCCTTAGGCATGCTGCAAGGAGGCATGAGGACTGCAGATGTGGCCAGGGCAATAAATTGCAATGTCTGTACTGTGAGACGCCTAAGACAGCGCTACAGGGAGACAGGACGGACAGCTGATCATCCTCGCAGTGGCAGACCACGTGTAACAACACCTGCACAGGATCGGTACAACCAAACATCACCTGCGGGACAGGTACTGGAGGGCAACAACAACTGCCTGAGTTACACCAGGAACGCCCAATCACTCCATCAGTGCTCAGACTGTCCGCAATAGGCTGAGAGAGACTGGACTGAGGGCTTGTAGGCCTGTTGTAAAGGTAGGTCCTCACCAGACATCACCGGCAACAATGTCGCCTATGGGCACAAACCCACCGTCGCTGGACCAGACAGCACTGGCAAAAATTGCTCTTCACTGACGAGTCGTGGTTTTGTCTCACAATGGGTGATGGTCGGATTCACGTTTATCGTCGAATGGATGAGCATTACACCGAGGCCTGTACTCTGGAGCAGGATCAATTTGGAGGTGGAGGGTCCGTCATGGTCTGGGGCGATGTGTCACAACATCATCGGACTGAGCTTGTTGTCATTGCAGGCAATCTCAACGCTGTGCGTTACAGGGAAGACATCCTCCTCCCTCATGTGGTACCCTTCCTGCAGGTTCATCCTGACATGACTCTCCAGCATGACAATGCCACCAGCCATACTGCTCGTTCTGTGTGGGATTTCCTGCAAGACAGGAATGTCAGTGTTCTGCCATGGCCAGCGAAGAGCCCAGATCTCAATCCCATTGAGCATTTCTGGGACCTGTTGGATCGGAGGATGAGGGCTAGGGCCATCCCCCCCAGAAAAGTCCGGGAACTTGCATGTGCCTTGGTGGAAGAGTGGGGTAACATCTCACAGCAAGAACTGGCAAATCTGGTGCAGTCCATGAGGAGGAGATGCACTGCAGCGCTTAATGCAGTTGGTTGCCACACCGGATGCAGACTGTTACTTTTGATTTTGACCACCCCTTTGTTCAGGGACACATTATTCAATTTCTGTTAGTCACATGTCTGTGGAACTTGTTCGGTTTATTTCTCAGTTGTTGAATCTTGTATTGTTCATACAAATATTTACACGTTAAGTTTTCTGAAAATAAACGCAGTTGGCAGTGAGATGACGTTTCTTTTTTTGCTGAATTTAGTTTGGGGGTAGAAGCTGTTAAGAAGCCTTTTGGACCTAGACTTAGCGCTCTGGTACCGCTTGCTGTTGGAACACATTTAATGTTTTTTATTTTATAGGCGTGTTCCAAAGTTTCAAAACACCCTTACCTATTGAAATATGGTAGTTCTGTTCCACTTTCCTCTCTAACTTCTCATTCTGAACCCGTTCAGTGTAGTCTGGCTCATCAATCAATCTCGGTCCTGTGAGTAGGTCTCTGTGTGCCATCTATCCTGGTCTCTTCTGTTGTGAGGTCTCGTGCCCCTCACTACCCTGGATGCCTGGGCCCCATGCCCACCATTCTGCATGGCAGTGAGTAACCAATCCCCTGGCAGCGGGGTCAGCGCCATCCCAACAGAAGATGGTTGGCACCACACAGGGCTGGCCCACTTTCTGGTGTTGGGGAGGTGAACAGTCCAGGGCCCGGTTTCCCAAAAGCATCTTAAGGCGAAGTTCATCGTTTGAACCTTCGTAGGAGCATATGATAGCAGATAGCAAAAATGTGTAGAATTTTAGGAAATTAGCTTTAAAACTGCAAAATGTTCTCTCAGCCTCATGGCAGCACTTTTTTTCTCTGCCCCTGGCAGAATTGCAGGGCATTCGCTTTTTAAAAAAAATGACAATGTATAGAATAGCATTAGAAAACAGCATTTTTGTCTCTCTGCACCATGGCAAAATGTGCTAATGCACATTTTGGCAGAGGTTAATGCCCCGTGGCCCCCTTGACCCCAAATGCGGTAGTCTGGCCCTGGGGGTGCTGAGGGAGGATAAAAAGTCCTAACAAAGCATTTTGTCAATATGCCTCTCAGTCCATGAAAAATAGGCCCTGTTTTTCATGTAGATTTGGTTCAGTTTGAATATTATGAAGTGACCTGCCTGCCTTGACTTACTGAGTGAGAATTTCTGAAAAATGTCAACTTCGCCTATATGATTATGGTATTGAATTGGCTACAGAAGAAAATCAGCACCATTGAAATCACCCAATAGTCTTCGGATCTGTTTAAACAATGTAATGTGAAAAACGTTTCAATGTGGCATTTTTATTAAGGAAATTATATAACTGTCTGTGCATGTAAATTATAATAATTATGCGATGATATGGGATTCCTTAAAAGCTTGCTCTCTGCCTTGTCTCCTGATTCTCCATAACAAGGTTTTCTTTCTTGTCCCCGTCCAATCAAAAAGTCGCTGTGTGAGGAGGGTGGGATTTCGACGTTGGGGCAACGGGTTTGCAGTGTTTTTATTCGCCTGTGAAGGAATGCAGGACATAGACAGTTTATACAGATTTACACCAGCCTCCAATGGTCAGGATAATCGGATTTACAATGGAACTATAGTTTATTACAAGCAACAATTGTTCATTTTGGTCAGTGACTACATTGCACCAGTGAAGATTCGCGCAGATGAGATCACCGCCAATATAAAGCTGAAAGGTTTGACTTCGTTTCTTTCTCTTCACGTCCCATAGTTTGCTTGTTACAATGTAACAACCTATAGTGTGTGTGTAGGCTACTGGATATGATTACCGGTAAGTGGCGTTTTTCTTTCCAAGCACTGTCTGTATTACTCTATAGGCCTACTTCTGAAAACCATCACTTGTTTTTTTATTGTTGGGCTACCTCTCACATCGCTATATGACCCCTCCCACATATAGATAGATAGGTCTATAATATATCAACCAATGTTATTCGAGGTCTTTTAAAGTACATTTTTTAGTGTGCGATGTTTCTTTCGAATAGCCTATCGAATAGCCTATCGATTTTGATATTTTCGTTTTTGTTTTGATGCTGTGTGGGTGTATGCGAGGGTGTACCTGCGCGCGTGCGTTTATGTGTGTGCGCCACTTGCGTGTAGGTAACTATGGAAATCCTGAAAATGTTATCTAGGAATATGTCTCCACGGAAACAGACTTTTCAGCTATTATGCAAATTATATTATGTAACCTATATATCTTGTCATTTAAAATATCATTACACTGTTTTGTCGGCATATTTGACTTTTTGTGTTCACATAAAAAATGGATTGATGAAATTGGCAGTGTAGCCTGTCATGAGTGTGTAGGCGTTTTATTGTCTGAAGTGTGACAAATTTGACATTGCGCCCGAACATATAGGCAATTGGCCTATAACAATTTTCATACAATGTGATAACAATATGGTAGGCTATCCGACATGAAAATTAAGACCAAATAGTCTCTGAAAATAGATTAGAGATCCAGTACTCCTCTTTCTTGGAAAGCAAACATGCATTAAAAACGCGCACGGGGGAACATTCTTGGTCTTGTAATTTCTGGCCCGCAGCACAGATAATGGCTTTTGTCTTGTTATTGTTGCTGCAACAGCACACGTGATCGCGCAGAACATTTCTTCAATCTCTCCAGGGTTCTTCTGGGCAGGGGCTGTGTAGAGAGCTACTAGGATAGGCCGATAGACCGCCTACAGTTCACCAAGACTGTGAGGCAGTCCTTCCCTGGTTTCACATCTCGGCTCTCTTTAGAGCATATTCTCCCTCCACATGCCCGACTCCCACGGTAAATGCTATTCTCTTGGGAAAAATAGATCCCAATCTCTCACCAGAAAGTTTCTCTCTGAGATTGTCTTTTTAGCCTGTGCCATAACAGTTTGTCTGTGATTGTTGTGTGTCTGCCTTTACCATTTCTCCAGTATTAATGTCATATGAATGTGACTTCAGGCATTGTACATTCCTATAAAAAGTCTTATTCATTTGAATTTGAACAGGATATAGGATTGAGTGCTCTTTGTGAGAAACTGTGTCCAATTGTTGGATCTCGTTTCTCTCATGAAGCTATGCACTCAGCATTTATTCTTTCTTTTGCTATGTTCATGTTGTTGACAACTTCAGAGCAATGAATTGAGTTTCACCCTCTGCCCTGCCTCTGGTACAGGGCGTTAGTGCGTTACTCTACAAAGGTAGGGCGAGAGACAGGTAGGACAGCTACCTTGCCCTACCTAGGTTATATGAGTTAAACATTTCGTAGACCAAATGTAGATCTCTTCCCTACATATCTGGTTGGTCTAGTCTACTGTTGTTGCCACTCTATTGCTATTGCAATGACAAGTTGTAACTTCTTATAGTTAATCACAGATGATCACACGTGATATTACTGGTTGACACCACACCTGCAGCAAGGAACTGTGTGACCCTGTTTAAATCATGTCAAATGCATTGTGAGAGAGTCATTCAGCAGTTTGTAGATTGGTGAAAGCAAAGGTTCTGTTACGCTTTAAACAATGTATTCATGTTAGATCAGTGATTACAGGAAAGAAGCGACGAGAGGAAGGATGCATTTAAGAAGAAAAAAAATCTACCTCTTACTGGACTTAACAGGTGATATTCTAATCCATTTATCACTATCCTATAATAATGTCATATGGCATAGTGGCATAGTGTGAATTTAAAGTCCTCAACAGACAGTGTTAATGAGTTCTCCATCTAGGTCAATGGGAGGGTCTGATAGTTAGTTCAGCTATACATGGAGTTATTTGATGGATTTATACCTACTGCAGTACAATACGGACAGAAACCGGTGAATCCTGTTGTTCAGGGTACACTTGACCGTCAGTCATATTGTTTGTGTGTGTTGAGGTGATGTCTTCCATGTTCCATTCCCAGTACAAACTGTACAGAATCATGCAGCTAGATGACAATGCAATGTTCTATGGGGCGAACGATGTGCCTTGTTCTTGTTTGCATAAAACTGACATGTGCCCATGTCAACATGCTCCCCACATAGACTTCTTATCGTCAGCTCCTGAGTTATAAAGTATTCTATTGAGGAAGGTCACGTGACGAGAACACGAGCGAGGGAAAGAATTTCAGAATTCAGGAGTTGGGCGAGAGAGTGGAACAGAAAGAGGGAAAAGTGGGAGAGAAGCTGCGTATTCAAAAGAGGTGGAGAGGGGTAAAGGGGAGGTGAAGAGGAGAGAGGGAGGAAGGAAGGAGGGAAAAATTTGAATATTTGTAGATTGTGAAACATGTTGGTAGGGGAACTGTGGATGGTCACCGCCACTGGCAGTCACTGTTTAGAGTGCTTGTTTTCCCCTTGTTTGCGGTATGTGGCAACCATTACCATGCTCTTGCACACAAACAAACAAAGACAGACACTCACTGATACTTAAACAAACACCTCTGACGGAGGGTTTAACCTACCTCTCACTTTCTTGTTACTGCTTTGCACAATTGTATAGTATTGTAGATAGAAAGTCACAAATGATCAAGTCCTTGCCAATAAATTATTCTGAAGAGAAATGTGTTGCTACTGTGCAGAACAGCCTTGTGAGTGGGTGGTGTAGTTGAGAGTGGGTGGTAGTGAGCACATGAGAAGTGGTTGTTATCACAGAGGCCCATGAGCAACACCTCCAAGACCTCCCGTTATTGGACTACACCAGAAGTAGACAAACAAAATTCCCATTCTACTACTGATGGAGACAGTGGAGGCTGCTGAGGGGATAACGGCTTATAATAATGTCTGGAATGGAGAAAATGGAATGGCATCAAATGTATAGAAACCATGTGTTTGATACCATTCCACTGATTCCGTTCCAGCCATTACCACGAGCCCGTCCTCCCCAACCAACTGTGGATGGAGAACGAAATCGGATTCGGAAAGGACCGCACACTGTTAGACACACCCTGGAATCCAAACTGATATGCTCAGTTCCACCATTGTTTTAGATTCCAGGCTATAAATCTGTGTTATTCATAAGTAGTTTGACTGGTTGTGACAGAACGTGCAGTTCTTTTAAAAGTAAACTGAGAACTGTCGTCTATGCGCTCATTGCAATGCGCTCATTGTCATGAGATCTAATCAGATAAATCGGTTTGGACCATTACCCAATCATCACCTGGTCACTTAGCAGATCTTTCCCATAAACACGGACATGGATGCCAATAGTTTGTGCTTGGCAATTCAGATTCCAACAAAGTTAACAAAATTGGGGCGTACCCTAAGCCAAAATATGTGGACATGTTTATTTTCCACTCTGCAGTGAGACTATTTCTTACTCACATGATCACCTGACATTTTTACAGCTGATTAGCAATGAGGCTGCTGGGAAGAGTCAGTTTGGGAGAGGACAGTTGGAGTCATGATGAGTCCACTTAGAATTAAAGATGACTTCATAGTGGGGTGGGTTAGGATTAAGAATAATTCATTTAGGCTTGTTTTCCTTACCACAGTTTCTCTGCTGCAGAAAGGAAGCCAGGGACCGTATTTACAGTCGGATCTAGGATCAGGTCCTCCCTGTTCATTCAATGTTATTCATTATGATCTAAAAGGCACCACTTATGCAAGATCAGCAATCCTACTCTGAAACACTTTCTGAATATGGCCACAGATGTTTTAGTCATCTATGTCTAGGTGGTGATTTGTGGTAACCAAAGTGAGTATTCCGTACACTCCCAAAGTCCTTTTACATTATACAGGCAACATTTTGACCCTATAACTAGGTTTTAATCAGGACCACATTTACAACATGAACTTGCTTCTTGGGATTACTCAATTAGCAGAATAAGTATGTGTGCATACAGGTGGGCATACAGGTAGTGCCATCCCAAGGAGCACACGAATCCAATGAAAAGGAGAGCCTAGGAGGCCAAAATGGAGGCCACGGTGTATTCACAGGACCACTGAGTGTACAAAACGTTGGGAGCACATTCCTAATATTAAGTGGCACCCCTTTTGTCCTCAGAACAGCCTCAATTCATCGGGGCATGGACTCTACAAGGTGTCGAAAGCATTCCATAGGGATGCTGGCCCATGTTGACTCCAATGCTCTGAAAAAACCCAGCAGCGTTGCAGTTCTTGACACACTCAAACCGGTGCTCCTGGCACTTACTACCATACCCCGTTCAAAGACACGTCTTTTGTTAAGCCCATTCACCCTCTGAATGGCACACATACACAATCCATGTCTCAGTTGTCTTAAGGCTTAAAAATAATTATTTAACCTGTCTCCTCCCCTTCATCTACACTGGTTAAAGTGGATTTAACAAGTGACATCAATATGTCAGTCTATGTCATGGAAAGAACAGGTGTTCCTAGTGTTTTGTACACTCAGTGTATATCATATCCATATGTGCAACCCACTATCAAAGCTTATTGTGAATTAGACACTAATTACTTGGATTGCAATGTCATACAGAATTCAATATAATATTGTGTGTGTGTGTGTTGAGCAGAATGGCTACTCATTTTCATAGAGCCCAGGCCAGTGTGTAACAGTTGGCCCTTGGTCCTGCTCTCTCCAGACAGGGCCTCAGTCACAAAGCACACTTTGTCCCAGTAAATAGGATACGGCCTGCAGCTGGGCCACCATGCAGTGTCCTGTCCCCTCTCTCTGTCTCTGTCTCCCCTCACACACTGTCACATCACAGAGCCTGAGGTATGCACCATAATGACAGGGCAACCTCCAAGTAATATTTAAACTAGCCAACACTGAGATAAGTGCTCTGACTATGACATATCATCAGACCAGAGCAACTTCCGTTCTGAGCCTTAGGATAGGACTTATATGAGGCTGTTGTAGTAACTGTACTCTCACAAAGGAAACCGTATGGATGGTGGTCACAGAAGGTTTGTGGCACCTTAATTGGGGAGGACGAGCTCGTGATAATGGCTGGAGCGGAATTTAGTTTGATTGTGCTCTTTAACATACACGCTTAGAAAAAAAGGTGCTATCAAGAACCTAAAAGGGTTCTTCGGCTGTCCCTATAGGAGAACCCTTTGAAGAACCCTTTTTGGTTCCAGGTAGACATCATGATCCTTCCTCTCCTGGCATGTTTATCCATCCTGTTTGCTTGTTCAGCACATACATGCTCTGCTGTTTGTGTGTGCCTCAGTGGCTATCACACAGTATTTCCTGTAGTGATGGGAAGTTTGACTCTTTTTACTGACTCAGATGAATCTTTCGACTCATTTCGTTCATTTGATTCAGTACCTAGAGCGCGCAGGACCCCCTGCCGGCGAACGATTAACTTAAAACTTGAAAGGCTCATGATTCTACAAGCCTCCCGTTCACCACAGGGGGCTTATTGGAGCTGTCATTTGTGACTGAGACTTACTCAAGTGTGCTTCAAACAATGTACATTGGTGATAGCTAGGCATACAAACCAGACTAGATTGTGAACGACTCTTTGCGGAATGACTTGACTGCCGAGAGGGAGATATCGTTCGCGAACTGCTGCAGGCCCCCAAACGTTTCGTTCTCGATTTTGTTGAGCAGAGGCAGGCTGTTTAGGCTTCTACAAAGCTGTGTAGCTTTCAATAATCAACTAATTACATTAATTCTTACACCATGAGATCAAATACCAGTTCTAAACATGTATTCTTCTTCTCTATCTATTTTCCTGCACGCACATATGATAAACAGCTGGTGGTCGGAGCACGTCTCTGGAACCACTGAGCCGGAGAAACGCGTATGAATCATCGTGGCCAGCAGAGCAGGTCAAACGAACGACTAAAAGGAACGAGTCACTCTGAAAAATATACCATGACTCTCAAGTCAGTTAAAAAGGTTGTTAAAAAATAATCATTTGTGAACTGCACATCACGAATTTCCTGTTCCTCACAGATTCACACAAGTCACTTCAAAGTCTAGCGTGCTCCCAATTACTGCCTCTTCAATTTTAATTATATTATATTGAATTCGGTATGACGTTGCAACCCAAGTCATTTGTGTCTATTTCACAATAAGCTTTGATCGTGGTTTGCACACATTGATATGATATACACTGTGTACAAAACATTAGGAACACCTGCTCTTTCCATGACATAGACTGACCAGGTGAATCCAAGTGAAAGCTATGATCCCTTATTGATGTCACTTGTTAAATCCACTTCAATCAGTGTAGATGAAGGGGAGGAGACCGGTTAAAGAAGGATTTTAAAGCATTAAGACAATTGAGACATGGATTGTGTATGTGCCATTCAGAGGGTGAATGGGCAAGACAAAATATTTAAGTGCTTTTGAACAGGGTGTGGTAGCAGGTACCAGGCGCACCGATTTGCTGCTGGGTTTTTCACGCTCAACAGTTTCCTGTGTGTATCAAGAATGGACTACGACCCAAAGGACATCCAGCCAACTTGACACAACTGTGGGAAGCATTGTAGTCAACATGGGCCAGCATCCCTGTGGAAGGCTTTCAAAACCTTGTAGAGTCCATGCCCTGACAAGTTGAGGCTGTTCTGAGGGCAAAAGGGGGTGCAAGTCAATATTAGGAAGGTGTTCCAAATATTATGTACGCTCAGTGTATTTCCATAAAGGGTATCTGAAATACCTTTCAGTTATAGAGACAGTGAGAGATGATGAGTGATTTAAATATCAGTAAGTAGGGCAAAATGAAACTTCCTCAACAGAAACTCTCAATAGACGATGACAGATTTGCATGAAACCAACAAGCGTTTTTTTGTGTTTTTGCCAGCTGATAAATGGCAAGCACAGCATGCCTGCAATATTGAACATGGTGTGGGTTGCTGGCTTCATAAGCAAAAGGCTCTTATTGACAATCTCCCTTGCTATCTGAACAGAAGGAGTCCTCTGTTCAATACTACATAGCAGGAACATGTTATTGTCATGCTAGCTTTGTTAGCTAACAGCCCACCATAATGTGACAATGCTAACCACTGTCTAAATCTGAGTCCATGTCTGGGGATGTCTAGAGAAGGTTGACACAATGGAAGACTGTGTTGAGTCCAGTCAAAAAGGACATTATGACAAAAGAAGGAATACTCATTTTGATGGAACCACGAGAAAATTCTATGGAATGTTTTTGTATTGGTTTGTAATTTGAAATCAAGTGGAAACAGAGTGAACTATTCCCCAACCGATTCACATACAGTGGATGTGTCATGTGTGATATGTAAACACATTTCTCGTTCTGATGGGTATGTAACAGTCATCACACAATATATCTGAGTGTATGTCAGTACAATTTCTAGAGCATTATATCTAACAGCCATTTTCTTCCCTTTCTCTCTCTGCAGTGTTTCCTTTGTGGTGGGGGGGTGGGGTGGCCAGCGGTGGTGGGGGCTGGGCCCAGGGCTGGGGCCAAGGCTGGGGTTGGGACCGCTGTATGCAATGGGAACCAGGGCCTGGAGAGGGGGCCCAGGCCCCAGCGTTTGACTGCCCAGTCTGGTGTGTCCTCTGCCGGGGATGCAGGGCCAGGCTCAGGGAGGCCTGCCAGAGAGGGAGGGGAGCCATCAGACTGCCCACAGACATGCTTAGCATCAAACTCCCCCAGCTCTTCGACATCCACCAAGTCCCCAAGGTAAGAGTGACCATACTGAAAGAGAAACCTTTCGCAACCATTTCACAAACCTTCAGAGGTTTCACAGACTGAATATTCAACCCATTTCTGTAAATAAAAAAATAAAATAAAGATTGCCTTTCGTGAACTAAAACTCGCACTTGACTTTTCCCCCTACTTGCACTGACTTTGCTGAAAGCTACTAAAAACGTACCTACTATGACTGAGATATGTGGTTGTCCCACCTAGCTATCTTAAGATGAATGCTATCTTAAGATGAATCAACACTCCTGCTCGAAGACACTTTTTGAAATACAGGCCCAGATGTACCAGACTAGGAGGACAGGTCTTGATGGCCTCCAGTTGTTTGTTAGATAATCTCTATAGTAGCCTATGTACTGTGTATCACAGTGTTTTGCCTTCAGGTGTTCCGGGAGGATGGCATCATCTCGGGATACCGTCACCCCCAAAGCTCCGCCCTGGACTGCATCCTTAGCAGCTTCCAGATGACCAATGAGACAGTCAACATCTGGACCCACTTCCTGCCCACATGGTATGTACACCAATGCAAACACTCTGAATGTAGACAAGGAGATCAGATCCATAGATAGCTGGAGGTATTCTGTAACAATTAGGGCTGGTTTAGACTGGAAAGCATACATATCAGATTAGTGTCTTCCTGTCTTCGTATCAAATCTTCCGATCACTCCCCCATTTCATATGAATTGAAACTGACGGTGTTGCGACGCGTCTCATTTCCCAGGTACTTCCTGTGGCGCTTCAGCGTCCTGTGCTCCACACTGAACTTCCTGTCGGAGAGCTACACCTGGCCGCTGCTGGTGTACATGCTGCTGATCTGCGTGTACCCATTCACCTCCAGCTGTGCACACACATTCAGCACCATGTCCCCCGAGGCACGCCACATCTGCTACTTCTTCGACTACGGCGCACTCAGCCTCTACAGCCTGGGTAAGGCCCGCTGCATGACGTCTGACTGTCTGCACTTCACAGTTAGACTATTAGTGCTTCCTTTACCTTTAGTTATTTTTTCTGGTTACATTTCCTCCAGTACCAAGTCTGCCTACTCTCACAGTAGGCTACTGCTTCCACTAATCCGACCTGGTGCAATACCACAGGGTAAAGGCCACGTGCAATCTTTCAAGTTCCAAAAAGTCTCGGCGAACTTGGGCAATCAGTTGCACGATTAGAACTTTGTATACTACTTCCCACATTTGTAACCATTGTTTGTGTGGTTACTTCATTGTTCGTGTATGTTTGATTTGGCGCTGTGTGTGTCGTGTTGCTGTGCTGTCTGGGCTTGTCAGATTCACTGTAATGAAGGTTTTTTCACCCACAAAACCTCATAATAATACATGTCTTGTTCAAGTATCAGATCAAATCAAATCAAATGTTATCGGTCACATACACATATTTAGCAGATGTTATTGCGGGTGTAGGGAAATGCTTGTGTTCCTAGCTCCAACAGTGCGGTAGTATCTAACAATTCACAACAACACGCATAAATCTAAAAGTCAAAGAATGGAATTAAGAAATATTTCAAAAATTAGGACGAGCAATGTCGGAGTGGCATTGACTAAAATACAGTAGAATAGAATACGGTATATACAATTGAGCTGAGTAAAGCGGTATGTAAACACGTTCGACAGCTCAATACCAACAGTGAAATCAGAGTTTGTTTTCTTTTACAATTCTTTCACCTTGGAATAATGTTTGTCTTTTGTTTAAGACATCCAGCCTGAGGGTTGCTCATCCAATAGAGAAGCCATACAGGTCTACTTACAAACAGAAAGCATGTCGCACCAGATTGCACTGTCAGATTTAGGTCAACAGGCAGCATAGATTAAAATATCAGCATATGTTTTCCTCTTGGATCCAGCATCTGGGGAAAGTTTTTATGGATGTGTGCATACCACTGTTCTACACCTTCACATGTACATTTTCCATGGATTCATGTCTGTGTCCACGTGCTTGCTCAACCAATTCACATACTTGGGTATTTGCATTCTGCTTGTGAATACGTGTGCTTTTCTTGGGTGTGTGTTTGCTTGTATGGGTGTGTGTGATAGGCTTGTCCCTCTCTTTCAAACATAAACCTTGTCTCTTACTTTGAAAACGTGCCTTTTCAAATCCATATTAATGGATATGAGGCCCCTGCAATATGATCCTTGATCTACCACAATTCTCCTTACTGCCGAAACATACCCAGCACTAAATGTCCAGACGTTTCTGGGATAAGAATTGCAAATGTTTACTGTAGATGGTGTTCTGCAGGCAAGCTTATTTAAAACAGCTTCTAGATTAATTGGAAGTACATCATTGGGATTAAAACGGGTGTTGAAGCATATATACAGCAAGTGCAAGGCCAATGTTTCATTAGTAGGTTATTAAAGCCTAATTGATACATTATGATCATTGCAATTTATAATTATTTCAAGTGCTTGGTGAGTGTATGGTAGGTAAATGCATGGTAGATTTAGTTTCAGATATCGTATGTTTTTTTTAAAACCTTTCAGTGTTTTTGTGTGTTTGTGTCCAGGTTGTGCCATAACCTATGGCTCCTATGTGATGCCTGACTGCTGGGTCAACAGCTGGCTGCACCAACACTTTGTGCCCATTGCCATCTGCAACACACTATTCTGCACCAGCCTGTCCTGCTATTCTAGGTAGGCAGACAATACGGTATCCTACCCGTGATGCATCCCTCTCCTCGTCGTTGAAACCATTGTAACTTTCCTCCCTCTGTTTTTATTTGTTTATAGATTCCTGGAGATGCAGTTTCCACACCGCAGTAAAGTTCTCCGGACAGGGGCATTTGTCTTTCCATTCATCTTTGACAACATCCCTCTATTTTACAGAGTGAGTGTATTTTGAGAAAGTGTAGACAGAGTTCACAGAAAGTCTGCTTGTACAGTCATTGGGTTGCATTCTGTTTGTTATGTTACAGTTTAGATCCGATTAATGCCTCTCTTTAATACATTGACCAGGACTTTTGGCTCATTAACTTAGAAACTGATTTTGTGTAGAATAAATAAAGATTTGACCACATGCTGTTAAAGCTTTTAATCCCTTGGCCGCTGTTTGTGCCAATGATCTTATGTGGGTTTGTATATGTGTGTGTGTGTGTAGCTGCTGCTGTGCTGCGGTGGCAGCTGCTGTCACAGTGAGGCCCTGCCCAGTCACTGTTACCACCTCCTCTTCGCCTTCCTCACCTGCTTCCTGTTTGCCTCACACCTTCCAGAGAGGCTGGCCCCGGGGCGCTTCGACTACTTCGGTACGTCCACGCCCGGTTACCATGGCAACCGGAATTGGGAGGTTATATCAGTTATTGATCAAGCTTTAGCTAGTCTGGCCTGAGGCCAGTTATTGTTGTCGCATATCAGTGTCCTTTCTACTGTGTCCGTGATGGCACTGTAGGCAAATATTTGAACAGTGACAATTTGAGCAATCCTGGTAAATCCTTATTCACTGCAGTATGATCAAATTCAAGCATTTCTAATGACTCTCTCTCTCATTGATCTCTCTCTCCTTCTCTCTCTCCTCTCTCAGGCCACAGTCACCAGCTTTTCCACATCTGTGCCGTGGTGGGTACCCACTTCCAGATGGAGGCGGTGCTAGCAGATATGACCTCACGCAGGGCGTGGCTCATTGCGCAGGCGGCCGTACCCTCCTTCCTGAGTACCCTGGGGGCACTGGCCCTCAGCATCATCCTCAACCTAGGCATCATTGGCATCTTCAGTGCCCCTCTGCTGTGGGACCCCCACCACAGTGCCAACCACCCACTGACGCCACCCGCGAAACGCAAGCAACAGTGACACTCCCCACAACCAGTGACCAACCAGTATGTTCAAATGAAAAGGGTTGGCTAAACTATTCTCCCAGTCGCGAACTTTGGAAATAACAACCATAAGAAGTTGTATTCTACCTTTTAAAACCAGGTAGTATTTGTATAAACCCATTGCATTATTATCACAGGATGTTTTTTTTTACATGTTATTCTAACGTCATTATAAGGTTTGTTTAGGAGTTTATTAATGTGTTCACTGTTTACTTTGAAGCCGAATACCCAGCTATTTTTATGAAGCCTTTCAGTTATTCAGTAGCATTGTTTACTGTTTAAAGTTGTGGAAGTATTTCGAGTTAAAGTATCATATGCCAACTTCTTTTCACTTATTCTTGAAAGGATCTGGGTTGTATGAAGCATATGTGATGTCTAACAACACATAAAAGTGCCTTCTTTTATATATAGTGACCCAAATGTTACCTAAGTACCCGTAACATTATTTCTGGTTTGTGTAAATCTCAAACTGGAAAAATCTTTAACTGTAAATTTGCAGGGAATTTTCATATTAATATATAAGTATTTAGCTACTGTTTTTCAATTGTCCTATATATTTGTAAGCCATTATTAGAACATCTCAAAACCCATATTTAATATAAAGTATGACTATCCATTACATGATTCTCATCACTAACTGGACTACTTAGTAGGATTCCACCATTTTGTTTTAATATTCAAAAACCATCTCATTTAAATCTCCACTATGACTTGAATAAATGTACAGACCAGTGTAGTGCTCTCTTAGATTGCCTGCTCTAAACGTCTACACTCTCAGAAAAAAAGGTGCTATCTAGAACCTAAAAGGGTTCTTCGGCTGTCCCCGTAGGAGAACCCTTTAAAGAACCCTTTTTTGGTTCCAGGTAGAACCCTTTTGAGTTCCTTGTAGAACCCTTTCCACAGAGGGTTCTACATGGAACCCAAAATATTTCTATCTGGAACCAAAAAAGGTTTCTCCTATGGGGACAGCCAAAGAACCCTTTTGAAACACTTTTTTCTAAGTGTGTACCTGAAAGCTACAGCACTGTACCATGTCTATGATTAAAAGACAGGTGCCATTTTACAGAGGTACGTTTCCATGGAAACTCCATGGTTCTTTGCAGTTTGTGTTCCTGTGAATGCTCAGTCACTTTAATTGTTCTTTGGAGTACTCTTATTTGTTACATCTACAACATACATTAATGGTCATTGGATACATTTTTTGAAACACTACGTGCTGTTTAAATGTCAGGGAATTACTGAAATTCTCTCTAAAACATACCCATCATTGTAACATCGATAGGACATACCAAATGATCTTGTTTATAACAGCTATCTGATGGAAGAAATCTTAGATGATGGTGCACAACAGAACTGAGTGATGTCTCCTCATCTCCCAGGCATGTGGATGTGGTCAGTGAAGGTCAAAGAGTCTTGGCACTGTCGTATTCATGTGGTATCGTGGTGGTCATTGCAAGTTTATGGCAAACCAATATACCACTCACCCCATGCTGATATAACATTGTCAGTGGCTATTGTTTACATGTATCCTTGAAAAAGAGTGTGGTATCTCTTGAGTATTTAATCCTTGTAGTATATATAACAGCACTTACTGTTTCTGTTCAGTTGTAAAGCGTAGTGCATATGTACAGGTAACTGCCAAAATAAAGGAAACACCAACATAAAATGTCTTAATAGGGTGTTGGGCCATCACGAGCCAGAACAGCTTCTATGCCTTGGCATAGGTTCTACAAGTGTCTGGAACTCTGTTGGAGGGATGCGACACCATTCTTCCACGAGAAATTTCATAATTTGGTGTTAAATTGATGGGGTGGAAAATGCTGTCTCAGGCGCCCCTCCAGATTCTCCCATAAGTGTTCAATTGGGTTGAAATGTGGTGACTAAGAGACACACACACCCTTTAAGCACCCTATGCTCCTTTGAGACCCCTCTTTCAAAGTCACTGAGATCTCTTCTAGCCATGGTAGCCAAAATAATGGGCAATAGGGCATTTTTATACATGACCCTGAGCATGATGGGATGTTAATTGCTTAATTAACTCAGGAACCACACCTGTGTGGAAGCACATGCTTTCAATATACTTTGTATCCCTAGTTTACTGAAGTGTTTTCTTTATTTTGGGCATTACCTGTATATTTGCATGATTATTTTTGTAAATATTATAGATTAGGAAAAATTATTAATAACATCCCCAACATCATATGATCATTTCTTGACATAATAGCACTTACATGTACCACACTAGACCTAACACACGTCATTATTTTATCATGTAGCTCTGTATTCAGTATGTAGGGGAGACCAGGGTTGGTTGTCACAGTGCTTATAACTTCCAAACTAGAGGGCGCTGTGTTATAATTTTAAGATTAAAATGTGTGAATTCTTTGAAAGAACTAATCCACCTGGTCGATTCATGTCATCTTAACAAAACATTTATAATTTTTTTAATTCATAGCTGAACGTTTTTTTTTTTTTAAAGTTTTCGGAATTTAAAAAAATATATAATGTTTGAATTATGGAAGTATACATGTAAAAGGATATTTACATTTACATTTAAGTCATTTAGCAGACGCTCTTATCCAGAGCGACTTACAAGTTGGTGCATTCACCTTATGATTTTTATAGGGAGAGCTACATTCCAAACCTATTTCTGAGTTCCTAGGTCAAGTCATGTGGTAACTAGCATCTTAATTAGCATTGGGTTCTTTTGCTGTAAACCTTCCTTCCCGCCATATCAAAATGTGTTGGGAATAATATATGTAGGGTGGAGAGCGTTAGCACATTGGGAAGATGTCGCCGAGACATCAGAATAGAGTCTTGATGCCTGGCCGACATATATACTATATAGAACTGTAGAATTTAAAGTGGAAGTATTCTAAAAACATCTGTGAGACGTCTTGCCAATTAGCAAACGATGTCTAAACTGCATCTTCCCCATTCATCATGTGTACATCCATTGGCTAAAGGTTTCTCTGCTATCTGGGTTTGTTGCCTTTCTCTCCCAAACATATTTTTTCTGTCACACACCGACAAATGTACACATGTGTGTGCAACACACGCACACACAAATTGACTCAAAATGTCATATGTTATCCTGCATTTTGTTAGGAATATCATTTGATAAAAGAAAGGCTATTTCTAAGACGCTGTAAACTATATTGCTTGATTTCCTTTTACAAAAGGAATAAACTACTAGCCAACATTGTGACAACCAACCCCATCAGTGGAGACTGCCTAGGGGAGAACGGCGCATAGTAATGGCTGAAACAGAGCGAATGGAATGGCATCAATCACATGGAAACCATTTGTTTGATATTATTCCACTGATTCCACTTCAGCCATTACCACGAGCCCGTCCTCCCCAATTAAGGTGCCACCAACCTCCTGTGAACCTCCTGTGTGACAACCAACCCTGCGATGGGGCTGGTTGTCACAAGTGGACAGAGTGTGTTTGATGGCTTATTACTCCTTGTTGGAATAAGACATACTAATAGGATCCCTATTTCAACCCAAGACCTTGGTCTTTCTGTTAATGTTGAAAAGAGTCTTGTTATATATACTGGTGCTGAGAAATACACACCAGAGTAAAACGTGTGACAACCAGCCCAAGTCTCCCTTAAAGGCTTTGGGTGGTTATGAGGGAATAGAAAGTGATATTGTGTCAGTGAGGGAAATGGACTGTGTTGCAGGTCGAGCAGAGTGTACAGGCAGTATAGGCAAACACACATACACACATAGACACACTTCATTTATCTCCAACGAGAGCCCTATTGTTTGAAAACCAATTTTTGTTTTGAGGGTTAGTGTATTGAACACAGAAAGACCTATATATTTGCCCTTTTCATCATCATTATACCACTCAGTTTTCCACTATTGATTTTGGTATGGTGCTTTCATCGTCTTACAACTTGTTTCTTGGGAGTGGGTCGTGACTAGCGTGTGGCCGACCATATCGACCATAACTGTATCTGAATTGACATATTGTAGTGCTGATATACCTGCAGTTGGCGCATATAACCTATTGTCCTTTAAGTTGTTGAATATTTGAATGTTTAACTACATTTCTAAACATTCTGTTATGCTTTTGTCATTGAAATCTACTTTCGTTCAAACTAGATTATCGCTGGGGGAAAAAGTGATGACCTATTTAGTTCAAATGCGTCTGTTTGTTCACGTCGATCCCTTTCATGAAGCTAATATGATGATTCCCAAAGTGTGTTCATATTGAATGGCATGTTACAGTAAGTAAAATAGGAAGCTATGCAAAGATTTGGTTGGATGACACAACAAGCCACACACCAAGGAACTTCCAGTGACTCCTGAAGAGTGCTCGGTTTTAGCAAAGAGGGAAGAAGCGGTTTGAATGAATGTCTGTGCCTATTTTCCTTTCATACTACCTTTAATTCAACTTTTATTTTAATTTAGTATATATGCTGTGTTTTGTGTGGAGAAATTAATATAGTTCCTGGGCAAAAAACTGAAGAGAAAAAAAATGTCATTGTTTGCTATCTTGTTACTAAAATTGTGTCAATGCTGCCTTATTAGAGTGTATTCATCACTGGAATCATTTCTCTAATAAAAATTACTTACCACATATTTGACAGCATTAATGTGTTTGTCTGTCGACTGTGTATAACAACTGTATCAGTTGAAATGTTGGATCGTATAGGGGAGGACTGCAGTTACTTTCCAATACACTAGATGACAACCTTTCACTGAGCAATGATCTACTGTAAAACAACCAATGTTCTACTGCAAGAGAGAACCAAGTATTGGTGTATGTATGAATGTGAGCAGTAGGGGGCATGATTGAACAAGGCTTATTTTTTTGCCTTGTAGCCAACAGTATGTAGCCCACCCCATCTACAAGAGTGGAAAAGATAGTTATTTTGACAGATTCTACCAAATTGCGATAACATACAACAAAAAACACTGCTTATCTTGTTTTGAGGCAATTTTAGGTATTTTTTTCTCTCTCAGTCAATGGTGAAGATGCTGACATATTGGTCTCTAAACTTCAGATGGGGAATAGAGGCTCTCTGTGCCTTGGGAAAGAGTGTGTATTAGGGTATCTTATTAAAAAGGAGGAGTGATAATGAGGGAGACTCGCTTGGCCCTAGTCCTGGAAGGAGATGGGCAGTGGAAAGTATATCTCTATAGGGGGTTGAAGGTATAGTCCCGTCTCCGCCTGTAAGACGTCATAGGAAACAGTGGTCCAGCATGAGCCTAACAAGTGTTTTCATTTCCAATACACTAAAGAGAGGGAGAGAGCCAGCGATATAACATTACTCACAACCCATTAGCCCTCCTAAGGGAGTGGATATGGAGAAAAGGGAGGGAGAAAAAAAAGTGTGAGGTGAAGAGAGGCTGCTGTAATATATCCAAAGTGTGCTTGTTTGTTTGGGGGGGTAACCTAAGGTCATATAAAACTTTATTCTTCCAGTAACTGATGTGTCTGGTGAGACTTCCAGTGAGAAAGTACTGCTGTGTATGAAAGGTGCTTTTGCAGGCTAAAACGTTTAGGTACAATTAGTCTGTATTTGTTCATCCTCCGAAATATTATAAAAACATGTACTGTAAGATGGTAGACAATTGGAAACTGAGCTCCTTGAACCAAATGGTTGTTTTATTCATGGGCAGACGATATACAAAGTGTTGGGGTAACAATATTTGAACATTGCCATTTTTTTTTACATCAATAAAGTATATGTACATATTTACATTCAAAGGCGTCCAAATTGTTTTACTAGTCTTGTAAAATGTCTGCTTTTATTTTCAAGGTGAAAGGTTAAAAGGGAAAGTAGACCTTGTTGTGTCACGGTCTCTATTTCAATTCCATCTGTCACTCTCCTCCTGAAGCTTCGATCATTGTTATCCATCTGTTACATGTGAAACCATTTCACTGTATCTCTCTCAACCATCTTGTCCCTTACTGGACTTCAGCAGCTTGCTTTGATGTTAAAGGCTGATGTTAAATGCTTTGGGGTCACTATAAGGCATGTTAACATGGCTATTTCCTATGAAAGCTATGTAACTGTACCTGAACCTATGAGCTATAGTTTTGCACTGCATACACATTTTTGTATTTGTAGTATACTCACTGGCCTTGGACAGAGAAATCATTATACAGTATTTAAATGCAAAAAAAATGTAAGAATTGTATGTCAGGAAAAACACCTTCCTGGCCTTTAATAGAAGTTCCCACGCTGTTTTTTCAAAAATATTCCTATTTTACAATTAGTCGTCATTGTTTTGTCCTCTGACAGAAAATTATTTAATATACAGTAAAACATTTTAAACAGAGTAATACATTAGATAAATAATGAATAAGTCAAAAGAATAACTGTACAACTCTACTAAAATGTTTGTAAATATAATATTGTACATTCGAATTAGAATGAGTAGGCGGAGAAAGGCAAAACATTGTACTGTATTCCATTAGCTATAAACAACTGTAGTGAACAATATCAACAGTAGACGACGTCTGGTAAAACTTACCATTGCACACACACACACACACACACACACACACACACACACACACACACACACACACACACACACACACACACACACACACACACACACACACACACACACACACACATTACTGTATTCAGACATTTTCAATCCAGATGATGGTTGGGTTTTGGGTTATAAACAAATTGGGTTATCAAATAAGATTATATTGATAAGGAGCATCTCCCTTAATGACCATTTACTGTTAGTTCATATTCCAAAATGCTAATTGATAATTGATATCCCAATGCAATGCAAGTGATAGCCATGAAGAACACAAACTTTGTATGTAGTTTCTTTACTATGGTCTGGGCTATGCATATGAAAAATGAAGGATCTGATATAACTGCCTAACAATAGAAAGCTTTCTGATTAGTGCACTTGACTTGGCACAATAGGTTTCTCTATATTTTCACTCCTGCTGATTATATCACACAGCTTGAAAATGGAAAGATGGCGTCTCACTGTTCCAATACATCTTGAACATAATGGTAAAGCTGTTATTATCAAAATTGTAGATGTTTGAAATTTCACCTATGAAAAGTATGCTTGGGCTTGAAAATCACTGAGCCCCTTAAACTTCACTAAAGTAATTCAACTT
This sequence comes from Salvelinus namaycush, assembly GCF_016432855.1. NCBI lineage: Eukaryota > Metazoa > Chordata > Actinopteri > Salmoniformes > Salmonidae > Salvelinus > Salvelinus namaycush. The sequence goes on from NC_052311.1 coordinate 49,170,937, forward strand.
TCCATGTTCTCAGGCAACAGTAAATCCCAGAAAGTATTCAGACCCCTTGACTTTTTCCACATTTTGTTACATTACAGCCTTATTCTAAAATGGATTAAATAAATAAAAATCCTCAGCAGTCTACACACAATACCCCACAATGACAAAGCACTTTTCTTTTTCTTTTTTACATTTTAGCAAATGTATTAAAATATAAAAACAGAAATGCCTGTTTTTACATAAGTATTCAGGTCCTTTGCTATGAGACTCGAAATTGAGCTCAGGTGCATCCGGTTTCCATTGAACATTCTTGAGATGTTTCTACAACTTGATTGGAGTCCACCTGTGGTAAATTAAATTGATTGGACATGATTTGGAAAGGCACACACCTGTCTATATAAGGTCCCACAGTTGACAATGCATGTCAGAGCAAAAACCAAGCCATGAAGTTGAAGGAATTGTCCGTAGAACTCAGAGACAGGATTTTGTTGAGGCACAGATCTGGGGAAGGGTACCAAAACATTTCTACAGCATTGGAGGTCCCTAAAAACACAGTGGCCTCCATCATTCTTAAATGGAAGAAGTTTGGAACCACCAAGACTCTTCCTAGAGCTGGCCGCCCGGCCAAACTGAGCAATCGGGGGAGAAGAGCCTTGGTCAGGGAGGTGACCAAGAACCCAATGGTCACTCTGACAGAGCTCAAGAGTTCCTCTGTGGAGATGGGAGAAACTTCCAAAAGGACAACCATCTCTGCAGCACTCCACCAATCAGGCCTTTATGGTAGAGTGGACAGTAGGAAGCCACTCCTCAGTAAAAGGCACATGACAGCCCCCTTGGAGTTTGCAAAAGGCACCTAAAGGACTCTCAGAACATGACAAACAAGATTATCTGGTCAGATGAAACCAAGATTGAACTCTTTGGCCTGAATGCCAAGCGTCACATATGGAGGAAACCTGGCACCATCCCTATGGTGAAGCATGTTGGTGGTGGCAGCATCCTGCTGTGGGGATGTTTTTCAGTGGCAGGGACTGGGAGACTAGTCAGGATTGAGGCAAAGATGAACGGAGCAAAGTACAATGGGATCCTTGATGAAAACCTGCTCCAGAGCGCTCAGGACCTCTGACTGGAGCGAAGGTTCACCTTCCAACAGGACAACAACCCTAAGCACACAGCCAAGACAACGCAGAAGTGGCTTCGGAACAAGTCTCTGAATGTCCTTGTGAGCCCGGACTTGAACCCAATCGAACATCTCTGGAGAGACCTGAAAATAGCCGTGCAGCAATGCTCCCCATCCAACCTGACAAAGCTTGAGAGGATCTGCAAAGAAGAATGGGAGAAACTCCCCAAATACAGGTGTGCCATGCTTGTAGCATCACACTAAAGAAGACTCAATGCTGTAATTGCTGCCAAAGGTGCTTCAACAAAGTACTGAGTAAAGAGTCTGTATACTTATGCAAATGTTTATTTCAGTTTTTTATTTGTAATAAATTTGCAGGAAAAAAATGTTAAACTATTTTTGCTTTGTCATTATGGGCTATTGTGTGTAGATTGATGAGGGGGAAAACGATTTAATCAATTTTAGAATAAGGCTGTAACGTAACAAAATGTGGAAAAAGTCAAGAGGTCTGAAAACATTCCCAAAGGCACTGTATAGTCTGCATTCCTCCAATCATGCAAAACCCTTCATCAGGACAACACCCATTCAGTCACACAATAAAACACTCACAGTAAACACTTGACAGGTCTTCGCTGGCTCATCCTTTTCCTCCCGCTCCCAGTCAGCGGCACACGGAGTTAGGGCTGGGTCGTCATGAGACGAGGCGAGCTGGGGTAGTAGGCAAAGCTGAAGCAGCATGGATGTTGCCAGTGTCCGTACAGTATGTCCAGCTTTAGGGTTAAGAAACAGTGACCAGGAAGTAGGAAGTAACCCCCATCTTCATAGTCTTCCCATCGCTTCAGGGTAAAGTTTCTCTGAGGCACAGATCTGGGATCAGCTTCCCCTCCCCCAATCCTATCTGTAACCATTAGTGGCCCAAAAATACCCAATATCAGCATCTAGGAGCAACTTCACCCTACTCCCTTCCCAACACAATGGTCCCTATCAGACCAGATCCTAGCTAAGTCTGACCTGAGCAAATATGCAATCAGAGGGGGTGTCGGTGTGTTTAAGACACATAGAGGTAAATGACTGCAATGCTTAGGTTCAGGATTGCCATCGCACAGTCCTTTACCTAACTCCCACCCCTTCCCAATACCCATCATCCCTGACCGTAAGTTCCCCTACTTCCCCTTGCCTGGACACTGCCCCAGCCCCAGACCTCCAAGCCTCTACCCCAGGATGTCCAGGTAGATAGGGGGGCTCTTGACAAGGGCAAGGAGGCGGCTGTGGATGTCCTTGATGACCAGCCTCTGCTGGGGCTCCCTTTGCCAGCAACCCTGCATCAGGCCGTGCACCTCTTTGGGGCAAGTGCGTGGTCTCTCCAGCTCCCGGCCCTGTGTAATGCACTCGATAGCCTGTGGGGGTGCAAATAGAGGCAGAGGGAGGGGGTTAGAATTAAAAGGTCTGCTAGCTACAGTAACTCCAGGTTTTTGCAATGCCTCTTTATTTGGGGCTATTACCGCAGGGTTTGAATGTTTTCATGATTGTCACTTTTCATTCATTTGACCAGACAAGCTCAAGCTACGCCAGAGAGCTTAAGGTGAAGACACTTGGGTAAGAACAATAAGTGGAGTTGTCAAGATGAGTCGACAACTTCTGCGCAATTCTGGAGAACGTTCTGTGAGAACCAAAGATGTTGCCTCTAATAAGCTGGTGATCTTTCAAAACAATGGAATGGTATTCATCAGAAAAATGTCAAATTGACACATTCTTGTCAAATTGTAAAATTTACACATTCTTACACTTGGCATGGCTCGATGCATTTATCACTGTCAAGAACTGAATTGCACTATGCCTATTCCCATTCAAGGACAGCCCTTGGCCCCACACCACACAAAGAGCCAGCAACTTAACCCTTTTAAAGAGTTCAATATCCCTAACCTAATCCAATGAACTGAAGAGACCTGTCAGCACTAAACCTCATGATACTATAATGCCCAGCTAGCACATTTGGGTCCTTGGAAGTTTTGGGAACGTACATTTTTGGTTTCCCATTGGTTCTGGGAACGAAGCCATACATTTCCTGACCAGTAAAGCAGAAAGTTTTTTAAACGTTATTAGATTTGAAGTGATAATTTTGCCTGATATTTTTAGGTTCTGAAAACGTTTTACTATAGTTCCCTGAAGGTTTTCCTCTGAGGTTTTATTAACATTCTCAGAACGGAAATTATAGGTTATTTGAAGGTAATTAAATAGCATTCTGAGTTTCAATAACACTGCTAGCTTAGAATCATTGTTTTGAAACTCCAAGCACAGATAGGACTCGTGGAAATGAATTTTCTTAGGCATTAATCATGTAAAAACACATGTATTTTTTATTGTGGCACAGCGTCAGTGAGATTCAAACCTATGATCTTCTGTTCTTCAGCCATGGAATTTGTCCACTGCACTACCAGGATGGAGCTAGCATGCCATGTTTTTTTACTTATACAAAGCTGTACATTTTTGTCATTTTAGTTTATAACTTTTAGGAAATGTTCTGTTAAAGTAATGAAACACCAAGAAAATAATGTTTTTTTGTAAAGTTTCTTAAAAGTGCTGAGAATGTTTCAAAGCAACTATCCTGCACCATTCCCAGAAACTTGTGGAAAGGTTGTATGCATAATAACCATAGGACAACCACACTCTTACCGAGCTCTAAGAAACATAAGGTTCTCAGAACATTGTGTGCATCTTCATAAGTGAACAAAAATGTATAGTGACTTTCCAAGATGGCCGCCCGTCTCCTTATCTCAGACCTAGATGAAGTGTTTGGGATGATTTATCCCTGCCTTCCCTAATTAGACGACATGATAATTACACATGTCCATCATTGGCGGGGAAGGATTAGGTTAACAAGGTTAAACGTCATTGGCCCTGGGCAAAGATGAGAGCCAATGAGATTAGAATTGAGTAGACGGGAAAATTGATCTACCCTCCACTTGAAAGGAAAGAGGGTTCTAGTCCATAATGGTGTGTTGCGGTCAGGACAGAGTCCACTTCTTGGGGTGCAACCTAAAAGGGTTGGACTGGGCCCGCCATGATTACTATGAAGTCATTGATTGGCTGTATAGCAGACGGGAAATCCTAGTGCTCTAGTCTCCTTCTATGATCAAACACTTCCCCCTCTATCCACTGGCTGAATGATGATGTGGTACCGTATTTACACTTTGCCTGGACACTGTTCCATTACTCAACTCAAATAGATATCAGAGTTATAGCTACTTCATTATTACTATGAATTTAGAAGGTTTTGATCACCAATACAAAGATACCACTTTCACAAAAAAAGGTAGGTGCTTATATTTGTCCTATTTCACATGTGAATTGGAAATGTGTTTTTGCATATCCCACTCTCCCTGAGACACCATCAGAGAGTAGGGTCACGGCCAGAGTCTGCCATTATGAACAGCACCTGGAGAAATGAGCGTTGCTCAATGGAACATCAACAGATTCTTCACCTTGTCAGCTCAGGGACTCGAACCGCCATTCTTTCAGTTACTGGCCCAATTCCTACCTAGTGCCCAGTTCCTTACCTCACTGTTGGAGAGCTGGTACCAGGGCTGTTTCCCATAGGTGAAGATCTCCCAGAGGACCACTCCAAAGCTCCAGATATCACTCTCCGTGGTGAACTTCCTGTACATGATGCTCTCCGGGGGCATCCAGCGAATAGGAAGCATCGTACGGCCACCCACCTGACAGGAGTGAGGTCAATGGTCATTCAATTGTACATTCATAGAATTATAATTAATATGACAATTGAGATGTACCATGCTACTTCATATGTGATAAGCCTATACATTGAAAATATCAATATGTATTTTTTTGTAACATAGAGTTGGATATACTCTTTTGTGAAATGTTACGTGACAATGACGTGTTAGATGACAAATCCCCACCCTAAAAAAGTATTTCACTACTTCCACCTTTACCCTGTAGTAGTCTGTGCTGTAGATGTCCCGGGACATGCCAAAGTCTCCTATCTTGACCATCAGACCCTCTCCCATATCTCCCACCAGGCAGTTGCGTGTGGCCAGGTCCCGGTGCACGAAGTGAAGGGAGGCCAGGTAGACCATGCCCGAAGCGATCTGGGCGGCGATGTGCAGCATCTGGGGAAGAGTGAGCTGGCCCAACGGGGGCATCTTCACCTCCTCCAGGATATGGGCATCTGGACCGTGCGCCCTGGAGGACACGGGGAGGAGAGGTCACGACCTTTCGAGTTTTACAGGCTTTTTGGTGAACGGCGTGTGACATACTTTGGCTGACATCCATCGGGACCCGTATTCACAGAGTCTCAGAGTAGTGTTTATATAGGATCACATAGCCTTTTAGATCATAATGAATATATGGACCGGAAGACCTGATCCTGGATCAGCGCTCCTAATCTGAGACTTTGTGATATGGGCCCAGTTCTCCCAGATTAATTTAGGCTTCTGATTGGTGCTTCGACGCATGAACTTTTGCACCAACCTAGTGATGCAATATCAACATACAGATGGATGATTACTGCATGCAATCTGCAGATGGAACATGTTGGATGTATACAAGATCTTTTAAGTGTAATAGAGGCGGTCAGCTAGAGACCAAGCCATAACAAAACAACTTAACAAGATGGTTAATAGGAAACATAAGGCTTGTTATACGCCTTGCATTCATTTGGAATAATTTGATTCCGAGATGCATGATAGCCTTACTCTTCAAACGTTCCACAGTTTCTCTCAATATGGCATCCACCCCACCCACTCTGACTTGTAGCTCACTCCCAATAAGCTCCTCGATGTGTCCATCAATCCTAATAGAAATGTGTCACTTGCAGGAAGTTATCTATTCTATCACTATTAGTTTAACAGGCAGGTGGTAGGGTAGACGAGCAGCTGCCTCATAGGCCAAGAGACACACATCCATTCTGTCTGCTTGGAAATGTGATTTCCATCTATCCATGAATCTGGATAGTGTGTGCTGTGTCTGTGTGCGCATTGAGTCTCCATTCCCAGTCTGGACCCACTGGACACCTGGCAGTGGCAGACATACACTGTCGATGTCTGTTTCAATGGTGTCTCAGAGTACGTCCCATCTACAGTATCAACGTGGTGCTCTGTCTGAGTGCTCAGTGAACATCTCTCCTGCATCCATGTTGGACCAGCCTTGTCTTTAGAACTTCAGAGTGTAGACAGGCTATGAGAAGTTCTGTGGTTGACGTGGATATCTTCAATGATATGATATCCGAAATGCATCTAAAATCACATATTCAGTCATCCCAGATCACAGAAAGGATTTGGTACTCCCAAAACGATGTGTCCTTAACCACTGCAACACATTGTTGGTCCAAGTGGTCCACCCCAAGTGGGTTGTTGTCTTGGGAACACAACAGGGTAGAGCAGTGAGGACGATGGTGTCTACAAGTGTGGATTGGCATAGAAACAGTTGCATTTGTGTGGTTCATCAAGGTCAATTAAGTGGCTTTGCTGAAGAGCAGTGGACACAACGTTGCAGAGATGTCAGAACCAAACCCTCGGCTTCTAAATAGTTACCATGCTGAAGCTAATTAGGAAGAAGTTAACAGGGGAAGGTTAGCATGGGCGGCCATGAGGTTATCCCTGTGGGGATTTAAGTAGGTTCTGTTTCTTTTCCATACCTGAGGAAGCGGTTGAGGTCTCCATGTCTCATGTATTCAAACACCATCGCCAGTGGCTCTCCGTCTGTACACACTCCATAGAAGCGAACAATGTTCTGGTGCTGGAGCACTGTGAGCAGCTCAGCCTCTCTCTGGAAGTCCTGCCGGGTCGACTCATTGGCATCCTTCAGAGTCTGACCACAGAGAAACACAGTCACGGGAGGATATGACATCATCACGTTTAGGAGGTCTAAACTTCATGTAATGCACCTCTGAAAGTGTGGCCATGGATGGAAGTCTCATGCATACCTTGATGGCCACCAGCATTTTGTCACTGTCCGGACTGAGGTTGGCACACTCTGCCAGGTAGACTTTGCCAAACGCCCCCTCACCCAATTCCCACTTCAGAACTACATCCTGTCTTTTGATGTGCTGCACACCTGTACATACAAAGAGAAAGGCTTTTAACATTGGGCCTTATGAAACATTGTAAGATCACTGCATTACCAACTTTATCTAGGGAAAAACATGGTAGATATTAAATGCAATCATAATGAAGTTAGCACGTATCCACTCCCTAGTTGTATTCCGATTCCACTCACACATGTCTTTGTCTTTGAAGATGCCACAGAAGTACTGGGGGTTCTCCACAAAGCTGGACATGCCAGAGTCGTCAGAGGAAGGAGGGCTGGCCCCAAAGTTCAGGAAACGCAGTGACACAGCAAGATCATCCTCTGTTCCCAAGACAGATGAACCTGGAGAGAGAGAGAGAGAGAGAGAGAGAGAGAGAGAGAGAGAGAGAGAGAGAGAGAGAGAGAGAGAGAGAGAGAGAGAGAGAGAGAGAGAGAGAGAGAGAGAGAGAGACCTGAATGTGATACATCCATTTATTTTTCAGCAATTTATGGATGCATTGTTCAGTAACAAAGAAAATGTTGGAAGTGGACGTCGGAGCAGTAAGCAACTACTGTATTTTCTGCAGACAGTATTAAAAATCGTAAAACCCACTCAACAAGAAAACCACAGAACCCCCAGAGCCCCTGATAGAAAATGGTGGATGGCAGCAAGCGAGGGGAAACGAGTTGGCCAGGAGGGGGCCCACTTAGGCAATCAGGCCCACTTAGGCACTTTCTGGGGGGGTCCGAGAGGACCTATCACGCCTTCAGTAGCTGGTCTCCATCAGTCTTCTTTAATGGCCCACGCTGCTGCTAGGGGCTCCTGACGCCGTTCACTGCTCTAATTAAGGCACTCTAACCGAGCTGTTGGGCTGACAGTGTGCAAAGTTACAGCCTGGCGGAAACCCTATTTTGCCTGGCCTCATGTGAATTACTTTTAGAAAGGAATACAATGCTTGCTGTGGAACTATTGGCAATTCCAAAGTGATAATGAAATAAATGAGTTGGCATTGTCGCTGGCTTTTGGTTGTTTCAGTTTGGAATGGATATGCATTTTCAAAGTCTTTACCGTTGGCAAAGTGTCATATTCTCCTGGGGTTGTCTCTTATTGAATTATCCAGACAGGGAAATGTCAGAATTCAGTCTCAACCCTTCACTTTCTAACAACTGAGGTGTTTTGAGAACAGCTAACCCATCACAGGTTGTTTCATAGCCGTCTTCTATGAAATCTCAAGTAACGTGTTGCTTCCTTGTTCAAAATGACAACCGACAGACACTACTGTGGTATTTGAAACACATTGCATAGTAGAGTGTGTCACTTACGGTGAATACCAAACTTGGACTGCTGGCCGCACTTGTTGATGACCAGTACCATAATGAGGAGGAAGGCGCAAGCAAACACAGCCAGACCCACTGCCACCGACACCTGCACAGAAACATAATTAGCATCAACATAGCTTAGCATAGCATAACAGAAATTTGCTAAAACATTTGCATTCCATACTGTATGTTATATTATTACTATGTTTCAGACCCATTGAATGGTGTCTCACCCCAAACACTCTGCTCTCCGTGTTCTCAGTGACATCCTCATTAGATTTGTTGGTGGGAACTGGAGGGAGCAGAAAAGGAATCATTAATGATGGATCGTTACTCACAAATCACCTTGATAACCACATATAAAGTATGCAAGACACGGACACAGTGTATAAAAAAAATGTTGGGGGGGATACGTGGAGTATCTGAAATCAACATCCTGGGTAATTTACACTCCACTACCTGTGATAAGTATTTTTTGTTCTCGTTAGGTACAGTTTAGAAAGTTATCTGTTTCTACAAGGTAATAATCACTGTCAAAATAACATTCAAAAGGTTTACCTGGATCACTTTCTTCAAGGACTGGCATGAAGAAAAGGAGAGGATGACAAATTTAGACTAAGTATACAGTACATACTGAACATTCAAGATGAGACTGTATCTAACATAACACAAGTTGGTGAATAGTGAGGGTCAGTATCAGTATCATTGAGATCCTATTAAATTACTATTATTATTATTATTATTATTATTCTATGACCTTTAATTTCAGACAATCACCTGGGATGATGCCCTCAGGATCAAAGGGGTCAAAGGGGTTGTCCATGAACATCCCCGTGGCCGTGGCTTGGTCCACGCCCAGTCTGTTCCCCACGATGATGGTGTAGAGGCCGTTGTTCAGGTGGGTGGGCTTGTTGAGAAATAGACAACCGTGCTTCACAGAGCCGTCGTCCGAGTCGGGAATGAACTGTGTGTAGGTGTAACGGCCCTCGGTCAGGTTAAAGCCGTTGAAAAGCCAGCGGATGGATGGCTCAGGGTTCCCGTCCACCTTAAAGGGGAAACACCAGTGGTGCTGTGGCTCGGCGTTGTGCAGGAATATGATTTTGGATGGAACTGGATGGACGACATGAGATGTGGTCCGTTAGGATGTGTGAGTGAGTAAGGCGATAAGGTGAAACAAAGGCTATTTCTGAATTCAGAACACTGGTCAACCTACTGTACAGTGAGCAATACCCTCAAAATCGTTGACAATAAATGTGTGTAAATCATTAAACATGATATTAGAATGAAATCACATTTAGCTGAAATAATTATCCACAAAGCTATAACCATAGTTATCTACACATAAATGATCTCTATGTGCTGAATTTTCAGTTTACCACATCCAACCTGTTTCAGACAAAGTTATTGGTTGGTCAATAGAAGGTACAGCCTCATCCAAGTGCCCTATACTGTAGGTTCCTCCTATGCGTTTCCATGAATCAATGTTCTTTCATCTGCACTGTCAACCTGTTGACCTGGTATGAATAATGAATCCAGGTTTTGTTAGGGCCCCTAACCACAAGAGCTACCTGGAAGCACGGAGCTGACAAGAAGCTACAGGAAATGGCTTCTTTAGATCGAAGACTATGCTGATGCAGAGAGACCCCTCACTCTGACAATTTCCACCAACCATTCCACTGCTCTTAACCTATGACCCTACTGCAGAAAATGCTGTGCTAAAGGGATACCAAGGCATTTGTTTCTTTCCTCTTGAGATTATCTCTGGAAAGAGATGCTAAAGACAGTCATGGACGGCAAAAAAATAGCACAATTAGCACAACCCATCAGGTTTGACTTAATGTCCCCAATTTAGTTAATAGTGAGTTAGAAAAGAGCCCAATATGAGCTTTGTTGAACTCTGTACGAAATGAAATAATAAATTATAGTTAACCGTTAAACGTTTTCTTCGTAGATTAGATTTGTTTGATTGATTCTTGCAATCGGTTTCTGGGGTGTAGTCTATATTTTCATTTTGATAAACCTTTTCCCAAACAAGTTAATTTTATATATATTACTGAATGGATGCTGCCTCTGCAGCACCAATCGCTTGAATCCCAGGAAGTGGTCAGACCAGCCACTCAACAGAGCAGAGCCCTGGCTGTAAACACCGCACTGATCGGGGAGCTAATTAAGGGTAATTAAAGGCTAGCGGTTAATGAGTGTCCATCCACCAGGGGGAATGATGTTGATAGATTAGCCGCGCTAACGCACTTACAGGCTGCCAATCACTCCGGATGAATACTGTGTTCCGGAGTAGGAGGGAGAAGTCCATTAGCCATGGCTCTTATCGAATCTTATCACGCTTATCAGCCCATTTTCCTCCCGACATTCATTAACTGTCCCTCGATGCTCATGCATTTGGCTGCAACTCTTTTTGGGATTTATTTTCCAATGAGTGTCACTGAGTTGGTGAAATGATATTGTTTGGCCAATATTTACTGTAATGTATTGCTAATGCATCAACGCACTCTCTTCTGTGGGATCACAGTTTGCAGAAATTCAGATATTTTTCAGTAGTAAAGCTGGGCTAAGGCAAAACCACAGTCTCTGACAGTATAATGTCTCTTCTATAATCAGATGTCTGTTTTGTTCTGTCATCTGTTTGAGGTCTTTGTCCGCGTAGGGTTGATAAATGAGAAAAATGCAACTATAAAAATAATGCATCACCAATGTAACGTTACAGTGATGTATTACCAATGCTGTGGCAACTCGTCATTCAGGGCAGGTGAGGCACCTGTTTTGAGCCCCACCTGTTTAGCTAAGAATATATACATATACAGTACCAGTCAAAAGTTTGGATACACCTACTCATTCAAGGGTCTTTCTTTATTCTTTACTATTTTCTACATTGTTGAATAATAGTGAAGATAACAAAACTATGAAAAAACACATGGAATCATGTAGTAACCAAAAAAGTGTTAAAGAAATATACAAAATATATTTTATATTTGAGATTCTTCAAAGTAGCCACCCAGAGTGTGCAAAGCTGTCATCAAGGCAAAGGGTGGCTACTTTAAAGAATCTCAAATCTCAAATATGTTGTATATTTGTTTAACACTTTTTTGGTTACTACATGATTTCATATGTGTTATTTCATAGTTTTGATGTCTTCACGATTATTCTACAATGTCGAAAATAGTACAAATAAAGAAAAACCCTTGAATGAGTAGGTGTGTCCAAACTTTTGATTGATACTATATATATATACAGTTGAACTCTGAAGTTTACATACACCTTAGCCAAATACATTTAAACTCAGTTTTTCACAATTCCTGACGTTTAATCCTAGTAAAGATTATCTGTCTTAGGTCAGTTAGGATCACCAATGTATTCTAAGAATGTGAAATGTCAGAATAATAGTAGAGAGAATTATTTATTTCAGCTTATATTTCTTTCACCACATTGCTAGTGGGTCAGAGGTTTACATATACTCAATTAGTATTTGGTAGCATTGCCTTTAACTTGTTTAACTTGGGTCAAATGTTTCGGGTAGCCTTCCACAAGCTTCCCACAATAAATTGGGTGAATTTTGGTCCATTCCTCCTGACAGAGCCTACAGGTTTGTAGGCCTCCTTGCTCGCACACGCTTTTTCAGTTCTGCCCACACATCTTCTATAGGATTGAGGTCAGGGCTTTGTGATGGCCACTCCAATACCTTGACTTTGTTGTCCTTAAGCCATTTTGCCACAACTTTGGAAGTATGCTTGGGGTCATTGTCCATTTGGAAGACCCATTTGCAACCAAGCTTTAACTTCCTGACTGATGTCTTGAGATGTTGCTTCAATATATCCACATAAATTTCCTCCCTCATCATGCCATCTATTTTGTGAAGTGCACCAGTCCCACCTGCAGCAAAGCACCCCCACAACATGATGCTGCCACCCCCGTGCTTCCCAATTGGGATAGTGTTCTTCGGCTTGCAAGACTCCCCCTTTTTCCTCCAAACATAACAATGGTCATTATGGCCAAACAGTTCTATTTTTGTTTCATCAGACCAGAGGATATTTCTCCAAAAAGTACGATCTTTGTCCCCATAGTCTGGCTTTTTTATGGCAGTTTTGGAGCAGTGGCTTCTTCCTTGCTGAGCGGCCTTTCAGGTTATGTCGATATAGGACTCGTTTTACTGTGCATATAGATACTTTTGTATCTGTTTCCTCCAGCATCTTCACAAGGTCCTTTGCTGTTGTTCTGGGATTGATTTGCACTTTTCGCATCAAAGTACGTTCATCTCTAGGAGACAGAACGGGTCTCCTTCCTGAGTGGTATAATGGCAGCGTGGTCCCTTGGTGTTTAAACTTGCGTACTATTGTTTGTACAGATGAACGTGGTGCTCCCAAGGATGAATGCTCCCAAGGATGAACCGGACTTGTGAAGGTCTACAATTTTTTTTCTGAGGTGTTGGCTGATTTCTTTTGATTTTCCCATGATGTCAAGCAAAGAGGCACTGAGTTTGAAGGTAGGCCTTGAAATACATCCACAGGTACACCTCCAATTGACTCAAATTATGTCAATTAGCCTATCAGAAGCTTCTAAAGCCTTGACATGATTTCCTGGAATTTTCCAAGCTGTTTAAATGCACAGTCAACTTAGTGTATGTAAACCTCTGACCCACTGGAATTGTTATACAGTAAATGATCAGTGAAATAATCTGTCTGTAAACAATTGTTGGAAAAATTACTTGTGTCATGCACAAAGTAGATGGCCTAACCGACTTGCCAAAACTATAGTTTGTTAACAAGACATTTGTGGAGTGGTTGAAAAACAAGTTTTAATGACTCCAACCTAAGTGTATGAAAACTTCCGACTTCAACTATATATATATATATATATATGTGTCCTTTGACAGCTCTTTGGTCTTGGCCATAGTGGAGTTTCGAGTGTGACTGTTTGAGGTTGTGGACAGGTGTCTTTTATACTGATAACAAGTTCAAACAGATGCCATTAATACAGGTAACGAGTGGAGGACAGAGGAGCCTCTTAAAGAAGAAGTTACAGGTCTGTGAGAGCCAGAAATCTTGCTTGTTTGTAGGTGACCAAATACTTATTTTCCACCATAATTTGCAAATAAATTCATTAAAAATCCTACAATGTGATTTTCTGGATTATTATTTCTCATTTTGTCTGTCATAGTTGAAGTGTACCTATGATGAAAATTACAGGCCTCTCTCATCTTTGTAAGTGGGAGAACTTGCACAATTGGTGGCTGACTAAATACTTTTTTGCCCCACTGTATATATACTGTATACAGTGCATTCAGAAAGTATTCAAACCCCTTGACAAAGTACAGAGAGATCCTTGATGAAAACCTGTTCCAGAGCGGTCAGGACTTCAGACTGGGGCGAAGGTTCACCTTCCAACAGGACAACGACCCTAAGCACACAGCCAAGACAACGCATGAGTGGCTTCAGGACAAGTCTCTGAATGTCCTTGAGTGACCCAGCCAGAGCCCAGACTTGAACCCGATCGAACAGCTCTGGAGAGACCTGAAAATAGCTGTGCAGCAACGCTCCCCATCTAACCTGACAGAGCTTCAGAAGATCTGCAGAGAAGAATGGGAGAAACTCCCCAAGTACAGGTGTATCATGCTTGTAGCGTCATACCCAAGAAGACCTGAGGCTGTAATCGCTGCCAAATGTGCTACAACAATGTACTGAGTAAAGGGTCTGAATACTTATGTAAATGTGATATTTCAGTTATTTTATTTTTATAAATGTGTAAACATGTCAAAAAAACTGTTTTTGCTTTGTCATTATGGGGTATTGTGTGTAGATTGATGAGTAAAATCAATTTTAGAATAATGTAATTTTTTTATTTAACCTTTATTTAACTAGACAAGTCCGTTAGGAACAATTCTTATTTACAATGACGGCCTAGGAACAGTGGGTTAACTGCCTTGTTCAGGGGCTGAACGACAGATTTTTAGCTTGTCAGCTCAGGGATTCAATCCAGCAACCTTTCAGTTACTGGCCAAAAGCTCTTACCACTAGGCTACCTGCCACCCCAGTAAGGCTGTAACATAACAAAATGTGGAAAAAGTCAAGGTGTCTGAATACTCTCCGAATGCACTGTAGATATATATGCCCCGTTTATTTATCCTACTGTTCTGAACTGGTGTACAGAGAGAATACTCTGAGAACTACCCATGTTCTGAATTCTGTCGCTGTACATTTCAAAAGTGTTGAACAAATAGTTATATTGACAACGTCCGTCTTAGCTGGCTCGTTAATGTCTTAATCGAAATTATGGATTGCCTCTTATTCGCTTATGAGGCTAAATGAACTGTTTGGCTGCCAGACGAGCCTCTGCTGATAGCCAGGTGTAACGATGGTAAGGATTCACACTACGGTGCTGAAAAGAAAACTCTGCTGTTGGAACAGAAGACTCTAACAGTTTGTGAGCACCGTTTGTCACCGCTATAGTGAAATTAATGTATTGTTTAGTGTTGTGTTATGTAGTGGCTTTGCTGGTATGCATCAACAAAAAAATTATAAATGTTTGCTCCACCAAGATTTCCATGCTAAAATCGCTACTGTAGTTATGTATTATTGAGTGACAACTGATAACAATAATAATCTAAACAAAAGACCTGTGGCATGTTAAAGCAAAGTGACAAGGTGGGCTTATTTTTTGCCACAATTATTAGTACAAAGTATTTCATTCTGGGGAATGAATGTCTGGCTATACACATTGCTGCGAGAGAAAAATTGACCAAAAATTTCTCTCCCTCTACCTCTCCTGCTTTCATCGCAGTATGACAGCTCTCACTGAGTCTTTTATCTTTCAACACCCTGACAGCTTTAATAGTTCATTGGCACTCACATTCAATGTCCAACGTCACTTTCTCTTCCCCAGGCCCGGCCCGGTTCTCTGCCTCACAGGTCAAGTTGTGCAGGTTGTCTTCTGAGGACATATTCCACAGCTGCAGCTCCAGCTCCAAAGTGGAGCCCCAGAACCTCTCCTGCAGATGGAACAAGACGCAGAGGACAGCAGGGGTTTAGCTACACATGACAGTTTATAACAATCATGGAGACATCTGAGATGCAAGCAGAGTCTGAATGATCATGACAACGTACACGATAAGGAATCCTAAACACACCATAATACTATTTTAGTTTTAGTTCTGAATATTCCTTCATATATGACCCTGATCCTGTTACTAGAGTTTGTATTTGAACAGATGTTAGGCATATTAAGGGGAACAAAAAGTGCATTGTGCAATATCTCTGAAAAAACACTGCTCTAGCAGGTTTTCCCCAATCAGTATGTCCAGGTGACATCATCACTCAGTACCTGTACAGTATAGCGAGACAGCAGTTTATTCGTGCGCCACCTCACTACAGGCATGGGCACTCCTGTCACCTGACACACAAATGTCAGGTTGCCACCCTCCTGGACCTTGGTGTTGGCATGGACAATGGCGACATCCGGTACAGCTGCAAAACAATGGACCGAGAATGGGTTGGAAAATCTATTGTTTGGCCTGGGGTACTAAATGTTGATAATGACGTTTAATAGCAATCCTATCAGCAATGCCACTAATGCAATTAAGTCTAATAAAGCCTTGTCAGACTATTTCCACAATGATTGAACTATACGTGTATATGATATTCATACATATATTACTTTGTAATAATAAAGTACAATTTATCTCTAAACTGAGTAAAAATGGATCAATTCAACTCACTGCAATTCTCCATCTCTAAGGAGTCCAACCGTAGGGCATGGCCATTGGAGAAGCATTGTAGCGGTTGGTTGTCGAGGTCACTGTGGTCGTTAAGCTGCCATTGCTGCAACCAATGGATATCACAGGAGCACTCAAGGGGGTTGTCCCTCAAAACCCTGAAAGAGAACACAGAGAAAATCGGTCTCTTTTGTCCGAAAGTTTTCTCTCAATTGTGTAACCTTCTTGTTCTTTCTAAAGGTCTATACAAAGTATTCGAGGTCATTATTATCAAAGACGCACACAGAAAATAGAACATTCTAGAATTAATAGAGTGAATAGAGAGAAAAAACTCCATATAGAAAAGAATTCATCAGTGAAATATGTGTTGAAAATTCTCTGCAATCAGTTCCAAAACAGAGTGGAATGGGTCTATTTTGCTCATACAAAGTGACCATCTTTGAGTTGATAGTTCAGTCACAGGTTGACTAGTTGAAGAGAGTACAGAAGTGATGTTCTGAGTGGTGTTTTACTCACAGGTTGAGCAGGGG
Source organism: Salvelinus namaycush (assembly GCF_016432855.1). Classification (NCBI taxonomy): domain Eukaryota; kingdom Metazoa; phylum Chordata; class Actinopteri; order Salmoniformes; family Salmonidae; genus Salvelinus; species Salvelinus namaycush. The sequence goes on from NC_052311.1 coordinate 49,187,630, forward strand.
AAGAAAATGGAACACCTTCCAACTGATATGCTCCAGGGAGTTAGAAGCCAGGTTTCTGTGTGATACAATAAGGAGACAACATCCATCCAACAGGACATTCAGCATATAAATGGCAAAAAATCTAAATACAGTATTATACAATTTGTTGTTGAGCCTATGATTCCCCCCCTCTTTTCACCCATGTTAAGTTTTGCATAAGAATGGTCTGTGCATGGCAAACAGCTCAATATTTAAAACAAAAGAGAGCATTTTGTTTTTGCACTGTTTCCATGTGCTCGTCTTTGGACGCCCAACGTGTCAAGAGTCCTCACATTCACCCACAAACAATCAGCAGTCATTACAGCCTGGCTGTTTGTTATGTTTACACATGTCTTTGTTATATCTATTCAAATAAGTTTTTCTGTTCTACCGTGTGTCTGACACCTGTTTGTTTTCTCAAACGCTGCCATAAATGAGGAGAAAAATCCAAGTCTGTAATAGACTTTTTTGTGTTATCTATAATATTTTTGGGGGGATGAAGTAAATAAACATCCATCTGGAGAGATGGTTTTGTAAAATGTATGTTTTTATGTTGTTGAAATGAATCATATTGAACTAATCCCAAGATATGTTCACTCACTGCAGAACAATGCGGACCTGCTTAGAATTACTCTCTGCGTGGACACATTAGTGCCTCCAAATATACTCTGCTCAATTACCCAAGCAAGTCTTTTACATCAAGTGCTACATTCACAAACATCATTAGCACACCTTGTCTCACCGTTCTGTACATTAGGTGATTAGCCCAAACACTTCTCTGAGACGGTGGGTGCTATACTTGGCCATCGATCACTACTAGAGTGCTCAAGTTATATTAGCCTGATGATGCTGCTTGTACTTGTAAGAGGAGAAAGGAGAACAGGTTTTACTATATCAAATATTGTGTATTAGGAGTATGAGGTTAATTAATTTGATAAAAAATATGAAATATTGCGGGCGATTAGCAGTGGATTTCTGAGGCATATCACTGCTAAGATATGCTATCCCCTATGTATCCCTATTGTATCTTTTTAAACGTGCTGCAGATCACCATGACTGCTCTAAAATGCTTCTGCTGCTGACTGAGGGTGTAAATAAAACCTCTCAGAAGATGACAGCAGACCACACTGGGGAGTCCGCTCATGCAACCGATACATATTCACTCTGGCAGGTCCAATGGGGGCCAGCAGGGGTTCAATTATTTGTTTTCCTTGCTCCCAAAAGTTCATGTCAGATGGGTTAGCCATTGGGGCTTATCTATTACCAGCTCGATTCCTCCCAGGCCACAGGGGGAGGGAAGATGGCCGGGAATGGCAGCTGCTCCTAGCATCTTAATTTATAAACTGGGTGGTTCGAGCTCTGAATGCTGATTGGCTGACAGCCATGGTATATCAGACCGTATACCATGGGTATGACAAAACATGTATTTTTACTGCTGTAGTTACGTTGGTAAGCAGTTTATAATAGCAATAAGGCACCTCTGGGGTTTGTGATATATGGCCAATATACCACGCGTTGCGTTGCGTCGTGTGTACGAACAACCCTTAGCTGTAGAATATTGGCCATATACCACACCTCCTCGGGCCTTATTGCTTAAATATCTTAAGGATCAAGGAAGGGGGTACAGTATCAGAGCCCCCCCCCTCCATGTTCTCACCCGTTTTGGGTGGGGCTCTCAGTCTAAGACACACATCTGTTACACCCCACAGCCCCCTCTTTGAAATATTGATTAAGCGATAATGGACCCTTAGTGGAGTGTATTTATTATGCAGCAGTTGTCGATAATCCACCAAAATGAGCGAGTAAATGGTGACTGGTGGAAGTCTTCTCCGATTTCGCCAGAACCCTTTCAGAGCCCTTCCCACTACACCCCCTCCTCCTCCCAAACCGCCTGTCTTTCAGATTAACAACATCGGACATGTCACACACGTTTAGTAAGATGATGAGGACAAGATGGTGGAGATAAGGGTCAGCTACTGATGGAGGGATGATTGCCATGGATACAGGCAATATTGGGGAAGCTACTCTGAAAATATTGTTTACCAAGCTACCAATTACTTCACACTGTAAGAAGTTAAGCTACACTAAAGCTATCGTTAAGAAAAACATAGTTTGCTTAACTAAAGTTACTTTGAAGAAGTAGTTCACTACATCCATACTACATTGTGTGGAAATTAACATATCTAAATCGGAAATGTCATAGACTACAAATTGCAAGAACAGTTCACTCTGGGATCAGATGTTAACAGAATTAAGGGGTTATATTACCAACCACAGTTTTAGTTGGTATCCTATTAAAAACTAAAACAGTGCTTTAAGTGAGAATTAGGCAGGTCTGATAACGAAAAAGTAAGGAAATTCTTGCCTACTTCACCCATATTTTGTTTTATTTTCGCAAAAGAAAGTTGTGTGTAGTTCCAGTAGTTAGCTGCACCCCTACCTGATTCAAATGGCATTGACTACTGAAAACACTACCAAGATTTGAATTTAGTTCAACTACAACCAAGTTACTGCTAAATGTAGTTAAATTACTAGTTGTACAACATGTAGTTCACTACTCTCCAACACTACATATGGGCAACACTAATGCTAGTTTGTAGTTGTTCTTTTTCAGTGTGCTGTATAGTGTGTCTTTAGAAGGTAGTTGAAGGATTCCATTTGTGAGAAAGTTTGTATCACAGTGTTAGAAACACAAACATCAGAAAAATAATCTACAATTCACCCATCAGTGTTTGTTTTTCTAAAATAATTGATTATAAACGTTCTAACGAGTGGAATCCAAATCATTTCAATATGCTAAAAGTGGTCCAATATGTGGTGCATTGATTGTGACTACATTTGTAAAAACAGGTTGGTCTACATTGTGTCAACCCAATCCTTTTAACTTTAAATTGAAATGGCATGTTTCTTGTAAAACAAATTTAAAACACTGTTAAAGATGTAAGAATCTCAGGTAAGAATCTGTCCCGCATGGCCCACTACTGTTGAGCCTCTGATACTATACCAATGCATTTTGTGCCTTAATAACTTACACAGTGTCATTGTTGAATAAAATGGTATCAAATGAATTATGATTACATTTCAGTCATTTCAATCTGTATTTCAGCAGAAATCTATTGTTATGCAATTGTTATATTTTTGCAGTGACTCTGCTGAATAATAAGCTCAAGATCTCAAGGCTCGGGAGGCTTCCCCTTAATTGACAGCAACAAAGAGCTTGACCCAAGAATGGGTCGAGACATGACAAGGAAAGACAATCCCTTTGTAAAACCAAGGACACTTACACATATTGGAGCTTGAGGTTGTGTTGGAAAGCATTAGCCGAGATGTACGCCAGCCTGCAGAACGTGACCGTGCTGGGGGGTAGAGACACGACAGACAAACAAAAGACAGAACAGGAAGTGTGAATCACTGATTATGCTACTAATTAGCCACAGTAAACCCATAGTGTGTATATTAGCCAGTCTGTATTAGCTGTATTAGTTAGCGCCAGTCTGTATTAGCTGTATTAGTTAGCGCCAAACCATTTCCTTTCTTTGAATACGGTAGTGGTAAGGTACTCAGAAGAAGGGTTGAAATGAAATTACTGTACAGGACTGCAGGTTATGGTGCAGAATAATGGCCAATGGGCAACACAGGAGGTTTACCCCCTTGATTGAAAGAGCCATAAAGGGAATGAAATGTTGAGCTGTAAAGTTTAGTACTGCAGATTGCTATAACAAGGTAGAGGGCACATTGGAGAGGATGAATAGGGAGGGCTTATGTACTACAAGGTGGAGTGTAGAGAAGACTACTCACTCAATGACAGGACCAACCAAACATTTAAAGCCAAGTCATTCAAATCAACTGCTAGGTGTATTGTAGAACATTTTGCTACAAACAGACATCTACAAAAAATAATACAGCATTAGAAAAATACTGTACATATTACAAATTATGCAAGGTTACTCACAGATTCTTCAACTCTCTATAATTGGCAAGGTCTACTTCTGTAATGTTCTCCAGGTCGGTTTGATTTTCGATGTAACTGGGTAATGAAACAAAAAAGAAATACAATGTAAAAATTAAAAGGAAACATTTAATTATGGCATTCAGAGTTGATTTGAGTAAAAAATAAAAAAAAGCAACAAAAAAAACACTGAAAAGTAAAATACAAAAATACTGTCTAGGAACAATGAGCTGCGTAGGCCTATTATAAACAACAAAACAAAATGCTTGAATGGAAAATTATCTTTATTGTTATCAATTATTTTTACCCACAGCAATCCAGACCAAGCAGGACAGTTAATATAATGACCAATAGAAAAGGGTTTACATGTATTAAACGTGATGAAAGCCCTAAAAAGGTACTGAATTGACACAGTACAGCAAAGAGTATTATATTTTATAGTGAAATTCATGAGTGCATTGTCCAAACCATGGGCCTTTGTGGGCAAGAGCCTGACAACTGATAGCATAACCACACCAAGGCAGATGCAAAGAAAACAAACCACAAAGCTAATATCAAAACTAAATATACTGTAGAGAAGACTTGGAAAAAACATTTGTCTTCTTGTGAGACACTCAGTTGACATTGCTGATGGTAAATTCTTTTAAATGAGTAATTTTCCACTTTTCCAGACGAACCTATTATTTCACGAGAGGACAGTATGTCAACTCAACACTCATTTAACACAAGGTCACTTTACTCTTGAACTACAGTATCTTGAACCCCTTTGTATGTTCAATCTTAGAACAAAAATGTGATATCTAGAACCTAAAAGGGTTCTTCGGCTGTCCCCATAGTAGAACCCTTTGAAGAACCGTTTTGGTTCCAGGTAAAACCCTTTTTTGGGTTCCATGTACCCCTACACAGAGGGTTCTACATGGAAATGAAAAGGGTTCTTCTATGTGACAGCTGAAGAATCCCTTTCGAATCCATTTTTGTAAGAGTGTACAGATGTAGGATATAATTTGAGCCAGTTTGCTACAGCAGGAAAATAATCTTGCAGCAACAGAAAATGTGAATTATTATGCAGATTATAATTATTGGAAATTTTTTAGGTGTTGATACATTTTCCATAAGGGAAAATCAAGTCTGAAATGTCTAAATGTAATTACAAACTTCAGAAGCCTTTTTAAACCTCAAATACACCACAAGTTGAACATTTCCTGCATTGCATAAAAGTTATTCTGCAACAGGGTGATCAAATTAAGATCCTACATGTGTACACGACGTGGCCAGAAAAGTTAATTTTTATGTGGACTGTTATATAGCATCTATGATATTTCACCATTACTGTATCAATAACCATAAGTAAAGCAGCATAAAAGGACCAAGGGGAAAATATTTTCCTTCACTTGAACAATTTTATCAAGAGAAATTACAAGCTTTTTTCACATAGCCAAATATGATAGCTTAAAAAAGCAGCACTCAACCCTTTTTCATGACAATACCTGGGAAATTTGTCCTATATTTTCATTTGTGTCTGGTTGACATGACGACCGATAACCAGATTACAACCAGGTGAAGACTTCTCTTTCTGATCACTAAAATTGTCCTTTTACAGTCAGTATACAACCTGACCATGACGTAACAAAAGACATCAGCCAGACATCATTGCAGCCAGTTTTGCCCGCTGGGCAATGCCCCAAACATCTCCATCACCAAATATTTCCTTCTTTAACAGTGGGGCACTATTGTTTCAGTCTGTCACTACGCAACACAGATATTTATTTGATCCACGGAGCAGTAATGTAATTGCAGGGCAGGTGGAACGAGAATCAGCAATTGCCCCTATGCTTATTGGATTGAGCCAAGTGGGTCATATTTCATCTAGTGTTCTCAGGCGGGCATTTGCTGCAAATTCGCAAAATTTCATTTATAACTTAACAAATTAGGAATTTGGGCCCCTGTTCCACAGTTAATGGTTCCTTGTTTGTTCCGCTGAAACACATGCCGGAAGAGCAGCTCTTGCTTATTGATTGAATTGATTCAGAATGAATTTAGCAGCTCTGCTGGAGTTCTAAGTAACACGTTTTGCCACAGGTACTGAGAAGAGAGAGAGAGAGACGGAGAGACGGAGAGACAGAGTAACAGAGAGAAAGAAAGAGAGAAAGAGAGAGCCAGAGACAGACAGACGGAGAGAGAGAGAGAGAGAGAGAGAGAGAGAGAGAGAGAGAGAGAGAGAGAGAGAGAGAGAGAGAGAGAGAGAGAAGTAGAGGTATAGAGGGTGAAAGTCAAGTACTAGCTGGACATGCTGTAGATGCAGTCTCCCCCTTAACAAGCCAGATCGAGTGTTAATTGTTGAGAGCAGTAGAGAGGAACAAAGACAGAACAGCATGGGATTACAGCAAACGGCATTTAGTTCTGTGTTTCATTTTCAGTACTGTATTGCCTAAGTATAAAGCCATTTTCCAATTATCTGAAAAGAGTGGACAAAAGTGTGTACTGTAAAGTAAAAGATAACTCCTAAAAGATGCATCCTCCAGCTTTTGTATAGTTTCAGGCAGTTTTGAAAGTGGTGCGCATGAGCTAAAAGTGGTCCCCGTTTATTGTGTACTACGTCATCTAATTGTGTACTATGTCATCCATTTTGTGTGACATGTTACACATTTTTCAATTGGTATGATATCATATGAATGTTGCAATTCGTGTGATATGTAACAAATCCAACTCATGCAATATGAATCTGGATCCCGTAGTGCATATTTAGGTGGAGTGTACTGTGTACCCGTTAAAATATTATATATGTGTCTCTTCTATGGCAGTTTTATTTAAGTATATATACTCTGTTGGCTAATAGTCCTTCAGGGAACCACAAGCCTCCTGTACAACAACATGTTCTCAACAGGTTTGTGAGGATGACCCTCACCAGGCAAGGATGTATGTATCTGAACACCTTGCTGCTATAGTGCCTCTATGACTGTTTGCCGTCACCAAGGCAGAGTATCAGTGAAGCAGTATCAATATCAACACAATCCCACAGACCTGATCACTCCACTACCACCAACTCTGCTCTTATCGACAGTGTTCCCTTACAGCGCATCGCTCCCCAGTTCAGCCTGTGCGAAACCACCAGACACAAGATCAAACAGACTCTTTAACCCCAACTCAAAGCGGGGGAGTTCAGTTCGATGAGTTCTTTGAGTGGAATTTGTTCACTGGAAACAGAAATTGAGAAACTCCAGTTGTACAAATCATGGAAAGAGGACTAAGAGTAGAAGTCTCTGATAAGATTTAAGACGGATCATCTCCGGATACATACTTTGATACATACTCTTTGAATCTCATGGACTTTTCATCTTTAATAAGTGTAAGAACAGTTCTGTGAAACGTCACAAAAAGTGCCTGCACAGAGTGTCTTTTGCCAATCTAATTTGCAGAAGCAATCATCAAAGCAAGAACACCAATCAAATAAAGTCCGTTATCTAACCAGCTCATCACCATACTAACACACACTGAAGGCCAGTGGTCATACAAAATGTACTCAATCCATAGGGTTACATAATTCCCCTTTCCAATCGCCTTGATTAAACTCCCTACTGGACTATATTCACCATCTCCTATTAAGACATGTATTTGTTGTTCCACACCCAGCATTGCTTCAAACAGCTCAAGCTGGTCACGCAACCAACGTCAGATCATCAAAGCAACAGATGAACCATTATGCCAACCCAACTCATTATCGACACTGCCAGACACCCCATCCAAGACTGAGCCAACAGATAGATAAGCAGAACACTTGACAAACACACACAACAAACCCAGCAGACCCAATCAACCAACCAGCCATCCAAGCAACCAACTGCACTCACATTTCCGTGACGTTCTCGCTCTCCTGTAGTGCCAACGCGGGTATAGTGGCAATGCCATTGGGCTCCAGGCACTGCAGCATGGCGAAGGAGCACCGGCAGGCGGATGGGCACCCTCCCAGGGCTGGCACTGCCAGGGTGATTGCAAGTAGAACCAGGGCCAGTGGGGCTGCCCATGGAGCGGAACCCACAACCACTGCCATGATGATGGAGATTGCGGAGGGGCAGCTCAGAGAGTTGTCAGTGCAGACTGAGACAGAGTAGGACTAAACAGGAGAACAGACTGGGAGGCACCACACAAAGCAGATCTTCTCTGGGCTGACTCGCAGGGTTGTGATCCCAGCCAGGAGTCTCTGGTATTGAGCCACAGCAGCAGCGAGCAGCAGGAGCGAGGCAGGCAAGGGGCCCTGGGGATGCTGGTGGGCTGCAGCCTCCCCACCCTCACTCCCTCCTCCCTTCTCCCTCTCTCTCTCTCTCTCTCTCTCTCTCTCTCTCTCTCTCTCTCTCTCTCTCTCTCTCTCTCACTCTCTCTCTCGGAGGGAGGGGCAAGGCAGGCCATTAGTTGACTGTGTGGGAGAGCCACAGTCACCAGACACCTCAGAGAGAGAGAGGGAATTGGGGGGAGAAAGAGATGGAATGGGATGATGGAGATATGCTCTTCTGCCTCTGAGTGAGATGTCTCCTGTCCCACCAGTGGTTGCAGGTGTGAGGCAACTAAGGAGTCAGGGCTCTTGGGTACCAACTAGTCTCATGCAGTGAAGACGGTTGCAAATGGTGAATCCATCTATCTGCATGGGTTTATGAATGAGGTGACTTCCCTTGTAGGTTTGTGATATCAGAGCTAATAAGGGATTTAGTGGTGGCTGTGGACAAATCGGGGAAGATACAATACTAGGAAACCCTAGTCAACACAACAGGCTATGAGGCGGTCAATCACTTTTTGACAGGGTTATTATGCATGTAATTATTTCATTTATTTACAAAGGGGTAATTGTTACACTATTTTGTGTAACAATGTGTAACAATCAAGCATTCCTACTCGACGATTAACGTATAATGTGATTTTGAATTATGTATCAAAACCCCCCTGCTTTTGTGTTCCAAGCAGACGCCCACAGAAAGTGATGCAGTGCAGAAGCATGGTGGATCCATGTTGCAACAGAGCTTAAGGCTGAAATGTTTCATTAGAGCACATGGCAAATGGACTTTGTGCTGTATGACTAAGTGATAAAATATGGACTCCAGCCTGCTGGCCTGTGTCACTACTTGTGTCCCTTTTTGTTTGTTTTGTATGTTGTATGATGGTTCTAACTAACATGGATTTTAAGCTAAACGTAAGAGAAAAGGATCTTTATGTAAATGAAATATGGAGACGATGAAATCGAATTGAATTGAGAAACTTTGTGCTGAAACCTTGGTAAACACCAGTCCTTAAAATAAATGTGTTGAACTGTCTTTTTGTTGTCTGCCTCTGCCTTCACACTGCCTGCTCAACCCAGACCCAGATCCTGTCACTTTTCTACCTTGTGACATAGTCATAAGACAGGGTTAGCATGATTATCTGAAAACCTCATGTCGGAATATCATTTGGCTCCAATTTTTCTCGGCAGAATGTTATTCGAGGAAGGCTAAAATAGCTCACTGCAATAGCGCAAAGACAATCATATAGAATTAGCATTACTTGTGGCCCTCCATCTCTTGACGTCTATGAGATGGAGCCAATTTTTACCCCAGGGACAAATAGTATGCCCCACCCCCATCCCTCTTAGTCATCATACACATGAATAAGGTCATAGTGTCCTGACCACAATTACCAGCTATAAGCTGAATTGCCATTTCTGCTGCAGTAGTCAGGAGATAGTGATGGCTCAGGACTTCCTCCCTACTCTCTGTACTTTAACTGAGCTCAGCAAGGCAAGGCGGGAAGGCAATAAGCAATTTGACAAGTGTTCTACTCAAATCAAATCAAATTGTATTAGTTACATGCGCCGAATACAACGGGTGTAGACCTTACAGTGAAATGCTTACTTACAAGCACCTAACCAACAATGCAGTTAAAAAAAATATGGATAAGAATAAGAGATAAAAGTAACAAGTAATTAAAGAGCAGCAGTAAAATAACAATAACGAGACTATATACAGGGGGGTACCGACACAGAGTCAATGTGCGGGGGCACCGGTTAGTTGAGGTAATATGTACATGTGGGGAGAGTTACTAAAGTGACTATGCATAGATGACAACAGAGCGTAGCAGTGGTGTAAAAGGGGGGGGGGGGGGGGGGGGGACATGTCAGGGCGGTCTTTTCAAACAGCTCATTCACTTAAAGGGCATTATCATAATTTTCACCATTTCACAGTAACCTCATAGTGTAGAAATGGTTGTAATACACCTATCTAGTACTGGGTCAGACCACCCTTGGCCTTCAGAACAGCTTGAATTCTTTGGGGCACGGAAACATTGGTCAATTGGTATCAAGGGACCTAACGTGTGCCAGGGAAACATTCCCCACACCAATACAGCCTGTACCATTGACATCAGCCTGTACCATTGACACCAGGCAGGATAGGGCTGTGAATCCTGACTCTGCCATCAGCATGACTCAACAGGAACCGGGATTCGTCAGGCCAGGCAATGTTTTTTCCACTCCTCAATTGTCCAGTACTGGTGATCACGTGCCCACTGAAGCCGCTTCTTCTTGTTTTTAGCTGACAGAAGTGGGACCCGGTGTGGTTGTTTGCTGCATTTAAGTACCACAGTATGAGTCATACTACCCATAAAACCTAGCCGTAAAACACGGAAATGGTTCCAATCATTTTTTCGTTATACATTTTTGCGTTGGGGATTTTAGAATTACTTCATATAAGGTCTGTGTTTCGTGTAGGTTTACCCTGGTGTGACACTTTGATAACCGTGCAAATCTCTCTCGGACAAGGTAACTTTGATCAATATATTCACCTGTAATTACCCCTACAAATTGAAATGCTAATTAGCCTCTAATGTGGCTCGCATACAGAACTACACATCTTGATGCAAGCTTTGACATCATCTCTCAAGGCACATTTCTGAATTTAAACTCTTCGACTAGTAGCAAATAACCTAGCAAGTAAATAAGAATTTGTTCTTAACTGGCTTGCCTAGTTAAATAAAAAATATATTTTTTAAATAAAGTAGATATTATAGCCTTTTTATTTTCTCATGTAAATAATTGATTGTGTTTCTAATATGTATTCTTGTTTAGCATTTTTCAAATTATCTCGCTAGCTACCTTAGCATTTTTTTATTACTTACATTTTTTGAATTACCCTCTGGCCTTTGTAGCGAACTAGCTAACCTTAGGTCTCTTCGTCGATCAGAAGCAAGGATGGTTCTGTGCTATGTACTGGATTGTAACCACTACTCCGATTTCAGCGTTTTACAACCTCTGTAAGCGAGAGGCGTTGCTGGAGAAGTGTGATAAGGTAAGCCCTGTTTGCTAGCAGCTAACAAGCGATTTTGGTTAGGTCAAAGATCTGTGGTTAGCTAGGTGCTCATGAAAATGAGCTAGATACCCACCGACTGTAGTTGCATGTTCAACGCACATCACCTTCCTTACAAGTAAAAAGAAAACCAGCATAGGCTAGCGTAATGACTGTTTAAAAATCACAGTTATAAATTCCCACTGTGCCCATGATAAAATGCAATGTGAATTGTACTACTGAATAAAACTGTGAGGAAATGTACTCAGACCAGCCATTGTGATTAAACTTACGTTAACTACATTACTTTGGTTGGCTGCTTTGAGCAAAACTTGTATGTAATATAATCTATTCTGGGAGTCTATTGTTTGTGTATGATCTTTATTCTTTGTCACTTGTTTTTCAACAATGTCAGGTACAGGCAGGGATGACTTGGACCTTCATCAAGTAAGACACAGGGGATAATTTGAACATCACAGATATATATTCCCAATGTGCCCATGATAAAGTTAACTACATTACTTTAGTTGGCAGCATTGAGCAAATCTTGTATGTAATGTAACCTATTCTGGGAGCGTAGTGTGTGTGTGTGTGTGTGTGTGTGTGTGTGTGTGTGTGTGTGTGTGTGGTGTGTGTGTGTGCTATGTGGAATATTTTTGGACCACTGGCTTCGCTGAAAACAGGTTCTGACAGGAGAAGCAATATGAGTCTGTAAGAGTGTGTAAGACAGAGAAAAGAGGACTTCAGATCATGGATTGGGCACATAAGGTCTCTGATTGCGCTGTTGAACGGTAGCTGACAGTGTCGGCTAGAGATGACGTGCAGGAGCTTCCTGCAGGAATTTGTAGTCTTGCTGAGGTCTTCTCTGTTTCTAATTAGCATTTTTAATTTTTGAGAGTAAATTGAGGGGAATATATTGGGAAAACTCACCTTGTCCGAGAGAGAATTTCATGGCTATCAAAATGTCACACCAGGGTAAGCCGACACGAAACACAGACCTTATATGAAGTAGGTCTAAAATTCCAGATGCAAAAATGAATTGGGAAAAAACTATTGGAACCATTACCGCGGTTTACCTCTAGGTTTTATGGGTATTATTATGAGTCCACTGTGCCGAACTATAGCCCGTCAGTGACAAGGACGGACGAGTTGTGTGTTCCGAGATGCCGTTCTGCACACCACTGTTGTACTACGCCGTTATTTGCATGCTTGTGACCCGCCTTTCAGCTTGCAAGATTCTTGCCATCCTCCTTCGATCTTTCATTAACGAGCTGTTTTCGCCCACAGGACCACCGCTGACTGGATGTGTTTTGTTTTGTCGAGCTTGAAAAGCCCAGGAGCCCACCCGTTTCTGAGATACTACAACCTGCACGCCTGGCACCGACGATCATACCACACTCAAAGTCGCTTAGGTCACTTGTTTTACCCATTCTAACGTTCAATCGAACAGTAACTGAATGCCTCGATGACTGTCTGCCTGCTTCATATAGCAAGCAACGAACAACAGTGGGGGTGTACCTAATAAACTGTATATAGTGTATATAAAACAACATGTTTTAAAGGCCAGTGCGCTGGGCCTTGATCGCAACAGAAGGTTGACATTGTTCCCATTTGGTCACTTCATAATGACTTCGTCATAACCGTGCTCTCTGATTCGTCCCTTCATACCGTAGTAAACAAAACACCCCGGGGATGTCCCCGAGACATGCCGGGAACGAGGGAAATAAGGTGGACCATGACACAACATCCTGACGACTTTTGGCGACTATTTCAGGACGTTCTGGGGACGTCCTAACAACACATTTTTGTTGCTGTGTCTGTCATTGCATGGCCTGTTTGGTTGAACTGTTTTTATTAATCTCAGTAGTGTATATTTATTTCCATTTATAAAGAGGCTTCTTCCCCATTTTCTTATCATTTAGAAATATCTGGTCATTTTTAGGTAAGAAAAGGTTATTAATAACCTACATATATTTTTTATAATAACCTACATATTTTTTATAATGTACTATTAGATTAAATTACTATGTTCAGGCACCATGAAGATCGATGGTCAAAGATGAATTAACGGCTGCCCTCACTCCCATGAATCCATCTTCCTCCTGTCATGTCAAACATAACCACAGTGGTTTGGACATCACTCATTCAAAATGGACTTGGTCACTGTGGTGCATATTGTAGGTTTGGCCCCAGGTCTAGACCAACCATCACCTTGTCCACAAAACCATGTGTACAGTAGTTATACCATCCCTGAACAGCCCCACTCTGTCTCTCTCTCACACTCTTTCTCCCTGTAGCTTTTTACCATTATTCTACAAATTACTGTTCCATTAGATTAAATTACTTTATGAAATGCTTGCTTCTTGAAAGCCTCACAGGCTCACACCTGCTAATTAAGTGCTCTCTTGTAAATTAGAGTTTTACAAGGGCTTTTGCATATTCTTCGGGAAGCATTAGCTAATTGAGTGGAATGACATGTTCATTGTCTTTGTTCATTGTCTTGAAACTCAAATGAATAGCCACGATCCAAGACATAACCATAAGCAACAATAATTAAAATCAATGAAAGGTATGGCAATATACAGTATATTAACTATTAATGTGCAGATGTAATCCATTATTATATCTTGATCTCTCCTGGGTTATCAAAGTAATCCCATACATTCTCTGAAACTTTACCAAAGCACAGATTAATTAACGGCTGTGGAAATGGAAGGCAGAGAGATAGAGGGAGGGAGAGAAAGGGAGAGAGAGAGATAGGAAGAGAGAAACAGAGAAAGAGAGAAACAGAGAAAGAGAGGGAGAAAGATAGAGGGGAGAGAAAGAAAGAGCGAAAGAAAGAGAGAAAGCGAGGGAGAGAGATAGAGAGGGGAGAGAGTAGAGGAGGCTAAGAGAGGCTATACCTGTCGAACATTAAAACAATACTCAATTCACTTCATATTAATGTCCTAAAGCCAGAGTGCGTGAGTGAGGGAGCTAGAGCGTGAGTGCAGAGTAAAGCGAGAGTGAGTAAAAGTTATTTTGGACCAGGTACAAGGAAAGGCTTTTACACGGAGAGTGGTTAATGCACACAGTGCCCTTGTCCAGCCTGCGTTGCTACACTACGGTTGCTGTACATTGACCAACTCACATACAGTCCACCAACAAAATGGCCGATAATAGTGTGACATCGCACAGATGTCAGTCTGAGAAACCTGAGAGGCGTAGCTTAGGAAAAAGGCTTCCAGCCAAGACATTGACAGTAAATTGTCCACACGTTCCTTTTTTCCTCCTTGATTAGGGTTGCAAAGGGAGGGAATGTTACTGGTAACTTCCGAAATATACCAGTAAACTACGGAATTTTAGGTAAATAACATGTCAAATATATAAAATAATAAAATAAGATATTTTAAATATGAAAAATTGAATGGCAATGCTGTAAAATAGTATCCTAAAAACCAACCCATCAATTTAGTGAATACCGTTTGTGTTCAACATGAGGGTTTCAGCGTGGGATATCCTTTATATTTTAACACACTTTGATTTATTTAAGTCTATATGTCTTCGTTGTAAATGTTTTGGGGCAAAACTGTTGTCATTGTTGATTAGATGCTTTTTTAAAATTAATTACGCTATTTTCTCTTGAACCATGTGGTCTTTCCACTAGAAACTCATGGACAATACGGACACATAAAGATTAAGATTTCTTTTTAAATTACATGATTTTTAAAAAGTTATTAAAGTTTAAATTACCAACATTTCCATAGATTGCCAAAAAGTATGTTCTTTACTAAAATTACTGACAATTCTGGCAACTTTGGTAAATTACTGGTAGTTTTGCAACCCTATCCTTGATACGAGGAGCTTGAAATGCAGGATTCTGAAAAGGAAAATGGAGCATACGGATTTTTGATTGGCACTAATGAGTAATTACACTGAAGCAGCATATAGAGTAGGATTTGAAATTGCTTAATGCTACTGATTGAGTGGAACAGAGAAAACTCAGAGAAAAGCTCAGGTGGTTGTGAAAGTGCCCTAGACAGTACTTCATTACCTTCAGTACTAGACCACCCACTCTCAATTCCCCTTGTATTCTCCTCTCTCCTCCTCTGACTAGGTTTTATAGAATGCCCACAATCTGTCTCCCCTGTGAAGCTTGAGAAATGCGTCCTTGGTTTGATCAACAGGGGGAGGGATTGTTCTATTCTAAAACTTCCTTCAGGGACATCCTACCCAGATACTGTATGTCCTGTCCTTGATACTCCAAGAATCCAATTTCAATTTTCATTTCATTCCTCTTGCTAAATCTTAAGAAATTATTGTTATTGATTGTTTTTCCCCAGCTCAACCGGTTGTTATGTGAAGCCTCATTGCCAGTATCTTAATGTTCGATCAGAATACATGGCCTGTGACATGGACTCTGAAAACATGGTTTTATCTCCAGATCTGAGGGTAGCGGGAACAACACCATCGACATCACTGCTCTGGTCGTACAAAGTCTCTCCTCCGATCGATGGGTGTAGCCGTCTCAAATTCATCACTCTTCTCCTCTTTTTTTCCCCCTCTCTCTATCCTAGCCGTATTATCTTATTTTCCATTTGTTTCTCTCCATGGTAGTGGCCCAGCATCAACACCCACCCAGCCAGACAGTAGTGCCCTGCCCTCGCCAGTGTGTATATGAGTGAAACTCACATGGGTAAACCCAGGATCGATACCCAGGCTGGAGCAGGGCAGGGTAAGGGTGAGTGTAACCCAAATCCCCCACTCCTCTCTCATTAGGACCAGGGACACCAGAGGCCCTAGCTGCCTCATGCAGATGAGCTGAAACTCAAGGAGCTATATGAGAGAGGAGCAGTTAGCTCCAGGACTAATGAACACACGTCTCGCTATTCTCTCTTTCTTCCCTCTATTTGTCGCTCCCGCCTCCCTTTCCCTTTCTCTTTCTCTCTATCTCTCTCCCTTTCTCTCTCTCTCTTGTTCCAGTTTTCTCTCTCATTCTCTCTTTCTTCCCTCTATTTGTCGCTCCCCCCTCTCTTTCCCTTTCTCTTTCTCTTTCTCTCTCTCTCTCCCTCTCTCTTTTCTCTCTCTGCTTCACACATGTGTTCCTCTGTATCACTCATTCTTTGTCTCTGGCACCTCTTGGACATATACCACAGGCCCAGGTTTAATGTTTGGACTAAGGTACAATAGATGGAATATACAACTTATCAAAACTTAGAAAAAAAATCCCTTTCTGTTTTCTTTCTCACTTTCACTCTCTCCAGCCCTCCTCCACCTCCTCTTTCTCTCTCTCTTCCCTATGATGTTATTCACAGCTAATATTCAAATGTTTACAGCGATAGAAAGAAGGTTGTAACTCCATTAGTAGATTGAAAGATGAGAATAAACGGCCATTGTCCATACAAGTTGTTGCTTTGACCCCTCTTATTCATTTCATATACATCAGTGCAAGGATCAAGCGAAATAAGGGATCATACAAGGAAATGCTATTCAGTTATACTTGAATAGGCAACAGCAACCAATAAGCCAATGTGAATAGAATATACTCTCTACCAATAGGAAAGTGAATTTGCAGTGAAAAAAATTGATTGTGTATTGACGCAAAGTTTGTACTGTAGCTGACATCAAATTAAATAAATGGAAGATAACAGATTTGGATGGGCTTTGAGCGTAGGTAGATGATTAGGTAATAATCCTAGTTCTATGTACATATCTACCTCAATTACCTCGTACCCCTTCACATCGACTCGGTACTGGTACCCCGTGTATATAGCCAAGTTATCGTTACTCATTGTGTATTTATTATTACTTTCATTATTACGTGTTTTACTTTTCTATTATTTCTCTTTTTTTTTCCCTCTCTGCATTGTTGGTGAAGGACCCGTAAGCATTTCACTGTTAGTCTACACCTGTTGTTTACAAAGCATGTGACAAATACAATTGTGTTTTATTTAAACTCCCATTTTGAGGTCCAAGGCCAATCGCCTCCCATCGACAGAGAATATGTTCTCTCACTGATGAATCTCAGTGCTGATTTCAAATCAACAGAGATTTTTTTCAACCCATTCTAATCTATTCTGAAACTACATTTAGCTAAAAACCAAATCATTTATTCATACAGATGATCCGTTTCACATTGAAAATCTATTTTACAAGAGAGACCTGTTATGTCCCAAGAACGAAGTAATCAAACACTTCTAATCTTACCATCTAAAGCATTTGCATCTCAATCCAATATTGTGTTTTTGTCCTGCTATATATACGTTTAACCTATTCCCTAATATTTTTGGACCTATCAAAATCCCAACCCACCAGACCCCTCTGATAGTTACTGTATATATTCAATAAGACATAAGTGCTCTCCTTACAGTTTGTTATACATTTTCCCCTAATTCTATTGATTCCTCGGCCCAGATCTCCAGCTCTATCTTTGGGAGCATCATTAATAATGTTTTTTAGCTGGAGAGTCGTGCCCCTGGGGTACACACTCTATAACTGAATTAGACACAAGGAGAGACCTACAGCACTCATGAATGCACATGAACACACACACACACACACACACACACACACACACACACACACACACACACACACACACACACACACACACACACACACACACACACACACACATACACAAACATAGTGCAAGTGTTTTAAGCAGGGCAGTACAGCAAAGTACACAACACTCATAAATAGTTCTAGGAAAGGTCCATATTTCAGAGAAACATATTGAGGGAAAATTACAAGCATGTACCCTACCGATTATTCAGTGGCAGAGTAGTTTAATTTATCAATGGGATAAGTAATTACTAACCTGTGGATAACATTGATTAAATCATATATTGATTCATTTCATGATTTATTTTTGAGGTAAAGATTTTCATAGCCTGGATATGAACCATGTAACTGGAACAACAGATTTCGTTCTGTAATCAGTCTTTCACTGCAAGTTTTTGATATTCTGTGTGTTGGATACTCTAAGTTTCCAACAATGTCTTTAGCAAGACGTTTGTCAAGACCAGGCGAAAGGAATGTGAAGCCTCAGTGGGCGTCCATCCCAGGTGACTTAAGTCTGTTCCTGCCAGTTCCACAAGGATGCTTGGTGCGTGACTTGGAATGAGCTGCGTCACTGATCTGACATTTCTGGATTGGATGAAAGCAATGCAATGGGAGCCTTGCTCTCACCTATTCAATCATGTTAGATCAATCATTGAGTCAGAGAACATCAAGAGGAAGTCTTGCTAACACATCCCATGCACTCGTGCAGTTCCATTAACCCTATCACGATACAATGAGACTTCTGATCAACATAAGAATGGAGAATATTGATTAATCATTTCAGCATGATGTATATTGTAAAGCATCAAAACTCGCATCTGTTCAAACTCGCTTTTGCATTATCATTGATTCATTATGAACGGTTCAATCTATGGGATCACACTCCAGTAGAAAAAGAAGCAGACAGCAGATAACCCACAGTAGAGTGAGTGGCAGGCTGTGAATACTGTAAATTGGCTCTGGCAGTGAGGCGATGAATAGAGTGCCAAACCCTGGGGCTCAATGCCTCAATCACATGTCAAATGCGTTTCATTGTTAGAGTCCTACTTCCACACAGGCCCCAGCCCAGCCCACCGGCTGACAGAGAGCGTCCTATACGGGGCTATAAAGCTGCCAATTGGCCAGGATGGATGGGCCGGGTCTATATGGGTGTGAGGGTTGGCCCACCAGAAGCCTGGCAGTCATTACCGTTGATTGATGCTCTGATTCAGGAGCTAAGTCAACTCCAAACATCAGATGGAGATCTGCCACAGTGAAAAATAAAGCCAATCATAGAAAAAAACGATACAGAAAAAAGGCACTTGGACTCGGTAATGGGGACAGCGAGTGTATGACTGTTGAGTGTGCTACCAACTGATCCTGAGACAGGAGATGTCAGAGATAAAGGCCCAATACCAAACCAATCTCCAGCCCCATACCCTTAGGGCCCCATGTTGATTCCCTGTCATGGATCTGACAGGAGGGAATTACCAAGGGTCTGGGATAGGGGCTAGGGGCTAGGGTGTGGTTTGGAATTGGGCCAAAAAAGAGAAGCGCTACCCCTCATCTCTGAGTACTTAGAACACTGCTACTGTCTGAAGCTGAGGACTGACTGCTCCACACAAATGAAATCAAATAAACTCATTTTTTGCCCAGTTTCTTATAAAATGTGAAGTATTATCACACAGTCTTGATGTTTTCTCAAAGCTCTTCAGTTTGTATGTCAATGTAAAATAAAATTATATTTCTCCATCCACTGAAGAAATAATGAAGAAACATATTGAATGAACATTGACATAACTCTTCCCTATTGTGTGTTTGTTGTTCTGCCGTGGTTATTAACCTCTCCTAGGATCTGTCCAAACAGTGGTCGCGACCCAAGTGACCCACTTGGCCTGTGTGGGTCAGAACTAGAAAAGCTCTATCCCGCCTTGCAGACAGATCGATAGAGGCTGAGCCCAGCATTGATCAGGGACAGAGATAGTATCATCGCTCATCAATGATCAGCTTCAACCTGTTTGTCTAACTACGGGAGATAAGATAACAAGAGGATAGTGTATGATAAGGGACAGAGCACAACCCCAACCCCTTCTTTCTACATGCACGTGTACTACACAATACTACATTTCTTACGGTTGTCTTTGGTCTAATGTGTTATTCTCAGGCATGTAAGTAACTGTGAAAGAGTGGAGAGTATAAAGAGAGAGTGAAGAAGAGGAGGATAATTAGATAGTAGAAGGGGCATGTGCAGGGGGTGAGTTGAAGATTAATACAAAAAAGAACTGAATTGAAGAAAAAAAAGAAAAGGGATGAAAGAGGAGAGCGAGAGAAATGTAAAGTGAGAAAGCAAGAGACAGAGGGTAGAGCGAGAGAGCGAGCGAGAGAGCGAGACAGCGAGAGAGAGAGAGAGACAGCGAGAGAGAGAGAGAGAGAGAGAGAGAGAGAGAGAGAGAGAGAGAGAGAGAGAGAGAGAGAGAGAGAGAGAGAGATGATTTGTGGGCCTCTCTAGTGTACTAGCGTTACAGGAATGGCCCTCCTGGGCAGCATGAAAAGGCTCTTGACTGTTAGTAGTGGTAACACGAGCCTCCAGCTCCTTGCCCTGATAGATTTATTTACATTTCAGCGCCTGGGCCCAAATCTAAAAAAAGAAAGAAGAAGCTGGGCGGGCATCAATGTTTGAAGTAGTGATTATGAGGATGTTTTTTTAACCCACCCCTACTCTTTGTTTGGGATGACTTAATGCTCATCTTGGCATTAGGATACCATTTTATATCACAGTGTGTATTGTTGCACTGATCGGTCATTGGCTGTCCTCAGAGGAGTAATGTAGGGCCTACCTCTATTTGTCAATGTCGTCAGATTAGATCAAATATCTGGTCCATAGGGCGGCACACAATTAACCCGGGGTAGGCCGTCATTGTAAATAGAATTTGTTCTTAACTGACTTGCCTAGAGAGATTTTTGTCTGTTTTTCTGTCCACAGACTGTCTGCACATTGAATTATTTGTGTATCTTTTCTATGATGTCATGAGCTACAATTGTCTGAGGATGGTCACATTTATTCAACTGTTCTATCAGTAGTATAGAATCAGTCCTACTCGTTTGAACTGTTACAGTGGTCATTTTTGCCATCATCGCTTCTTAGGCTGATCTGATCTACTCAGATGGCTGTTTTTAACACAACCTAAGTAACGGATCATGCTACAGAAAAAAAGGTGCTATCTTGAACCTAAAAGGGTTCTTTGGCTGTCCCCACAGGATAATCCTATGAAGAACCCTTTTTGTTTCCAGGTAGAACCATTTTGGTTCCAGGTAGAACCCTCTTGAGTTCCATGTAGAACCCATGCACAGAGGGTTCTAGATGGAACCCAAAAGAGTTCTAGCTGGAACTGAAAAGGGTTCTACTTGGAACCAAAAAGGGTTCTCCTATGGGGACAGCTGAAGAACCCTTTTGGAATCCTTTTTTCTAAGAGTGTACTACTCTGTTTCGACTAGAGAACAAGGATGGAAGAGAGAGCGCCACGAGGAGCATCAGAGCAGACAGCTATCAGTCCTAAGTGGAGGGGAGTGGCAGAGCAGCTCCAATTTAGGATAGTGGGCCGGCTATTTAGCCTGACAGCCATTAAATATGAATTAAAAACCACACAGGCCTCTTTGCCTCCAAAATGTCATTACATATATTTATGGTTAGCGATTGTTGAATAAGCAGTTTGCAGGGCTTCCCAGGGGTGGGATGGAGGGAGGGGGGGGGGGGGTGGAGGAGGGCAGTAGAATGTATATCCAATAGACAGGTCTGGTAGATAGGGAGGATGCCTAATAGCTACTGAAATGGAATCTGCATTAGGAGCTCTAACTGAGTAGAACACTTCAGTGGTCGGCCCCAGGAGGAGCAAATAACAGTGTTGTTTTGGAGTGGGTGCTTCAGTTTTTCCACAACAGATTGCACAGAGATGGGAGAGAGATGAAATGTAATTTGAGAGGAGGAGCATTTTCAGAGAAATACGACATCATGGTTCTTTGAATCTTTGAGTTGAGTTTATGGTTTGGTCTTAGAAGGTCAGTGTGTTCCTTCATTTGAGTGTGTTTAGCTTGTTAATGCCTACAGACGTCTACAATTGATCATGTTAGGTGTCGAACGTGCAGTACATTTAATGTAGTCTGGTTGTGGATTGAACAACAATTTAGTACTTGAAACTTGAAATCTAATTTGAATTGTTTTATTTTTTTTCACCCCGAACAGGGATTTTTCTGCCTAGAAAATGCTTAGGCGGGCCGCCTGAGTGATTTTTCGGGCCGTCGAAGTCCAAACACTGCTTTCAGAAGAAAAACATCTGGATGAAAAACGCTTTCAGTGTAAACCTAAGTGACTACAACCAGATATAAATTTTATAGAAAAGATCATCGACGTATAGTGGCAACAAAAAGTATGTGAACCCTTTGGAATTACCTGGATATCTGCATAAATTGGTCATAAAATTTGATCTGATCTTCATCAAAGTCACAACAATAGACAAGCACAGTGTGCTTAAACTAATTACACACAAATTATTGTATTTTTCTTGTCTATATTGAATACCTAATTTAAACATTCACAGTGTAGGTTGGAAAAAGTAAGTGAACCCCAAGGCTAATGACTTCTCCAAAAGTGAATTGGAGTCAGCAGTCAGTTAACCTGGAGTCCAATCAATGAGACAAGAGTAGAGATGTAGGTTAGAGCTGCCCTGCCCTATAAAAAACACTCACAAAACCTAATATTAAGATTTTTTTACTTGCATAAACCTGGAAAGGGTTACAAAAGTATCTCTAAAAGCCTTGATGTTCATCAGTCCACGATAAAGACAAAATGTATTTAAATGGAGAAAATTGGCCGTCCTGCAAAGATGACTGCAAGAGGACAGCACAGAATGCTCAATGAGGTTAAGAAGAATCCTAGGGCGTCATCTAAAGATTGACATAAATCTCTAAAACATGCTAACATCTCTGTTGATGAGTCTACGATACGTAAAACACTAAACAAGAGTGTTGTTCATGGGAGGACACCACGGACGAAGCCACAGCTGTCCAAAAAAACCCATTGCTGCACGTCTGAAGTTCGCGAAAGAGCACCTGGATGTTCCACAGCGCTACTGGCAACATATTCTGTGGAGAGATGAAACTACAGTTGAGTTTTTTGGAAGGAACACACAACACTATGTGTGGAGAAAAAAAGGCACAGCACACCAACATCAACCCCATCCCAACTGTAAAGTATGGTGGAGCGAGCATCATGGTTTGGAGCTGCTTTGATGACTAAGGGCCTGGACAGCTTGCATCAATTCCCAAGTGTATCAAGACATTTTGCAGGAGAATGTAAGGCTGTCTGTCCGCCAATTGAAGCTCAACAAAAGTTGGATGATGCAACAGGACAACGACCCAAAACACAGAAGTAAATCAACAACAGAATGGCTTCAACAGAAGAAAATACACCTTCTGGAGTGGCCCAGTCAAAGTCCTGACCTCAACCCGATTGAGATGCTGTGGCAAGACCTCAAGAGAGCAGTTCACACCAGATATCCCAAGAATATTGCTGAACTGAAACAGTTTTGTATAGAGGAATGGTCCAGAATTCCTCCTGACTGTTGTGCAACTACAGAAAATGTTTGGTTGAGATTATTGCTGCCAAAAGAGGGTCAATCAGTTATTAAATCCAAGGGTTCACATACTTTTTCCACCCTACACTGTGAATGTTTACAGGGTGTGTTCAATAAAGATATCAAAATGTAAAATTGTTTGTGTGTTATTAGTTTAAGCAAACTGTTTGTCTATTGTTGCGACTTTGATGAAGATCAGATCAAATTGTATGACCAATTTATGCAGATATTCAGGTAATTCCAAAGGGTTCACATACTTTTTCTTGTCACTGTATATATTTTTGCATACTATAGTCTTTAAGAGCTAACTCATCGAAATGAAAGCTAGACAGTCAGGGAGAATAGAACATTCCCAAAACTATGAATTCAGGAGTATAGATTTTGTTATTATGTTTGAGCATAAAAACGCAGCATTAGCCATGGCAAAATGCATAGAAATGCAGGAAATTTGATGTAAAACAGCAAAATACTTTCAGTTCCAAGGCAGAATATGTTAAATCGCAGGAAATTAGCTTTAAAACTGCGACCACACCCATTGCCACGCCTCCTGCCAAGCTCACCACCTAATCTCCTTTTTGATCTAAGAAAGAACCCTGTAGGCTTTGTTGTGTGATAATAATTGATGTTTGATTGCAATTGAGGCAATTCAATATATTATTGACAATGGACATATAATGCGGTTATTCTGCAGTTGCGTACACCTTCCTTAAATGAGAGAACTCTTCATATTTTCATAAGGGGACAACAAACTAGCTCCTAAAAATACATGCTAGGAATATTCTTTTCCCGCTGTCAACCACTTGCAAAGTGCACCTGTTTCATCTAGCCACACAAAAAGAACAATATTGTACAACAGAAGTACTATTGTCAAGCCCAAGTGGACTGCTGCTGTTTTTAAGACCGCTCTCTAATTTGCTTCCATTTTGTAGCCAAACCAAACATCCATATGTATAAAGCCTGCTGCACTCTAGCCTCAGCCCCTTCAGATGTACACATTGTCAATGCCTGTCTAAAATACACAAGGATCATTAAATGTTTTGTATGTGGATCAATTGGTTGATCCAGTCCTCATCCTAAACAGAATGTCCTGATCATGTAAAGATCTGATGTGACTTGATAGAGGAAATAACCGATTACACAACAGTGATAACCAACTCCATCTTTTTTTATTTTCTTTAAACAACTGACGTTTACACTGGTAGCCCCTATTTGTAACGTGATTGTTGTTATTGTAGTAACCACATCTAGACTAAGAAATGTTAGTCAATCAAGAGACATCTAACATGAATCAAAGACAGACAGAACGCAAGAGCCAGCCAGACATGTAATGATTATTAGATTGATTAGTATGTTTGATTGATTGATAAGTCTAGCCAACATGGAACCAAAGCCATAAGGGTTTGTGTGGAACTAGAATTCAAGTCCAACTTATGTTGCAGGGGTACCTACTCTTTTCTGTCTACCCCATGTGCTACAGCACAGAAATATGTTGTTCTATGTCTACTCTAAGGTGCACAGCATCACTGTTTTCCTCATCAATAATTTTTTTGTGTGATTTCATTCCTTTTAGTCCACTTAAGGGTCTTTGGTTTCCAAGGAGGCCATTGTATTTCCTCCATTGCCTAGCAACCATCACCAAGGCCAGCACTCCATTGTTGCTGAGGGTATGCACATGCATTGCCAACTGTAGAAATAGAATGAACAGAACTGACATCCCTATTCAAGTCAATGATGGCATAACGGGTGGACTGGCATCCATTTTGAGTGTACCCATGCTTAGTTTGAAGATAAAAGGTTAGGGGACAAGTTATGATTTTATTTTACAGTTTTAGCCATAGTAGTATGGCACACTTGGACCAAACTAGGGGTAAATGCCTTGCTCAAGGGCACATTAACAGATTTTTCTCAATGTCGGCTTGGGAAATCCAAACCAGCGACCTTTCGGTTACTGGCCCAACGCTCTAACCGCTAGGCTACCAGAGCTGTTGTTCACTAGCATACAGTAGCTGGCCCCATTGTTGCAAAGGGATATTGTAACCAACTTGTCTTAACCTTTGTCATCTTCAACCTAGATCCAGCAGGAAGTGTACCCTTCAATCTGTGCGGTGATTTGTTGAGTCAACTCAACTGACATTACAACAAATACATTCCAATGCATGAACCACATCAGTTAGCATCATTTAAATGAACATTCTAGATTACTATGGCAATCGAGCATCAGTTGGTAGATAGAACATTCCAAATTACCATGGGAATTATTGCATCACAATAGTAGGCAGCCATTTCGAGTGTACCCTTGAGTTTACCAGGGTTAGAGCTTCCAACCCCACTCTATCCATTCTATTTCTATATTGCTGACTGCCTGTGTCTACTTTTCAAAATTGTACTGTAATTTCACAAAGTGGTATTTCAGCATTGGAGAGACAGAAAAAAAACAGGAACATAAAAACAGGAACATCAGACAATTGGGAAAAATATATTTAATTTGTTTTTGAAGAAATTCACAGAAAATGGCAACTATTGTGAAAACAAATATTCCGTTTTGTTTTGTACGGTGACTATATACGTGTGAATATATGTTGCTGCTACATGTGTACTGTATAGTATTGCATTACGTTATTCTGTAAGGACACAAGAATGAAAGAAAGAAAGTAAGAAAAAATGATGTACTGTAGAGCAGCTCAAAGTGGAAGGAAGGACTTTTATGTTGAAAGGCTTTCAGAGCAGATTTTCAGTGACGTCATTTTTACACAATTTCCTTGAATAGGCTAGCACCTGTGTGCATGGGGGTTGTCTGTCTGTCAGCTTTGAGTAAAAAATATAACCCATGCCAGCAAAAACATATCCATCAGTATTCCCCACTGCCCATTGAGATGGTCTGTCCTTACTCCTCAGACACCAAAGCATACAGCACTCTTCTTAAAGACAAGGCATTTGGAACTGTAGATATTGGATTGGCCCCACTTTTTACAGCCCAAAACCATCTGTAAGTGTGGCTTCCATGTAGTGCTTTCTTATTTTCCTCTCTTTTCTCAAATTTTTGTCAAATTCTTAAGTGCTTTCAGGTTCCCATAATAGGCCACCGTTTCTTTTCTGTCAGGGTTCGCCATTTTCCACGCGCAGTTCAAGCCCTTCTAGGTGCCTAAATTGAAACATGGTGAGTACCTTCCATTTTGCTAATGGGCAGAAAGTAGTCCTGTCATTATGTGGGTGCGTATGGATGTATGTATGATTTTTTATCTTGAGATGTCATGATTTTAAATGGTACATTTTATCATGTTAACCTGCTCTTTTTTATCTGCATAATCAAAGTCAATTATGGTTTGTCTCTGAGCCAGTGTCATATGTCTCTATACACTATATGCTCCTGGGTTATCTAGCATCATTCAGCTCATACTAATCTGATTTGTTAGATCAAAAAAAAAATCTGCATATCTAACTAGCTCTCCTTGATTTAAGGAAGAGTGCATGGACAACATGGGCATACAATATATTTTTTTCCTAAAGACTATAGACACACAGAGCATATTATCAAAAGCACACACACACACACACACACACACAACACTCCTTGTGTAGTGAAATTATATCAATCTATTTATTTTGTTATGCAGGATCAAACTGCAGAACATTGATTGTAAATGTGTTTCCTGTCATATCTGCAACAATTGAGTTACTCAACTAACCATACAGGACCTGTACATATGATGGAAACCCCTATAAATATAATGCACATGCAGTATAGCCTTTAATATACAGAGGAGAATATGCATTAGATTAGAGCCTATGCCAGTATAGAATAGGCAATAACTTTGAAATAGCTGAATTAGTTTTTAGGCATTAACTACATGTGTATAATGTGTTAATATCAATACATGTGTTATAGGAGTTCCAAACAGTAACATAATGGCCACATGCCAGCTAGATATGTCACACAATATTTCATACCTCGCAGACAGACTTCAGATGTCAAAAATATTTATCTTGGTTAACCCAGAACTAAACTATTGCGTAATTTGGTCAGTTGCGTGATTACAAATAACCTCGACATTCTGGAAATTGATGTGGCAGCACAAGGAGTCTTTTCCCAAATCACTCACCAGCCTACAGTAACAGAGAAAAACCCCTCGGAATAATACAGTATGTACATACTACATACTACCTTGATGTTCCCCATATTCAGTGGGCAACATCAACAGTTAAGGGAAAACATTTTTTGTTGTGATTCTAATGGTTATTAACAATTGACAGAACATAGCTAAATAAATTGATTGATCATCACATCATGCACAAACATGACCATTTGCTTTTGTTATGCTATTCATGCCTATTTTTCCAGTATCAAAAAGTTAAATGGAGCTCATAAGTACAAATCAAATCCAACTTTATGCACACGTTATTGAAACAGATAACACACTTTTTTTTAAATGCAAAGGGAACCTCAAAGACACAGTTTATCTTTAGGGGTTCTCTCTGTGCCTAACTACATGGCAGTAACTGCATGTGCCAACCTTTGTGGCACACAGTGTGCCCAGATAACCAGTTATCTCTGGGGCTTATCACTGGCTCTCCATCCAGCTGGTGTGCCCATCTACATCACCCTGGCCTTGTCCTTCCACTACCACCCCAGGGTCTGAGAGGCTGTAGAACAAGGCACCACCACCAACTGTCTCTTTAACACTATGGAAATAGCATCTGTTAAGCCTCATGTCCCTCATATGCCTTCATAACCCTCTGATATGAAGCCTGTGTTACCAAATGTATTGAGCAGTTATAAAATGTTCTGTGAGTTTATGAAAAGACATGCCATGAGACATGCAGTCATTAGTTAATGGTCTGATAAACATCTGTACTGCTGCGGCTGCTTCGTAACAGCGGTCGCTAGATCATTTGTCATACACTGACATCTGATGTTAACTGATACGTTTGTTATGAGTACAGAAGTCTGACAGACATATGGTGGAAATATGTTATAAAAACAGCTTACCCCATAGCTGGTTACCCCATAGCTGGTTACCCCATAGCTGGTTACCCCATAGCTGGTTACCCCATAGCTGGTTACCCCATAGTCGAGATTGGAATCAGGTTTAAATGGTTCATTTATTTAAAAATGTTTTTATTTGATGCTTACTTCAAGGAGGCAACGTTGCAGAACTGACAAGACATCTGGCCGTATCAAAATGAGCAGAGGTATAAAACTTAAATGTGATTTAAAAAAAACAACTTTCTGTCATGTGTTTCTTTGATTGCAAGTAAGGGCACTTAATAAGTTGTCTTCATTAAATCTTCTATTACAAGGAGAAGGTCACCTAGAACTGGCATTACCTCGTTCAAATGCCTTTAGCCTTCAGCCTAGTGATGTTTAGAGATTAGTTCAGCAGGAAGGAGACTGAGGTTCCCTGAAAATATCCTTCAGTCCTTTAAACATTAGCTAAAGGAGGCCACCTTGAGTACATCTTGTAGCCTGGCAACTGAATAGGCAAGAGTAAAGTAAAGTGAAGCTAGATGAGATCGTGCTATCAAATCACTGAGCATAGTGTATTCAAGAGGGCTATAAGCCTACTTATTGTTTACACTTAGATGCACCGCCGTCAAGCTAATAATGAGAGTAGAGGAAGTACACACATTCTTTTTTTCCCAAATCAGACTCAACATTGACTTGATGAATGATTATTTGATTATTTGGGTTGCTACAGCACACACAATGTGCCTCTATGTGAGTTTCATTTTCTAAAACCAATAAAGCATGCAGCCTTTCATCTTAAGGGTCCATAGCTGTGTGGAAGACTAGTGATTTTGTTGTTATGTGTCAAAATTGACAACAAGTCATGGTCTACCTCATTGCTTTGAGACAAAAAGCCCTAATATGCAGGTTCTATATCAACATGCGTATACTTATTTTTAAAGGATATACAACATTCTTTTTTGTTTACTATTTAAAATGGAGATTTCTGTAGGTAGGCAGGCCTATATTCAAGTTACAATATCTGGGAAGCTGTACTCTAGGCTGAGCAAACACCACTGCCTCATTCCTTAACTCTTTGTCTCATTCAGTTTCAGACCTGTTCATCCTTTTCCATTGACTTTTCAAAGCAATGAGAGTATGGAAGGGACTGCAGAGATTTTGGAGGGATGTTTTCCATCTTCCCTTGTTGCCAATTGAGAGGACAAAATTCGAAAGACAGGTAGGTCTACACCAAATTTAAATTTACCAAAAGGTAAATTTAGGTCTGTCAAAATATCAACAAACTTTCCATCTAAAACTGCAATTCATTTTTATTTAGGTTATTATATCAATGATGATGAAGTTGAAGCCATAAACTTACATTGCGGATGCACGGACAACACTCTAGTCTAGTGTCCAGTCTACCTGAAGTGGGAGGGATCAGCGTCCCAAATGTCCATTCGGGCACGCTGATTGGTTGAAAGGAACAGCATTTTTTTGATGACGACGATGATGAAGAAGAAGAAGATGGTGGTGGTGGTAATATAGAGAGCAATAGTGATTACGTTTTTTGTAGGCACTATCTCTGCCATGGTTCGTTGAACAAAGCCTATGTGAAAATCAATGGAGTTTTTGTAGGGTTTTTGGATAAACACGAAAATAAGGTCTGTGGTAAACACAGGCTTAGGAGATCTTATACATTTTTGTTCTATGAGATAATCTTCATCAGCTAACATCACCGTTTGTTCATTTTTAAGCATTTATGTAATTTAAAAAACCATAACGCACTTAAAGACTTTGTAATTCATAAAGTTCATGTTAACTGACTGACACCTCATAGAACAAAACGTATAAGATCTCATAAAGCTGTTTTGACCTCAGACCTTATTTTCGCCGTTTATTCCAAAACTCTATTCTTTCCCCATTCATTTTGCCCATAGTAATGGCTGAACGAACAGAGGTCAATTATTTCCGGTTTTTAGGACTACAAACTGTCGAGCTCTGTATGACTAGGGTTTAAGAATGTAATGGTGATGTCGTGATGATGATAAAGCCTATGAATTGCACTATCAAAATCCCACTTCTGACACCAATGTAATGAAACAGGCAGGGAGCAGGTCTCGAACCCTCGACCTCCTAGCCCGAGGTCCGGCGCGCTATCGACTGTGCCGCAAAAGCATGCTCGAGCGGCAGAGTCGATTTCCGCGCTTATAAACACAGGGTCGTTACACTACTGTATATATTATTATTTTGACCCCCCTCAGTTACGTGGTAGGCTATTCCTCTGAAGTCACTCATGTCAGACTTCTCGGATGCACAACTGTGCTGCGCGACTGTCAGCGTTGCGGTCTCATTCGACACTGGAGACTTTGGCGTAATCCCTGCGGTCACCACTTCTGCCGTGAGTGCATTGGATCAGATCAAAGATGATGGTTTCCGCGACATCGAGGGGTTTAGCTCAAATCCCTGTCCACAGTGTAAATCAGTTATAGTTTACTAAATCTGTAACCGTGACTGTATATTAGTGCCTTTTTCTGAGTTTTTGTAACCTTTTCTTTTTCTATGCACTTTGTAGTCCCTGCATGTCCCTATTGCGCAGGCAATTCAACAGAACTATTGTATTGTAATGAAACAGCAGGGAGCAGGTCTCGAACCCTCGACTTTCTAGCCCGAGGTCCGGCGCGCTATCGACTGTGCCGCAAAAGTATGCTCGTGCGGCAGAGTCGATTTCCGCGCTTATAAACCCAGGGTCGTTACACTACGCCCTCCTTTCAAAGAGCGCGTCCTCGCGACTCTACGTCTTACAGGAACGCTCTCACCGGCCAGGCACACGCACTGTCGTCCTTCTAGCCCGAAGTCCGGCGCGCTATCGACTGTGCCGCAAAAGCACGCTCGTACGGCAGAGTCGATTTCCGCGCTTATAAACCCAGGGTTGTTACAGTACCATCAAGACAAAGGACAAGCAAAACTATTTCACCATTTATCTCGTCAATCAGATCAGATTTTCATTGTCATCTTTTGGACATTCTATACATTAATGAGTGTGTGTAGTAGGCCTAGGTCACAGTCAATGACATTAATATATCTTAATATAACAATCTAAATGTAGCTGATGCTAAGCTCCATCCAATACAAATGACTATTTAAGAATATTAACTCTGGCTCATAGACAGGTTGGGGAGAAACTGACTGCATGTAATCATGTACATGTTATCTGATTACAAAAAAAGTAGTTCCAGCTAAAATTGTGTAATCAGATTACAGATACGTTTGAAAAACTAGATGATTACTCCTTGGATTACTTGCTTGCGAGAAAAAAAAATACATTGACCCTTTTACTGTTCTCAATGACATTCAATTCAGCCTTGAAAAAAGGCGCAAATTTAGCTTGTTCCACCTGAGCGAGTCTGACCATGAATCAGAGACCAAAATGATGACACACCAAATGCGTTTGATGGATAGTTTTTGTCTTATAATGCCTCTTAAGGGGAAAGTAAAACGATTACATTACTGAGTATGGGTAATCCAAAATTACTGATTACAATTTTGGACAGGTAACTAGTAACTGTAACGGATTATGTAACGGATTATATTTATTATATTATTATTATTATATTATATTATATATGATAGAGTGGCCCAAAGGTCAGTATATCAAAAACAAATATTGACTTGCACTTCAATAAGCACTTCCCATCAAATTCCACCCAGAAATGTATCTAATTTCAACCCCATAATTTGACCTTGAACCTTAAATGAATTACACAGCAGTACACAGTGCATTCATTTAATCTGCAATGTGCCCATGTGAACCATAGAGAAAACAATCACAGACAAAATGGTCACCTTTCAAGCCCTTTATTGGTGATGTCAAGAGAAGGAGTGAGGTAGACTTGACACAGGTGAAACAGACAGAGGGGAGATGGTTTTTCCTTTCTATGGTCTGGGCTGAACCAAAAGTGAACCCAAGCTATGGGGGTGTTACGCTAGCTTTACTGGGGGGGGAGGAGAGCCTTGGTTTGGTCAACCACGGTCTGGAAGAGCTGCTCCATCTGGGCCTGTAAGTCATCAGCCAGAGGCTTGAACTGGGCCTGCATCTTGTCGACCAGAGGCATGAACTGGGCCTGCAGGTTATCAGCCATGGGACGCACTTGCTTCTCGATGTCACTGACAAAGGATTTCATCTGCTCCTGGATCTTCTCAGCATGCTCCTGGACCTTGTCGGTCAGAGGCGTGATTTGAGTCTTACCCTCCTCCAGGTAACCCCTATGGGTAGAGAGACACACTTAGAGAGATGTTTTCCAACAGCTGTAAGCTCAGGCAGCAAGCTAGCTTTAAAGCTGACTCTATGGTACTGATGTGAAAACAGACATGTTTTAAAGGTAATATCCCTGTCAAGTACAATGTTACGAATAAATAAAATGAATAGTAACAATTTGAATGAGTGATCTATTTAGAATGACTTGATATCTTAAACGTGAAGAGATTCAACTCCATACAGAGTTGATGGTACTTATTTTGTTGATCTGCAATAAAATCCCCCCTCAAGAGAAGTATTCTATTCTATTCTATTCTATTGGAAGAGTGTGGTGGTCAGTGACATACTGAGCCTGGCTGATCAGCTCATGAGACTTCACTTTCTCGATGGCGTCCTGGAAGTACTTGGTGAGAGTCTCGATCTCAGCAGGGATGTCACGCTTCACCAGGGAACTGGACTCACAGCCTGTCATACACACACACAGAAAACACACTTAGTTACACACACTCACTACACACACAGTATTGTATTCAGTCAGAAAACAAGGATGGATGTAGTTATGATTAAAGAGGTTATAGATGAGCAGAGGAGTAAAGGGCTTGATTTTCAAATAAATATTTCTCCTCTGAATTACCTTGTTTAGCAGTTATGCGTTACTCAATTACTATTCATGAGTAGTATTAGGTATAAATGCAGAGAAGATAGAAAGTCAAAGATTTTTCTTTGTTGCGGAACAATTTATGTAATGAATTCTTACCAATGGCCAGCACAACAACAAGGGCAGCGACGATAGAGAATTTCATGATTGCTGATGGGCAAGGTGGATCTACACGAGAGGAGACAAGAGGATTAGGATGACAACAGGGAATTTCAGATGCAACATTGTACACGACATGGCAATTGACACTCAAAGATATTCTATTCACTTTCAGAAGTTGCACTTATCCTAGGTGAAACCAGGTAAATGTGATGAAACTGACCACATTAAGATCTCAGTAGAAATTGGTATCATATTTAACCATGTAGTCATAATGAAAACTTTACAGTACTTAGATGTATCTCTCTTGAGGCTACTACTAACAAAAAGACACACTCAACACTCTGTATACACATAATAAATATGAGGCTAAACTTTAAGTGTTAAACCAATATACTGAGACGTTGGGATCAGACAAAGAAAACCATGGAAGACTTACCTTTACTTCTGGGGGTTCTTGGACCTAAGGTACCTTGTGTCTGGGGCCAAGGGGTTTTATAGCTCCTGCTGGAGAAAAGGGGCCTGGCCCAAATCTTATTGGCTACTACATGTAAGGAAGTGAACTGAGGTGGAATGTGCAAATGTGTAGTGTTGGCTGATGAACCTTGATGTGTTGCCTGTCACAATAATGACACAAAGTCCAAAAGTGTGTATTGAATGGGTTCGAGATAAGGTGCTTGCACCACAGTTAAAACACATAATACTGATTGAATAAAAAGAGTGGCATTCAATCCAACCTATCCTGTCATCCCTTCATTGTGTAGGCTTAATGCAATCATTAAAAGATTAGTTCTTTCTCGATAAATTTTTGTAAAAAAATGTAAAGATGCCCATTTTTTTTAAATTATTTGTGTATGCATTTTAGGTTACCCTCCTCTTTTAATTTGGGTTCAACTATATGGCAGTTGGAAGTTGCATAATTTTGTTTTCCCCATCATTCATTTGTTTCCAATGTTTTGAGGTTTTATCAACTCGTTTTCTAAATAACTGGAGGAGCTAGCATTTTTATAGAAAAATAACATTGATTTTGGGGCAGAAACGTCCAGCAACACAAATGAGAGAAGCTTGGTAGTGTGCGTGTTAACCAGGGTTGAGGTCCATTCGAATTGAAGGCAGTAAATTCTAGTCTGGCTGATACCAGTAAACTGAAATTACAATTCAATAATTGAAAAAAGGCATCTGTTGTCAATTAATTCTCAATAATCTGAAAAGGGGATGCTATTTATGTCAAAAGTTTTGGGGATTTTCAATTCAAATAACTTCCTGAATAGAAAAACACTTAGAAAAACACTGATAGTAACATGACATTCCAGGTCGGATATCCCTTAGAACAGTAATATCTGTCTATCAGCGATTGCCTCACTGCACATTACCACTGTTACAGTTCCAGGCAGAAACAGAGGGCCTCAGATAAACCCATCACATCAGGGGAATGGTAGATACATTGTTTGTATATGAACTTGCTATTCCTGAGGACATCTATTTCGGTTATAATGTGAAACTAATGGGAATTGCATTGTTTTATGGTTTGGTTTAGGTCAGTTGGAGTCAACAAAAGAGATAACATTTCCTGTTCAGTTGATAGATTGAGAACAGAGATATTGGTATGTGCTCCGATAGTCGCATGCTATAGTTTAACGTGGACAACGTCCCGATTTCTCTGTACTGTTGGATTATCTTTCTCTACTGGGTAATCTAAGGTAATGATGACACATATTATCATTCATGCATACAGCAAGAATGATCCTCTTTGATATAAAGATGATCTTAAAATGTAACACATTGGAAATACATAAGATATACTGTATATAAATTGCACATTGCATGACTGAATATGAATAGAAAGAACCATCATTAAAAATGTAATATGACTTCATTCATTATTTTGCATCTCTCCAAGCAATGCAATTATCTCAGGAAATTAGATTGGCTGGACCAGAGATCCCAATGTGAAATAGTTCACATGTGCCCAAGACGTTGACTGAACAATTTGTCATAAATATCACCCTCCTCCAACTCGTGGATAAAGTCATTTTTGTATTTCCAAGTTCTTTCATTATTTTTCAATCTCTGCATCTTTCTTTGTATGAAGGTTATGATTCACTTAAGGGAATGCAATGTTTAGCACATTCTGCACAGCGCAGGCAAAGAAAAGACAGGAGTCACTGCGTAGGCTGATGGGAAAAGATTGTGCTGAGATTGGTAGTTTCAGCAACTTTCTTACAGAAAGGCACAGCCTATTTTGTTGAGGAAGATCTCTCTCTCTCTAGGTTATTTAGAATTTTTTTGCTGACCTTTTCCCAAGGTGTTGTGATGTGTGCTGTGCTGTCCCTGCTCCGGCCTACATGTCAAAGCATTTACATTTAAGTCATTCAGCAGATGCTCTTATCCAGAGCGATTTACAGGAGCAATTAGGGTTAAATGCCTTGCTCAAGGACATATCGACATATTTTTCAGCTTGTCAGCTCGGTTACTGCTGGCCCAATGATCTTAACTGCTAGGCTACCTGACATTTACATCTATGAAATTCAACTAATAAATATAAACTAACTGACACAAATAATTCAGTGGGACCAATACATGCCCATACCCATGTATTAATGTATTCATTCAGTTTTCAGTATTTCACATTTCTAAATATATATTGGATTCAAGTTATATTCTTTCTATATCGGTTCTGATAACAGGGGTGTATTCATTAGTCGAATTCCGCTGCAAAACGTTTAGCAACAGACGAAACGTTTAGAAATCGGAATCCAACTAACGAATACACACCGGCAGAGATACTTCCCGGATATCATCAACGTTCACGCGCATCAGCGCAAAAACAGGAGCTAACAACATGGCTGACGTACTAGATCTTCATGAAGCGGGAGGCGAGGACTTTGCTATGGATGAGGATGGTGATGGTAAAATTTATGAAACAGTAGTTCTGTGTTGTTGTTTTTTTTGCTTACTATGGACTCGCTAAAAGTGCGTATTTTGGGAATTTTCGGCTAACTGAGTGAATAGTATCCGCAAATCGTGGATGCGTGTTGCCTGTTGGGCCTTGCAGTCATTCAAACATGCTAGTTGGCTAATGTATTGTTGGTAATAACTTTTTGAATTGTGCCTATTTCGTTTAGAAAATAGGTGTTAGCTAGCGAATATGTATAGTTGCCACTCTTCGAGGAACTGAAAGAAGGTTTCGTTTGGCATTGTTAAAATATGGCGATTAGGTTGTGAGCTAACGCGTTAGCAAGCTATCTGGCTAACGTAACTAACACCAAGGTAGCTATGTAGACAATACATTTGTTTGGAAACTGCGAGGTCAATGTTAATAACTCGCAAATGACATAATCAGCCTTTCTTGTGTCGACTATTGTAAACTGATGGCGATTAGCGTGTGAGCTAACGAACGTTAGAAAGTTAACGTTAGTTAGCTAGATGACTAGTTTAGCAAATGTACTACTAGCTACACCAATCCAAAGATTAACGTATCATAACTACTGTTAATAACGTTAGCTAACACCCTTTCAATTTATGTGACCAATCTACTTTAGCAAACGTTACTACACCAAGCGAGCTAATTAATTTGTTTGTAAACCGTGAGGTCAAGGTAATAACTTGTCAACTAACGTTAGCTATTATAATTTTTTTCTGTCGAGTTACTGTAGCTAGCTGTCTTTTACTAACGCGTTAGGCTATTTATTAGTTATACTCTAGGTAAGTCAGTAGTTATCACTTTCAGTTCACTAATGTGTTTCTGTAATGTCTTCATTCCCCAGACAGCATCCACAAGTTAAAAGAGAAGGCAAAGAGGAGAAAGGGACGAGGTTTTGGTTCAGGTGAGTTAGCACTGCAGTTCTGACTCCTAACCTGGCTGTATTCTGCTTCTCCAATTTTTCACTTCTCCAATAGTG
Source organism: Salvelinus namaycush (assembly GCF_016432855.1). NCBI lineage: Eukaryota > Metazoa > Chordata > Actinopteri > Salmoniformes > Salmonidae > Salvelinus > Salvelinus namaycush. The sequence continues at coordinate 49,224,912 of NC_052311.1, forward strand.
TATGGACAGTGTACAATTATGTTTTAGGTGGGATGCATGATGCAATTTCTTCCCTTTGTTCTCTGCTGTGCTAGAGGAGGGAGCGAGGTCCAGAGTGAGAGAGGACTATGATACCGTAGAGCCGGATGGAGACGAGCCAGGTCCTCAGAGATGTAAGTGCCATGATGAACCTAGGGTGGACAGTCACTTCTGAATGGGGTGTTGATTTGAAACAGTGGTTTTGTACATTGTCCGAGTTTCAAATGCTCATTCCAATATGAGTTTAATTTAAATATTGTGTTATAGCAGGTGGTAGCCCTAGTTAACCATAGAGGCAGTTATTAAACACGGACATGTTTGTCTTTTGATTCCCTCAGCTGTGGAGGGTTGGATCCTTTTCGTGACTGGGGTACATGAAGAGGCCACTGAGGAGGACATCCACGACAAGTTTGCGGAGTTTGGAGAGATCAAGAACCTACATCTGAACCTGGACCGAAGAACAGGTTACCTCAAGGTTAGGCCGAATTCCCATATCTACACAGCACATTTTAAATTAGGATTTGTTGCTTGGCCAGTTGACAGGATTCATTTGCCTGGCTAATATTGTACATTTCATAATTGTGTAATCTGTTGTGCAATGCTCTTTTAAGCCACAAGGTGGCAACAATACACTGGACATGGACCAATGACAATGGGCTTTTTGTGACTTTACAGCTGAGCAGACATAAAAATTATGCTGTGGTGTAAAATATTTTTGGGGGTTGTCTATTTATATTTTTGACAACTTTTATTCCACTACATTCTTAAAGAAAATATGTACTTTTTACTCCCATTTTTCCTGACACCAAAAAGTATTTGTTACATTTTGAATGCTCAAGTGGGACATATTTATGGTCCAATTCACGCAGCTATCAATAATAACGCGTTGTCATCCCTACTGGCGACCTCACTAAACACAAATACTGCATTTTTAAATGAAGTCTGAGTGTTGGAGTGTGCCCCTGACTGTCTGCAAAAAATCGAAATAATTGTGCAGCTTGTTTGCTTGGTAAGGAATTTGATGTATAGCATTTACTTTGACCCTATGTATGACAATTGAGTACCATTTTCTCCCCACCACTGTACATTTAAAACAATAAGCTTTTTTTTACTTGAGTCACTTTCTAATAAGGTATTTTTACTTTTACCCAAGTATGACAATTGAGTGCTTTTCCACCACTGAAATTAGCAATCCAACAATATCTGTACAATCATTAACTGGTTACTAAGTAGTGTGGTTGGACTATAGCAGGGCAACACTTCCTGCAGCTGCTCATCTCAACGTCAAGGCATGACACGTTCAGGGAATCCAATGGGCTGCTTTAGCATTAGCTACCTAGCACGGCGACGCAAAAGCCTGTTTAATTAAGAACTAGCTGCATTTCGATCACACCAATCTGCCATTTTACGTTATGGGATAATTAGGAATACAGCGACACCTACCATGTCTGTATTGCGGTATGTTATCCTGTGCTTTTTAGTCTGGGTTCAGAGGTCTCGTATTGACCTGCGACCGTTACGACAAGAAGGGGAAGCCCTATCGTTGTAATATTATGGCTATTATTTGACTCATCACTAACTCGTGTATTTGCTCATCAATCCTTTTCACAGGGTTATGCGCTGGTGGAGTATGAGACGTACAAAGAAGCCCAGGCAGCCATGGAAGGGTTGAATGGCCAGGACATGATGGGCCAGCCTATCAGTGTGGACTGGGGCTTCGTCAGAGGACCACCCAAGAGCAAGAGGAGGTGAGTGTCATAGAGTGAGCAGTATTCTGCTGTGGAGGGTAATTGTAGGGGTTTGGAGCTGCGAGAACACTTTAAACAAGTGGGCAAAACCCAGAACTAAGGGCTTCACTTGGATATCTCCATTTCACATTTTAAGTATAAGATGTGACTCGTTTGGGTCTATATAAAGAGGGGAACAGAATGGGTGCAGAGGCTTAACTTGATTTTTTTTTTAAAGTGTAGGTTTACGTGTAAATTTGTAGTCCTGTGTGTTATAAATGGTTTTGTTGATTTAAAACCTTTCCTCTGTTCCCCACAGGGGTGGTGGACGTAGACGCAGCAGGAGTCCAGACAGGAGACGACGTTGATTCCCTCACATAGTGTAGCCCCAGTTCCGAGCAAGGGCTGTTGTCATCTGCTCTTTAAAGGGTTATTTTTTTATTACATTTGTGCTTTGTAATAGCATTTACTTCACTGATGGCTCTATGGTAAATCGGTTTAAATTATAAATTGACCCGACAAGCGTGCTTTAGAGACCAAATTATTAGTTGTTCAGCAAAATGGCAAGGCTGCCATTTTTTTATTTTTTTTTGCTGAAACAACAAACACCAAATACACTATGATCAGTGAAACTTTGTTTGCACAAAAAAAACTGTTTTAAAGTAGTGGTATGTGTTTTTCTTATGGATCCCTCTATTCTGTTTCAAGGTTTGGTTATGTTCTGGGCCCTGTTTCCCAAAAGTTCATTGTTATAACCATAGGATCCTTGGTTTTAATGATGAACTTACTCTTAATGTTTTTAGGAAACCGTGCATTTGAGCAGCTTTTTTTGATGTATTACATGGGAATAAAACATTTTAAGTGGATCGTGTGTGCCATGGTCATTTATGTTAGGATGTTAAATGTTTTTTGTGACATTTTGGGAGTGTGTGTGTGTGTTAACACTGAACAAAAATATAAATTCAACATGTAAAAGTGTTGGTCCCATGTTTCATGATCTGAATTAAAAGATCCCAGAAAGTGTCCATTTGCACAAAAAGCTTATTTCTCTCAAATATTGTGCACAAATGTTTACATCCCTGTTAGTGAGCGTTAATCCTTTGCCAAGATAATCCATCCACCTGACAGGTGTGGCATATCAAGAAGCTGATTAAACAGCATGATCATTACAGATGCACCTTGTGCTGGGGACAAAGGGCCACTGAAATATGCAGTTTTGTCACACAATGTCAGAGATGTCTCAAGTTGAGGGAGCGTGCAATTGGCATGCTGACTGCAGGAATATCCACCAGTGCTGTTGCCAGATATTTGAATGATAATTTCTCTACCATAAGCTCTATCAAATGTTACTTTAGAGAACTTGGCAGTATGTCCAACCGACCTCAACTGCAGACCACGTGTATGGTGTTGAGCGGTTTGCTGATGTCAACGTTGTGAGCAGAGTGCCCAATGGTGGTGGTAGGGTTATGGTATGGGCAGACATAAGCTATGGACAACAAACAATTGCATTTTATCGAAGGCAATTTGAATGCACAGATATACCGTGACGAGATCCTGCGGCCCATTGTGAGGCCTATTTTTTAAAGGTATCTGACCAACAGATGCATATCTTTATTTCCAGTCATGTGAAATTCATAGACTTGGGCCTAATGAATGTTTCAATTGACTGATTTCCTTACATGAACTGTAAGTCATTGATTGTTGCATTTATATTTATAAACTGGGTGGTTCGAGCCCTGAATGCTGATTGGCTGACAGCCGTGGTATATCAGACCATATACCACGGGTATGACAAAACATGTATTTTTACTGCTCTAATTACATTGGTAACCAGTTTATAATAGCAATAAGGCACCTCGGGTTTGTGGTATATGGCCAATATACCACGGCTAAGGGCTATCCAGGCACGCTGCTTTGCGTCGTGCATAAGAACAGCCCTTAGCCATGATATATTGGCCATATAACACACCCCCTTGTGCCTTATTGCTTAAGTATATCACAGGAGGTTGGTGGCACTTGTGGTAATGACTTTTGTGTGCTCATGGGAATTACTGGAGCGGAATTGGTGGAATGGCAAACATATGGTTTCCAGGTGTTTAATGTCATTCAATTTACTCCATTCTGGACATTATGAGCCGTTCTCACCCCAGCAGCCTCCTGTGATGTATCTACAGTATGTGTATATGAATCAGTCAACCTTTATGCAAGATAATGAAATGTACAGGTACAGTGTCTTATGAAAGTACTCATACCCCTTGATTTATTCCACATTTTGTTACAGCCTGATGTCTAAACAGATTAAATAGATTTTTTTTCTCACCCATCTACACACAATATAATGACAAAGTGGAGACATGTTTTTAGAAATGTTTTCTAATTTAAGTATTCACACCCCTGAGTCAATAGTTTGTAGTAGAAGCACATTTGGTGGCGACTACAGCTTTGAGTCGTTTTGGGTATGCCTATCAGATTTGTACATCTAGATTTTGGGATTTTCTCCCATTCTTCCTTGCAGATTTTCTACAGCTCTGTTAAATTAGATGGGGAGTGGCGGTGAACAGAAATCTTCAAGTCTTTCCACAGATTTTCAATGGGAACCAAGTTTAGGCTTTGGCTGGGCCACTCAAGGACTTTCACATTCCTGTTCTTTAGCCATTCCAGTGTTGCTTTGGCTGTATGCTTAGGGTCATTGTCCTGTTGGAATGCACATTTTTGCCCCAGCCTAAGGTCGTTTGCACTCTGAAGCAGGTTCTCACCAAGGGTTTGCCTGTATTTGTAAATTCACAGCAGGGATGCTGTAATATGTTTTACAGTGAAGAAAATAGTACTGTAAACTATATTACAGCATCACTGCTGTAAAGAAAAATTACAGTATTAAACTGGCAACTGTGATGCCAGTATAATGCTGTAAATATACAGGGAAAAGTTTTTCAGTGCACCCTTCCTTACCAGTCCCCTAGTCCCTGCCACTGAAAAACATCCCAGCAGCATGATGCTGCCACCACCATGCTTAATGGTATGGATGGTGTTAGACCAGCTCTCTGCAGGTCATTCACTAGGTCCCCCCGTGTGGTTCTGGGATTTCTGCTCACCGTTCTTGTGATCATTTTGACCCCACGGGGTGAGATCTTGCGTGGAGCCCCAGATCGAGGGAGATTATCAGTGGTCTTGTATGTCTTCCATTTCCTAATAATTGCTCCCACAGTTGATTTCTTCAAACCAAGCTGCTTAACTATTGCAGATTCAGTCTTCCCAGCCTGGTGCAGGTCTACAATTTTGTTTCTGGTGTCCTTTGACAGCTCTTTGGTCTTGGCCATAGTGGAGTTTGGAGTGTGACTGTTTGAGGTTGTGGACAGGTGTCTTTTATACTGATAACAAGTTCAAACAGGTGCCATTAATACAGGTAACGAGTGGAGGACAGAGGAGCCTCTTAAAGAAGAAGTTACAGGTCTGTGAGAGCCAGAAATCTTGCTTGTTTGTAGGTGACCAAATACTTATTTTCCACCATAATTTGCAAATAAATTCATAAAAAATCCTACAATGTGATTTTCTGGATTTTTTTTCTCATTTTGTCTGTCATAGCTGAAGTGTACCTATGATGAAAATTACAGGCCTCTCTCATCTTTTTAAATGGGAGAACTTGCACAATTGGTGGCTGACTAAATACTTTTTTGCCCCACTGTACATATCTCCCTGGCATATTACATAATTTATGCAGCATCACACAATACATGTTTGGACTCACCTTGTTCTGCTGTGCTCACTTGAACAGGAAGGTGGGGCGGCGGTCTTTCATGGGCAAATTTTGTCATCAAACTTTGTCATCAAATTCTTGCATTCTCTGGATTTATGGTGCTTTCAAGACAACAAGGTCATGATGACGTCAGTGATCTTCAGGTCAGAGCTCTAGCAAGAGGCCAGATTTCCCGACTTGCAATTCGGAGAAAACGTATTTTCCCAGTCTGAGCTCATATTCTTCCAAGTTCCCAGTTGTCTTGAACACTGAAGGCTGAGATTTCCAAGTTCAGAGTTTCTAGTTGTTTTGAGCGCAGCAGAAGTCATGCTGGATTGACAGCATGGCCAATGTTGAATGTTTATCATTTTAAGCTTGGAAAAGAGACCCTTAAACCCATACTTTATTTCCAACTTGTTGTGTAATGTTTATGTCCAATGGCCAATGAGCACCGATACGTTTTATCTATAAGTTCTCTTCATTATTTCTCTTCATATGACAACGATTGAAAAGGATTTGCCAGTAGATTGTCGACATGATTCATGATGACGACTTCTAGCTTGCTATCTAAGATTTTAAAAATATGACGTTGACATGAGCAGTCCAATCAAAGCTACGGTAGATAAAATTACATCAAATCATGTTATATCTGTGGCCAATGAATGACCTTGAGCCTTCTTGGATGGGTAATTCTAATGTAACTCCATGGCAGCACCCAAGAGGCTTGACTTTCAAGCTCTACCCGCAGATTTTGCGTTGACATGGTGTCAGTGACAGAACACTGATCCAATCACAACGCAACTAGAGAACATTACCAACTGCTACGCTCCACATTTTCTGCTGGCAGCCCCACCACCACAGAAAGAACTGTGCTTGGCTGAAACACCTGCGTTTTTGAGCTGCCTTACTCAAGAAAGCAAAAAAGAGACCATGTTTGTATGTGGCTTTATTAACTCACCTGCCCTGAATGACAGAATTGTTATGAGGCCAGTGGCGACCTATGTTGGACATCTACGGACAGTTCCTTGAACTTCATGGTATAGTTACTGCTCCGATGTGCACTTCTTCTTCTTCTTCTTTGGGATTGGTTGGCAGGTCGCATCCAACTTTTAGGTGCATACTCCACCACCTACTGTACTGGAGTGTGAGGCCAGTCACAGCCAGCCTACATTAACTTCCGGTAATTCAAAATTGGGAGAAAAGGGAAATTACCCTGCCAACTATTAGCCCTCACTAAAAACACCACCACCCTATTCCAGTACTTAACCCTATCTGATCCTACTATAGGCCAACAGCCTGGGAGAACAGAACACTACCACTCAACATCCCCTGCAAATCTTCTGCAGTAAAACCTCGCAATCCCAAGTTCTTCTCTGCAGCTGCCACCACACAACCTCAATTTTCTTTGACTTACGTTCCAGTTATGCAGTACAGTTGACAACCAATGCTATGAATGCTAAAAAACCCACCTTACTGAAGCACATATTATTCCCAGCCCTCTCTATTGGTCTCTGCATACTCACAGGAATCATTTCAGGATCCCTCACCTTGTACCCATCTTCCTCTACCACTGCTCCAGCATACACACACTTTCTATACTACTCTGACCCTGGCAACCTATCTTTCTCTCACCGGACACCTCCGATCTCTAGCCCCATGGGCACCCCCACAGCTTACACATATTACTTTCTCCACTGATACTACACATTCCTTCATCTCATTACCTCCTGCACACTTCTTACATCTAGGAATCTCCCTCCTACACACTGCTGCAACATGACCATAAGCTTGGCACCTAAAACATTATAGTATTTTCGGAAATAAAAGCTCTCACGAGATAACACATCCTAACTTCACCTTGTCAGGCAAAGACTCTGCCTCAAAACTCAGCAGGTCAGACAACGTCTTCTGTTTCACCATGCTCTCCACCGGGTCTGCGTCACACCAAATGACAGGCGTCACAGACACTAGGAATCTTCCATTAAAGCTGATCTTCCTCAAAACGTAATGGTACCCACGTTATCAGTCCTTGCAACGGTACCCTGCTCTGAAGAGCAAAGCAAGTCACAGTTACTGTCCCTAGTACCGTAGTCCAGAGCGCCCGCTCCTTCTGGACGTAAGAAACATAGTAAAGTCCACTTCGAGTTACTTTCACCAACTCAACAGTCTCCAACCTCTTCTCCACCCAACCTGACACCACATATGGATCAGCTAGAATACAAGGATCCATTCTCTCCACAAATCTCACTCCCACTGGGACAGAATCATCCCTGTCATCATCAGGATGAGGCACGAACTTGGCGGTCCTCACCACAGGTGCTTCACCCTCACTCTTGTCAGGTTCCATCTCTGAGTTACCGGAGCACATATCCCTCTTTTTCCACTTGATGGCAACCTTCCTCACAACATCGCTTCCCTCTACACTCAGTTCCTTTTCGGCGGTCACCACTGCACCGGCCACCGCATTTAATTAATCCTCACTCTCGTCACTCTCAATTTCCTTCTGTAGCTCTTACAAAAGTTCTGTGTGATCCTCTATTCCATATTCACTCAAAACATTTTACACCTTTCTCCTTTTCTTCCTTCTCTGCCCACCATCTTCTCCTTCATCAGATCTTCCAGAAGGCTCGTGAAATCCCCCACTCCATATTTACTCAAAATATGTTCAACTTTCCTCCTTTTTTCCCTGTCCACCATCTTACAAGCCATCTCGACTCAGCACCCGGTGGAAACACTTGTCTTGTCTCAAAATCTTCTGACATGCACTGTCAACTGTGAGACCTTATATAGACAGGGGTGTTTCTTTCTAAATCATGTCCAAACAATTTAATTGGCCACAGGTAGACTCCAATCAAGTTGAAGTGATATCTCAAGGATGATCAAAGGAAATTGGATGCACCTGAGCTCAATTTGGAGTGTCATAGAAAAGGGGTGTGAATACTTATTTAAATGAGATATTAATGTATTTCATTTTCAATACATTTGCAATCATTTCTAAAAACAGGTTTTCACTTTGTCATTTATGGGGTATTGTGAGGTGAGAAAAACAAACATTTAATCCGTTTTGAATTAGTTTTTTTGTAAAAAATACTGATTTTATATATCTAAATGTAGGTTTTAGTATGTTCAATTCATAAAATGAATACCTTTTTTTGTATATTTAGAGTTCATAAAAAGGGAGATATTTTTTTACAAATATATAGTCATAAAGTATTATAATCACACATATCTTTAGTTTTCAACATTACTCTATAAATATTGAAGATAAATGAAATGTTAACATTTTAAACAACTTTACTAGGCTATTGAAAATCTGAGCCAAAACCCTGTTTTGAAGAGTTTTGATCATGTACATTACTTTTCCTTCTGCTACAAAATACCTTTCCCAAATATGTCCTGTTTAGTATGTAGAATACAGTTATCTTATTGCTGAGCGATGGGAGGCAATTTAGGGAGGTGAGACTGTGGCTTTGTGGCTCTTTGCTGACAGAAACGTTCCCTTAATTATCCTTATTCTGGTGAACCTCAATCTCCACCACACTCTTGGCCCAGAGTCAACTGAATGCATGCTGTAACACAACAAAATGTGGAATAGGTCAAGGGGTATGAATACTTTCTGAAGGCACAAGTTTGCACATTAGCTACATCACCCAGATGACCTCATCGAAGGAACAGTTCCCGTCCCATCCCTAGCCTTGAATCGACTGCCTGCCTCTCATTTCTCTGCAGCCAATCGGCGTATGAAGGTTCCCCCTCTCTCCCTTTTCCATTTGACGTTAGCTACACTGGGACGTTTCAGTCAAAAAATATCGTGTGGTCATTGGTGTTTTGGATTGTCAGTCAACATCAGTCTGTTTTGCTATTGGCAGGCGACATAATTTGGCTACCTCAGCTGGCCTGACTCAGAAGCGCCTTGGTTGACATTGTTGTTGTTGTAAGTAAGAAACTACTTTGTCGTTGAGTCTTGTTTTGGATTTACTGTAGACTGCAACCTCCGGATTAGCTCAAAGTCAGGAACAACTGGTTTAATAAACTTGGTTTTCACAATATTTGTCGAGAGGGATGACCATTATGGGACGATGAAAGAAATATCTGCGAAGCCTCTCAAGGTAAGCAGACAAGGGACACTCAACTGCTAGCTAGCTAGCTGGCTTGCTAACGACTTTAGCTTGTAACATTATAGCTAGCTGGCAACATTTTGGACAAGACGACCCGTAGCTGGCTTTGTATGAACCTTTTTAATGAGTTGGAAGGAACTAGCTCGCTAACTCATTAAATGGGAAGTTTTAAGTGGGAGACTCCAAGACGGCTAAAACATGAAACGGAGCGGGTTCGATTTACCAACTAACGTTAGCTAACTAAGTTACCTAGCTAACGTTAGCTAGTCAGCCCAGCCTGATAACTCATTTAGCTACTAGCTAGCTAGACTTGTTAACGTAACTTGCGTTAGTAACGGGCTAGCTAGCTATAACGTTAACTTCCAATTTAATTCAAGTCGCGTTAACAATGTCGCTTCGGTTACTGTGCCTTGCTAGCTAACGTTAGTTAACTACGTTAGTGATAACTTTGCTAACATTAACGTTAGCTAGCTGGCTAGTTTTCTTTCTTGCCCATCTGCCTATTTAGTCAGAGAAGGATAGGACGAAGATGTACTATGCTTAGTTAACTAACGTTAGTTTCGTTAACAAATTTAGCTAGCTAACGCTTAGCCCATTCATAGACGACTTACACATACCAGTCGGCTCCTTTAGTAACGTTACATTCTTGGGCTAACTAACGGTAAGTTAACGTTAGCTGATTAGTTAGCCATTACACCCTCTCCTTGTACCCTCATACAACTCGCCTTGTATCATTCTCTCCCCATCTAATGTTAGGTCTATGAATCCAATTAAGGAATGAGCAACTTCAAACGGGAGGCCTCTGTCAGTCAATTGTTGGTCAAATATTCAGCAAATCGTTGCCCTGTTGCTTGCTATAATTAACGTTTTAAAGTAAACCCATAGACATGCAGAGAATATTAAATGTTATATCAATGCAAGGGACTCCTGCTTTATAGTTATTTGCCCCAGAGAGTTTAATAATGGCCTGTATTTAGGCTATTGCTTAGTTAATTGTAAAACATTGACAATACATTTCAATGCCACTCTTAGGTCACTAATATTCTTCCCTGATGATTGAAACCAGTGACATAGGCTTTGACAGCTCCACAGTGTATGTGTTTATGTAAAGACCTCTCCTCATTATGTAAACTATGCATTGCGCCATTGCCAACACCACTACAATGAAAGGGTAGCATTACACTTTGACTTGAATTATTCAGCTCTTTATTTACAATTTATTTAGTTTTCTTGTAGTCTGGTATAGGCAGCCATCCTGCAACATAAAAGTAGGACAGAGACATGCTTTTCCCTTCTTAGGCCTACAGGGCCTCTCTGTTTCATTATGTAAAGAAGGCACATTGTTAGAAGAAATGAGGGTAGTCTAAACCTTATCAACTCTACATTCCCTGCAGTTTTCTGACTGCTGTTTGTATGCACTTGGACCTGAACCCACGCGTGTCTTGCACCCACTACAAGTACGCTATGCATTATACCATGATCATTGCCAGATGAAGCATCATTTTGGGAGTTGTTATGATATCTGTGATTTGGCAAGAACATTCTCACTCAAGACCATGTGATTGTGGTTGTCATTCAAGTTGTGACCATTTGCATGAAAACACTAGTCGATCGAGCCTACCGCTTGGGGAGAAAAAGGAAACAAAAGGGACAAATGCAGAAAATGCCTTTTTATAGTAGTACAAGTAGAATTCAGAGGGAGCTCACAAGCACAGTGAAATTCTGAGGGATCTATTATTGCAGTGGGAGGAAGAAATGCATCTCGCCCACCTCTACTCATTTCAATGGCAATGCAGAGGGATGCTTGAAAGGCAAAATGGAAGGGCTAACTGGCAAGAGGAGTGTTCCCCAGTGAGCAGACTGCTAGGGTGTGAGTGCAAGTTTGCATCGTCAGGCTTCGTTACGCAAGTCTTCCCTTTTTCAAGGAACGCATTGATCATACAGTGTCACACAGAACACCTGAGACCATCTTTTGGGGAGACTGTAAATATACAGTCTCCCCAAAAGATGGTCTCAGGTGTTCTGTGTGTCTTGCACCCACTACAAGTACGCTATGCATTATACCATGATCATTGCCAGATGAAGCATCATTTTGGGAGTTGTTATGATATCTGTGATTTGGCCCCTCTGTGATATTGATATTCTCTAGTATAACTAAGACACTGAATGATCGTTTTAATCCAGCAGTAAATGTCAAATATGTTACACCAAAAGAAAACTATTAAAAACAACAGCATCACATAAAACAAAATTGTGTTCTGAAGGCATTTGTTTGACAGTGATCACTAATTGTTTTGCATAGAGCCCTTTGACGCTTGACAATGAAACATGGAAAATCTGTGGTTCATGGCTTAATTTGCAACTTTCATGCTTCTCCAACATTCAAATGGTTTGTTTTTTTGCCTCTAAATTGCCCTGAGATTTATAAACACTACACTTTGTCAAACTGGATGGCTGGCTGAATCACAGGTGGGAGAAACATGACACTGATGACAGAGAGCATTATCACCATAATCCATCAAGGCAAGGGATTATCCTATTGACCTGGTGACGTCATAATTCACTTCTATGTTTTATCACCAGTTGAGCGTGGAAGTTTTCAGTGTGTGCTTGTTTAGTTTATTGGTGTCCTTTAGCCTATGTGTGACACAGAGTGAAGTCATCCACACATGACAGATTTGTGTGCAGTTCCCTTGTGAGCACTCATGTCTTATTCGAACAGTTCTGTGGAGAGAAAAACCCAGAGTCCATCCATTTGTCCTTTAGGATCCTTTCCCCCTTTCCACTCTCCTTAGCTAGCACTCTCTCAAAGCTCTAGTCTAAATGGTTTGTCACTGTACAGTTTATAAATGCTCTGAAGTGTTACCTATGTGAAGTTATGAGTTAAGGCTAAACCTCCTCTTCATCTCTCTCTCACACAGGCATTTAGCCTACCATTGTGTTGGTTGGCTTTAGCCATCATGACTGTCTCTGTGTGGTAGGAGAGACTGACTGTTATATTTCAGTGTGGAACCCTGCTGCCGCAGCAACGCCTAGTCTGGAGATACAATTTTAAAGTGGTCTTTCGCTGGGCTCCCCCAAACAGCTGTTCAGTAAGAGTGTGTTTCAAGGATCCAGTGTCAGCTTCAGTGCCAGGCCCATGTAGATTAAAACTATCCCCATAGGATCCCTCTACCCCCACAAACAAGGTCAGATTAATAAGTAAATAGTTGAGTGCTTCTCCAGGTTAGTGGGACAACTGCACGACTCTGCATCTCTTATTGTCTCTGTGTTCATGGATTGTAATTTGTCCTACCAAGACCAAATGTTACAGGGAATGCAATGCAGATCTAGGCTTTTAGTAGGCCCATGCATGCAGGAGTCACCCCTTCAACCCTGGTTGTTGCCAGTTTAATGTTCCAGCCAACATAGGCATTTCATTGCTGTCATCAGGGAGGTCAGACCTTGGGTTACCAAAGTTAACCTGGACTCCTGAAAATAACATGGTAGAGGTGGCCTACATGGGCACTTCTTCATTTTGGGAGAACGTAATTGAGCAGCTGACCAATTCCGCCATGACATTAGTTCTGGGTTAACCGAGATTACTTAGGCCTAGTTGCTTACTATGACTGCGATATTGTTTGTGGTTACCTAGCTACCTTAAGATGAATGCACTAACTTTAATTTGCTCTGGATAAGAGTGTCTGCTAAATTACTAAAATGTCAAATGTAATGTAAACGTTAACATGAATGGACACATCCTGCTAGCCTTCGTGAAGAAATTCTCTAACTAGGTGACGATTTATTCTTCAGATTCGCTCTGGTGGTCACAATTACTGCTTTACACAGCACATATAGTCTACTCCATACATTTTCATAAGACTTTATAACCATGACATGTGAGACATCTAGAATTCCACCACCATGCACCCCTGCATCCTTGTTTGCCAGCACACAGCATGGCCCAGACAAGACTGTACCAGATGTGCTTTGGAAGAAAAAACATCCCCATGATTCCTCAGCAGGGGCGATCAATAGGAAGCTTGTCTCTGAGATCCTGTGCACCCAGACTGCGACTCATAAAACCCTGTTCAGCCCCACCCTCCGCTGCGTGCCTGGATGCCTGCCAGCCTTTTGACACAGCAGCCAGGGCTGTTTGTGTCAGGGTGGCGAGGCCTTCAAAACCATGCATCAGCAATCACACCCCGGCCTCTCCCCACGTCCCTACCTAGTACCTACCTCCTTTGTGTTCAACCAGAGACTGGGTGCGTGTGCCCAATGCTTTGGGATACTCTGACTGGTTATTTTACCATTTTATGTGGGGGTTTTGTACTCAACTTTGCTATGCCAACTCTTTTCACAGAGGCATCACTGTGGTATGATTGAAGGATGTTGAAAACATTGAGTTCTGATATAAAACAATGGGACACATGCTCCCAGTTTTGCTTTTCTGAAGCATCCCCAATATTATCTCAGCATCACTCTACGGATGGGCCAACCGGGTCAAAAGGTTGATGGGTATAGCCAAATAGAGGGGTGAATGGGTACAGAGGCTATACTTTTGCCCTCTCACATAAAAAAGATTCACAATCCCCCATGACTGGGCCCTCTACCCGGAAGGAAGCCATGGTAAGATCACAGGGCCGCTGGCTCCTCACCCTGCCTCTACAACACAACAGCAGTCCTTCCCACTCTCTCCACTCTAGATCCAAGACAGAACAGCAGTAATCCTATCCCCGCAGGAGAGGAGCCTCTCGCCCAGGGTGACGTAAAGCCACCGCACTGCCTTGACTGCTAAGCCAGCACCACGTGGGGATTCACATGAGCATTAGTGCCCAGGCCTGTCACTGCTAATGCTTGTTTAACCACTGCCGTTAGCCTAGCCACGGACTGCTTACAGGTTCGGTAGGACCTTGCACATACATAGGATGGGCCTACCCGATGTTGAAAATAAGTTATTTAATGTGTGTTTTCGGAGAGCATGGCTAATTCTATCACAGTAAAACAGATAATTTACCATTCATTTTGGACTGACAGTATTCTGACTTGAGATCCACAGGTGCAACTCGGCATTAATCATAATTAATTTAGGCTAATGTCAATGGGAGACTTAAAATTCAAGATATCAACTTCGATATTGCCCATTCGGATCATAATGGTAGTAGGTCTTTGAACAATTGCAAATATCAAGACCTTTGTATTAAGTGTTTTTTGTACGAGAAGGCTGTTGCTGCCTCCTTAAAAAGATATATGCATAACAAATCTATTATAGGATTTTCTTTGACTTAATTTACAGGTTTTGTAATATGGTCAGGGTGTGTACTGTTCTTGCTTAGTCCTGTGGTTGTTTCCACAGAGCAGTGCAGCCAAAGATGCAGGTTTGCTTCTAATAAATATCTGATATGCCTGAAGGAGTAATGCAAAAGCTAACTCCCACCCTCCTTTTAAATGTGAGTTATGTAAGCCCTAGCTCATTGTTCTATACCCACAACAAACCATGTTTTTGTGAAGTCTCATTGGCATCTACAAGACATTGATGGCCTTTGCATGTTAAGCTACCGGGGAAAGCAAATATTGGTCAACATTTTTGAATTCAGTCTCATGCCTCTTACTTCCCTACCCCATAGGGTTTAATTGCTTTTATAAACTGGGTGGTTAGAGCCCTGAATGTGGATTGGCTGACAGCCGTGGTATATCAGACCGCTCCCAATACATTGGTAACCAGTTTATAATAGCAATAAGGCACCTCGGGGGTTTGTGGTATATGGCTAATAAACCACGGCTAAGGGCTGTGTTCAGGCACTCCGCGATGTGTCGTGCATAAGAACAGCCCGTAGCTGTGTATATTGGCCATATACCACACCCCTCGTGCCTTATTGCTTAATTGCACAATTTCATCCAAATAGGCTAGCTGTGTTCGGACGATGCAGAAGCTGGCATTTCTGCACAAAGACAAGACATCAATAAAAAGCAGCTAGTGCCGTATGAGGAGTTACCGCCCACGGTGTGCTGAGTTTAGGTTGGCAGTTCTCCGGGAATACTGAAACCAGGGCAGATTGTTCCCTGAGTCCAACTAAAACAATTCTGCTCCATATCTCTGTGCTGCAGTCCTTCATTGGCATAGCAGCGCTCTGCTCGCACTCTGCAGCTGACAAAATCAAGCTCTATTATTTTGTTTATCCACAGCATTGAAGAGCATTGACATGTAAGCAGATGGGCACAAAGTGTAGGCCTAGTCTCATTACAACACACACGAATCAAACATGCCCTCGTAAATTGTCCTGGTACTCCCTTTCTGCCACCATTCTCTGTGAACTACCCGTGTGTCCTCGCAGGTTGCTACATGGCACAGCAAGGCACAATATGGCATGGGTCAGCACAGCATGGCACGGTGTGGCATGGCACTACACTGCATGGCACACAGCACTGGTCGGAGGATATGTCGGGGGCGTCAGTACTGTTGGCTGCTGCCTCGGCATCCCACATCCCCATCTGAAGCCATCTGCTATGAGTGGCTGTTAATTAGCACTGCT
Organism: Salvelinus namaycush; assembly: GCF_016432855.1. NCBI lineage: Eukaryota > Metazoa > Chordata > Actinopteri > Salmoniformes > Salmonidae > Salvelinus > Salvelinus namaycush. Next base: position 49,241,020 of record NC_052311.1, read on the forward strand.
TGACTGTTGATGACTAGGTCTGACTACAGCGACAGGCCCTCGGCACAGGGCAGGGTTACCTCTGAAGCCAGGCACTGGGCAGCTGTAATAAAGTGCCCAATGGAGCATGGTGGCAGGAGAGAAGAGAACAGGCTGTTCTGAAATACTCCATGCCATATGCACATGACCCCCACCACCAATCGTGAACTGGGGGGAGGAGTTGAGACATGCTTTTCCTCACTTGAGAAAGACCGTTTGTGGGTAAGTGAAACTTTGTTGAGACCTCGGCCACAAAATGCTTGGCTTAGCCATGACGTCAGCTCTCAGACACTTTGATAAACAGTTTCTCTGGAAAGCTATTACTCTGCCCATTTGAACTGCTTGAACTTGGCAGTTACTGCCACGCCGCCGTGCATGTCAACGAGGGAATCGGGCCTCTGTCTAACCCAAAATATTAGACTACCAGGCCCCCTAACCCTTCTGTACCCTACTGGAGTTAGCCTACAATGCGAGTTGCTACTGAAAGCCTGCAGTAGCTAGTCCTACACTGTCAGAGAACACTGCACACCTTACTGGTGGCATAACCCATTTACCCATTGAAGTTCAGCAGAGACACCGGAGAGAGCAAGCAGGAGCCTGTCAGGGATGTTTTGTGTTTCTTGTAGACAAGCTTCCGAGCCATGACACTTGCAGACATAGCTTAGCTGTCTTGTTTGCTCGCCGGAACTTTTTGTCTGTTTCCCTGCCTCTGTTTTCTTTCAGTTGTCTGCTGTTTAAAAACTTTGCACAGTGGGGAGGTGATACATTTGGTTCATGATTATGGAGGGGTATTTTTAGGCTGTGAAAAGTCTGTTGTAATTTTGGCACCTTGCAGATAAGGGGCTGGCTTTCTGTATGCGTTTCTAGCTGTGGTAATAAACCATACAAACATAAAGTCTCCTTTTTTTTCACAGTAGAACATACAGGGTCGACAGTTAGCTATCACATGGAATGAGAAGCTTGAGTATTTAAGGAGTGAGGGAAGACTGGGAACCAGCGTTACTGAATGCTTACAGCAGGCTTAGACAACACGTGGGATCCCCTTAGGCCATTCAATCTTTGATGCAACTTTGTTTTATAGCCTCCTTCAGATGTTCTTACAAATAGATTAAATTATGTATGCTAATATTGCTTAGTCTGCTATGGACTAGTTTTATCTGAGGCATTTTGGGGGCTAAAGAGTTGGTGCTGACGGGACGAGCTGAGCTAGGTGTGTGTGTGTGTGGACGAGAGGAAGGGTGAAAGGGGCAGTTTTTTGGGTGATGACTGGATATCTCTAAGCCCTGGCTCCAGCAACATGCCCTCTCTGAGGGTGGTCATCCCATGGAAACTCTGACATCACCTCTATCTCTTTCTCCCCCTTTTCTCTTTCAGTTCGCGCATGAGCAGTGTGCCTTTTGTATTCAGTTGCACAGCTTACCTCAGCTGGTGTCCAAGCCTTGATCAAGACTGGAATCTCTGAGTTCATGAATGAATAGAACATGATCAAAAGACCAGGCCTAATTTGAAGGGAAAACAAGTAACGTCCCTTTGTTTACCTGAACTCTTGCGCCTGTTGTCGCATTACCATATTTTGAGATCTCGATTTGGAGAACAGAGCAGATGCAAAGTTTGGTAACAGAATGACGGTTTGTATTGTATGTGCCATCAACACCAAACTAAAGCTTGTTTTGCTATGGAAAACCAATTTTTCGCTAATAAACTCAAATCAGTAGTTTTCATGGTTCAATTGGCTGACATCTCAGAAAATGCTCCAGCTCAAATTGTGCATTTCATAGATTTTTCTCCAATGACCAGCTTAAACAAATGTTCTTTGACCAGAGAAAATGGTCCAACTCCAATTAAATATTGATTTGGCTAAGAGCTGGAAGGCATTGAAAATTGGAGACATTAGTCTCGCCACCTGAACTAAGCACATTCACTCAACCAAACGGACAAAACATTGACGGTACCATTAGCAATACACCAATTTGCTAGCAGAACAGGAGTATTTAAAAAAAAAAAAATCGATTCTTGTAAAGGCGAGATGTGGAACAGAAACGACAGTATGGGCTTGTAGTGTCTTCTCGGCTCCTGACTGGTCACAGATATTGCTGTGTTCCCTCGCCATGTTTAATGGGCACTCGATGATTTGCATTGTGTTGACTCCCATGGTGTTACGTTGCTTAGCGTAGCATGACATTAGGCTAATGTTGGACAGCTCTGTCTCTTATGATGTCCTGCGATTCGTTGCCTTGCAGTGTGCAGCCTATAGTCTTGGACTGTGCTTCTTTGTCCAGGGCTCCTGCCTTTTATGTTTCTGCAGCTATGCAAAGCAAGAAGTAGGCTACTTCCGTTGAGCTGCGTTATGCTGACTTGTACAGCAAAGACCGTTGCTGCTGTGCGGTATGCTTAGCTGTAGTTGCAGTATTCTGAAGCTCAGGAGGAACTGGGTAAATGGGCTTGATTTTACTTCATTCCTGCGCCAGACAAGCTCGGCCTCCTCAGACGTAGCGGTGCAGTTATGTAATGAGCTAGTGGGCTCAGCTTCAGTCAGTAATCACACCATTGTTTGACTTCCTCTAGTTGTGAAGTGTCTGTACTCTGTTTAGTCACTTTATGATCTCTTGATCCTATTTCTGACTGATCCCTGGTACATTTGACTTGCTGAGAATGAGGGACTATTAGTACATAACAAGGAAGGCTTGGGGCTATTACATGCTCATAAGATTTAGCTCTTTTAAAGCTGTGATTAGGCTAGCCTTATATGCGATACAGGTTTTCCAAGTACAGTAGTAGCTTATCAGGCTATAGTTGACAGTTTAGTATGCCACTTCATAAAGTTCATAAATCAGTCTAACCAAATAGCTTAAGCTGTTGTTCCAGCGTTTTTGGCCATCTCTGAGCTGCTGTGCCTCGGACTACTGTGCCACTTCCTAACCCCTCTCCACCTATCCTCCAGCCCAGGGGTATGGGCCTACCACTGGGCAACATTTATCATCGCTGACGCAACTCACACAGCCTCGGTTGTCTTATCAGCCCTTCTACATCATCACTCGTGATTTTTGTGGTGGTGAGAAGGTGTTACATACTCACTGAGATCACAGGGAAACGTTGATTAAACTAAAATAGAACTGACACATTTAGAGATGTGGTCATCCATCATCTTGTCCTGACTGAGGATGAAATGGCAATAGAACAACCCAATTGTCCATCTTTGGAAAAGGCTGACTTAGTGGCTAGCCTTACCGTTTTCCTATTGGGCCTCAGGCTCTAGCTGCTCTCCCTCTCGACTGTAAAGTGAGGTTCATGTTTCACATGATGAATGACTTAGTGGGCCAAACAGGAAACGGCAAGTCCTTCTGCTGGGCACTAGTGACATCCAACAACCCTGCTCCCCCTTCACTGGAAGTGCAGATCACTCTCATTTTGTAAGGATGCATAGAGGGCTGACTTTAACGAATGACTGCCCTTAAAAAGCTAATTCTCATTTGGTCATATAGTCAGTCTTGTCCAAAACTGAGATTTGTGAGTTTTAAAGGAAAAAATGTAATAAAGGGTACTGTAACAGTTTTCCTTGGGTTAAGTTTATTTCAATCCTGTCCACAGCTGGCAGCACCCAAGTGATCCTCAATTCGGTATGCGTTGCTGCACGCGACCCCATCGTATTGTCCATGGTCAAATTGGTTTCACATTCGATAGTCCCCAACTAGCCCCATAGGGATATCAGTAAATTACACAACGTAGGCCTACTTGGGACAATATTTTAATGTCAGTAGCTCCCAATTTCAATGACTTAACCTCAAACGTACCATAAATTGTAAAAATGCATATACAGATAGAGGCATTTTAATGAAGATGTGCAACATGAAAATATTGTCCCGTTTACATTGCGCAATCTATTGACGGTGCTTAACTAGCCCCAGAAATAGGCTATCCAATGTCAAACCAAATTTGCCACAGTTGCACACCAGCCTGCTAATTGGTGAAAGAAGTTGGCTAGCACTAACTAGCCTAGGCAACTACAAGACACAAGACCTGGTTAGACTGTTTCAAGTTATGCATACGACTGTGTGAAGGGTTGGCAGAGGTCACCAAAATTCTGAAATATCAGTTATTCCAGACCTGTGCATCTTTCTTAGCAGTGGGCCTACCAGTTTGTTTGACGCTCCCCCTGTGCGCTACCACAGGCAATGCAGATTTATCATGAAAGAGTGCCTGTACCGCTGAACCTAATTTCTTGTCCAGGCTTGATGGAAGTTGGTGGAGCAAGATGTCTTGTAGGCCTAGATAGGTAAGGTTTTCTAAGTGCTAGGCCTATAGTGGAGCAAGTGCAAAAAACACATCTAGGTCTTGGTGTAAGCCTACTTAAGTAATGTAGGTCATATTGAGTGACCTTACATGATTGCACAATGTGACATGACAAAGCATTTGGAGTAGTCCTGCCCTTAATAACTAGGCGATAACCTAGTCTTTCTCGGTCTTGTTGTGCTAAACATTTATCTTAGGCTAGATCACTTCCTATAATATTTGATTTAATTTTAAAGCAATGGTTCTATAGACCTATTCCTGTTTGGAATGATATCACTAGTATTCTTCTGTGGCTCTCAGCTGCTGGGGTGGCAGCTCTTGTTTTAGCTGGCTCACACCCCAGGTTATGTAGCTGTGTGTTAAACCAACATGGCCCCAAACTACTTGCCAAGGAGGCCTCCGCTGTTTCAGTGACTAATCATTTAGAGTCATGATTTCAGGCCATGACACTTTTGGGTCCAATTTATCATTCAAAATGTGTCCGGCACCACTATCCTTAATTTCTATGTTCATTTGATTCAGTGTTTGATTTTTAGGTTTGTACTAGTCTTGTGACAACAACAAAAAACATTTAAAATGTCTGTCAGGAGACTGGGATATGACGGATAGTGTGGAACAATTCTTCTGTTGTGCTTGTTTTGTGTCACTTTGTTTGGAAGAATCATGATTTTTGAGGGGGTTCACCTACACCTGACCATGCATTATTTTGAATTTCAGAATGGGAGGGTGTATTTGGCCCGTTGACTTTCCCAAGGCTTGCAGAGCGAAAGAGGTTGGAGTGGGAAGCTACCAAACAGGATCCACTTCTCACACTAGTCCAACATCTCCCCGTCCTCCACCCAGAACCTAATGGAGTAGCTGGCCAGAGGTTCTGGGTTTCTGACATTAGCTTTCTACTAACCTGTTAGTCAAAGTCAGATTAGCACCGCATTGACTGTGCTTACACTCAACTCTAATTTCTCCTAACTCACTTGCAGTAGGCCTGTTCTTCACATGCTTAAATTAGACTTCTCTCAGTCTCGTGGAAGTCTCTGCTTTGGTTAGCCTGCAGTTGTTTCACTGCTGGAAGTCTATACTGTAATGGAGGTTGTCTCTCCATCCCTTGTTTACCTCCATGAATCTTCCACGGGCCCACACAATGGCTGCAGCAGGCCGTGGTGACCTCTCCATGTCTGCTTCAGTGATCCAGGCCTCTCCCAGGCTCAGCACCCACGTGCTAGCAGCAGCTTCCATTATGTAACCTCTCAGACAAAAGCCTGGCCGGCCTGCACACATCACTGACTGCTCTGTGCTGGCAGCAGGGCCATTATGCTAGTCAGGCCATCGCTTAGGTGTCTCTCTCACAAAACCTAAACAGGATTAAAACTATTTTCGGGAAATTCTGACTTAGTTTCAACCCCGGTTCTCTTACATTGCTGTCAATATTTGCAGACACAATATTGACATTAATTTGTTGTCTTTGTCGATTCATCACCCCTAGCAGCCATCAACTAATAATTTAGTGGGACCCTTCCCTAGTTTTGTGGCCCTCACCTCATTGTCAAGATCTCCTGCTGGTTGATGCGTCAGAAGCTGAGTGCGTCCACAGGAATGGCTGATGTTAGAGGCTGGTAATAACAAAGTCCTTTCACTGGTCTGTTGGGTCCATTCTGTTCACAGAGCGACACATTACCAGCAGGCATTGGCACTAGCTTGTCTGTTGATACATCATTATTTGTTGGACTTAGTTCGCTCAACTCCCAGCAGTAGGTGTAATAGTGTTTCTCAAACTAATCATGTCATAAAGTTATCTTTATCAGATGCAGTAAGGTCAACACAACAAGAGGCTTTGTATGGAGGCCAGGGCCTAGGGAGATATTGTGTTGCTGGCTTCTGCTTCTCTCACTAGTGTAAACACTGACCTACCTCCAGGGACAGAAGTACTTGTCCACTCAACACCTGTCTCTTTTGAATGCTGAGTATACTCACACAGCCTCTTGCCAACAGATGTACAGGGCCTTCGGAAAGTATTCAGACCCTAGACTTTTTCCACGTTTTTGTTACGTTACAGCCTTATTCTAAAATTGATTAAATCAAATAAAAAATCCTCAGCAATCTACACACAATACCCCATAATGACACAGTGAAAACAGGTTTTTAGAAATACCTTATTTACATAAGTATTCAAACCCTTTGCTATGAGACTCTAAATTGAGCTCCGGTGCATCCTGTTTCCATTGATCATCCATGAGATGTTTCTACAACTTGATTGGAGTCCACCTGTGGTAAATTATATTGATTGGACATGATTTGGAAAGGCACACACTTGTCTATATAAGGTCCCAAAGTTGACAGTGCATGTCAGAGCAAAAACCAAGCCATGATGTCGAAGGAATTGTCCATAGAGCTCCGAGCCAGGATTGTGTCGAGGCACATATCTGGGGAAGGGTACCAAAAAATGTTTGCAGCATTGACGGTCCCCAAGGACACAGTGGCCTCCATCATTCTTAAATGGAAGAAGTTTAGACCCACCAAGACTCTTCCTAGAGCTGCTCGCCCGGCCAAACTGAGCAATCAGGGGAGAAGGGCCTTGGCCAGGGAGGTGACCAATAACCTGTTGGTCAATCTGACAGAGCTCCAGAGTTCCTCTGTGGAGATGGGAGGACCTTCCAAAAGAACAACTATCTCTGCAGCACTCCACAAATCAGGCCTTTATGGTAGCGTGGCCAGACGGAAGCCACTCCGCAGTAGAAGGCACATGACAACCCGCTTCGAGTTTGCCAATAGGCACCTAAAGACAATGAGAAATAAGATTCCCTGGTTTGATGAAACCAAGATTGGCCTGAATACCAAGCATCACGTCTGGAGGAAACCTGGCACTATCCCTAAGGTGGATCATGGTGGTGGCAGCATCATGCTGTGGGGATGTATTTCAGTGGCCCAGACTGGGAGACTAGTCAGGATAGAGGGAAAGATGAACCGAGCAACATACAGAGATCCTTGATGAACACCTGCTCCAGAGCGCACAGGACCTCTGACTGGGGCAAAGGTTCACCTTCCAACAGGACAACAATCCTAAGCACACAGCCAAGACAACGCAGAAGTGGCTTGAGTAGCCCAGCCAGAGCCTGGACTTGAATCCCATCGAACATCTCTGGAGAGAGCTGAAAATAGCTGTGCAGCAACGCTCCCCATCCAATCTGACATATCTTGAAAGGATCTGCAGAGAAGAACGGGAGAAACTCCCCAAATACATGGGTGCCAGGCTTGTAGCGTTGTAGCAAGAAGACTCGATGCTGTAATCACTGTCAAAAGTGCTTAGTAAAGGTTCTGAGTACTTGTGTAGATTTGATATTTCAGTTTTGTATTTTCTTTGTAAATTAGCAAACATTTCTAAAAACCTGTTTTTGGTTTGTCCTTACTGGGTATTGTGTGTAGATTGAGTTAAAAAAAAAAAGTGTTTAATCAATTTTAGAATAAGGCTGTAACGTAACAAAATGTGGAAGTATTTTCAGAAGGCACTGTATAGTTTTGTAGAAGGGTAGGCTGGCCCATATCCACAGCTCCTAGCTGTGTGTTACAGCGGCTTTGGGAAAAGACTAGTACAAGAGATGTGAACATAGCCTTGATGTGATGTGTATATGTGAACGAGTGCATTTCTACACAGCAAGTGTGTTGGAGACCCTGCAAAGAAGGCTTTTTTTTGTGGCCGACTTTGGAACGAGGGCACTGGAAATACTCTGGTTTAGAAAGACCTATTGTCCTGTTGACTTTCTTCACTTGCCTGCCGGTGTGCCTTTGTTGTAAGAGGAGAGCGAGAGAGAGGGATGGGTGTTAATAAAATTTAAAAAACATGATTCATCAGGTGCGGTGGTGAAGAGTTCACTGAGTCAGAGCTGAGGCAAGAACAGAGGGTGGATGAGCTGAGGCATGGGTGGGGCTAGATGACTGCAGGTAACAAGGATGGTAGTCCAGTCACAGCTTGAACTTCAGTACCTCAAAACCGTAACATGAGACGTGGAACATTTGACCATATAGGAGGATAGAAGGGAAATGGGGATTTAGACTCCGACTAAGATGTACGCTAGGGTAAGGCGGTATACCGTTTTTTGCGATATACCGGTATTGCCGGCATACCGGTTTGGGTTTTTACTTTACCTTCTATAACGGTATTTGAATGTTTGGTTTGTTAAATGGGATACGTAGTGTCTTAACGTCCATTTTTATAGTTTACTTCGCTACTTGAGTCATCTCTCTCCACTCTATGCCGCTTTCCACACAGACCTAACCACTCAAGGAGCGCATTTGTTTTTCCTCGACCACGAGACGCTTGCGTCCAGTCTACATGGGCAATGCAGCATATGCAACAATGTTGATGACAATGATGCAGTTGTCACTTTGCTTATTAATATAAGTCTACTAGCATTCTATAATTACACTATTAGCTTGTGTTTCTTACATCTGCAGACAGCTAGTTTGTCTTAGCAAGTTGTTCTTAAATCTTGTTAGCCGCTAATGCTAATCGCTAGCTAGCTAATAAATTTACTGAGTAAGAGCAAGCGTAACTAATTAGCTACACAGCCTGATAATACCAGTGATGGTGTAGACCTATATCAGCATGTTGTTTGTGCAACAGTATCTTCTAAATTGAAGAGGTGAATGCAAAGCAAGAATATGTTAGCTACATGAAGTAGCTAAGAGAACATTCAATGTAGCCAAAGATTATAGGGACCCCTAGGAAACACCTATCAGCGTTTTAGTGCTTACCCTGTCACAATATCTCCTCCCTGGCATTTTCATTTGTTTTTCTGTCAAACAACGCTGTATTAAAAGTGCCCACTATTATAATCTAACGATATAATTAGAATATACATTCTATTTCCATGATTCCAACAGTTAACCCAAGTGTTTTGCTCTAAATTGCAGCATTTGGTAAAAAAATTAGGCACAGATTGGTTGCCATATCGTGCAGCCCTACATGGCAGTGTAGAAATGATCTCAAACGCTGAAATTGATGAAAATTAGGATTTTCTTTTTGGGTTGAAGTTGAATTGAACAGTTCAAAACAATCAGAATGGAGACTACGTTTGTGTATGTGTAACTCTGTTGTTTTTGTCACACTGCTTTGCTCTATCTTGGCCAGGTCGCAGTTGTAAATGAGAACTTGTTCTCAACTGGCCTTCCTGGTTAAATAACGGTGGGAAAAAAATACCCATTGAAATCACTTAGAATGTATGTGTTGCCACCCTAGGGTCACGCACTACTCATAAAGCAAATTTAGAACTTTTATTTTAAAAAAGCATGAAATCCCGTCAATAAAAATAAAAAAATACCATGATATATTATTTTGGCCATATCGCCCAACCTTATCCTAGGGTACCAATGGATGTTGAAGTACTGCTTTAGGCAGTGTATGCTCAGAGAGCATAATCCCAATTCAGATATTTATACTGAACAAAAATATAAACGCAACATGCAACAATTTCAAAGGTTTTACTCAGTTACAGTTCATATAAGGAAATCAGTCGATTAAAATAATAAATGATTTTGGAATTATTATAGACAGAAATACTCCTCAGCATCCCCCACTCCCCCTCAGACGATCCTGCAGGCGAAGAAGCTGAATGTGGAGGTCCTGCGGTCGTTAGGCTGGTTTGATGTACTGCCAAATTTTCTACAACGACATTGGAGGCAGTTTATGGTAGATAAATTAACATTTAAATTCTCTGGCAACAGCTCTTGTGGACATTCCTGCAGTCAGCATGCCAATTGCACACTCCCTCAGCTTGAGACATCTGGCATTATGTTCTTCATATGCCACACCTGTCAGCTGGATGGATTATCTTGGCTAAGGAGAAATGCTCACAAACAGGGAAGTAAACAAATTTGTGCACAAAATCTGAGAAATAAGGTTTTTGTATGGAACATTTCTGGGATTTTTATTTCAGCTCATGAAACATGGGACCAAACGTTTACATGTTGTTTTATATTTTGACGTATTATAGGTCACATATTGGCACAGTGTTACAGCCAAACACTAGGCTGCCTTATGGACTGAGATGTTGACACTAGAAGCCTATCTTACATTTACATTTAAGTCATTTAGCAGACGCTCTTATCCAGAGCGACTTACAAATCTTATTTCTGTCAGGGACATATCTAGTCGTCCTTGCACTTGTATCGATTGCCCTCTGCATCTCTCCTTTCAATAGCCCATCTGTAGAAAAGCTATTGTTCCCCAGTCTCGATGGGGGTCATCATTGCTATTTGCTTCTCTGAAAACCTGTCATTGTTACCATAGTAACATGCCATTTTGCCTGATCCAGCTATGCCTCTTTTTAGTCATGTGCTTTCTATTGCCTATGGATTGCTGTAGTTTTGGACTTTTTCTAAACCCCAGTCATTGTTTGAGTACACCAGACCCTTTGTGTGCTGACTCTCTAAATGAGACTTCTTTGTGCACTGTAGTTAGGAGTGTGCTGTGTAGGTAGAAAACAACCTAGAGACCCATTTGCATCATCCCAACATGTTATCTTGTTGCTATGATTCAATGCAAATGTGAACACCTTTTTTAATTTGTTCAATGGCTCTGTGAGCAGCCTACCACAACAGTGGTCATGGGTGAGTGAGATGTGGCCAGGCATAGGGGTCAACAGGAAACTTATTTTCCACAGAGATGTTGCCCTTTACCAAAACAGGCTTACACATGGGTACTATGAAAGGGTCAGTGGGATTATGTTCTATCTTTTTTTGTGTGTGTTAGCTGTTAATAAGATTACATTTAACACACTTGAATCCTTTTTCCTGGACCTATAACGTTATATTCCACATTACCTGCATGCTGTACAAATGGATCATAGTTTGATGCCAATTCAGGTTTACATTTTCATCCGTTTTGCTTATTTTTGATTCTATTCAGGTTTGGCTGGACGTGTAAGGCAAGTTGAAGAGCCCCTCTTCCCCCTTCCCCTTGGTCCAGTGGTCTTGTTGGGGAGGGCGGGTCCACTGTTTTTTTTCTGCCCTGATGCCCCCCGCCACCCTGTAAATTCATGATCACATGACCTTGGATATGGACGCAGTCCTGTCCGACTTTGTCCGTTCCACTGGAGCCGAACCAGGACTAGCCAGAGACCTGCTAGAGGGTGAGTTGCAAGGCATTCTGGGGTAAAATAGATGGTTTTATTGCCAACTGCTAGTGAGAGGTATAAATTGAGCAGTGCACCTCCCAGTTAGAGCTGTTGGTTAGGTAAGCTATCATGTAAAAGGAGGAAGTTAAATCCAGAAGAGACTCAACTCTTGTTGCCTAGCAGCAGCACAAGTTGCAGATAAGAATATGGGTTACAAATGTAATGCACTGCAGTAGCTATACAGCAGTGAGAGACAAGACGTGCTCAAAATTCAAATATTTACTCAAGCAACGGAATGTGTCAGTGGCCTTTACATAAGATAACAGTCGCTATGGTTCTGTTGACATATGGTAAATATTTAAACTAATGACTGTTGAGTGGATCTGACTTTCATAGAATGCTTTGGCTTTTTCGGTCAGGTTTGACTTGTCCTTTTCATTTGCAGGGAAGAATTGGGATCTCACCGCCGCCCTCAGTGACTTTGAACAGCTGCGACAGGTGCATGCTGGGAACCTGTCGTACTCTTTTGCTGAGGAGAGGACGTACCCAGCCCCGGAGAAGGAGATGGCCAGGGTGGGACGGCCCCTTCTGCACCGTCAAGAGGAGGTGCTGCAAGGTGAGACCAATGGTAAGTGTAAAATAATATTTTGGGCATAATGTCACTTACTCACAACCACTTATCTGTTGTTGTCCTCTTGTTCTCCTCATTGTGATAAACTAGAACCCTCTCCTTTTTTTGTTTCGTTAATTCACTTTTTCTTTTTGTCAATTCTCAAGTCAGCCTTCGTTGTATACTTTCCCCGTGTCCAATTTCTCTTTCCCACCCCTTCCCACAATTAACCTAAACTCCTCTCTTTTTTTGTGATACCTCCCTCCGCAGCCACAGAGAAGCGTCTATCGAGAGGCATCTCCCATGCCAGCTCTACCATCGTGTCCCTGGCACGGTCACACGTCTCCAGTACTGGCAACTGTAGTAGTGAGCCCCTTCTGGACACTCCGTTGTGCACATTCCAGCTGCCCGACCTTACTGTGTACCGGGACGACTTCCGCGGCTTCATCGAGAGGGACCTCATTGAGCAATCTATGATGGTGGCCCTAGAGCACGCCGGTGAGTTTAACTGCACGGGTCCCACTGCTGCCACCAATTACAAATAAATGACTTTATTCACTTCTGAGGCAATCTTGTTAATTGTGTCGTGTAGATGACCGTCTACACCGTAGTTTCTCAGTACTACACGTGCTTTCTGAATTGTTTTTAGTGTGAGTGAAACCGCGAGTGACTGTTCTGTTTACGTTAAGGCCGACTCAATTGGTGGACACGGGTGGGACCTAACTGTCAGAGTCTATTGCCATTGGCAACGAGTGGGGACGGAAACTGCCTGTTGCATGCAGCGTCATTGGGTGAGTGTCATAGCCTTTCAAACAAGATCCAAATCTAACGTGTTAGGTCATACTCTGCTATGTCAATCAATGATGAGAGCTTCATTGTTAGCTGAAAGTAAGTCCTTGAATAATTGTGGTACACATTATAGCTAAGCGGGCGGCAGTGTCCTGCTGGAGAGGCTTAGCCCAGAGCAATTAATTAGGACCCAATTGAGGTGTAAACATTGTATGCAAAATGTCTTGTAATCCATCCTTAGAAATGGGCCGTTATTTGTGATATTCCTGAAGCTAAGGCCCATAATGGCAGCTTAGGCTAATTAAGAACAGAACTCCCACATCAAGCAACTTGCCTTTTGCCTTGAGTAAGGTTTGGATGTAACCACTGCTTTTCCTTTCTTTGGGATGGTGTTGTGTATACTATGTGCCTGTATGGCCTTGCAGGTATGTGGGGCTTTCATGACCGCGACCTGATGCTGCGGAAGTCTCTATATGCGCTGATGGACCACGGCCAGGAGAGGGAGTCGCTGAGACGCAGGTGGAGGTGGCAGCAGACCATGCAGAATAAAGAGGTGGGGAATTCACTAGGATGGATCCATGTGAAACTTAGTCCAAGGGATTGTTTACAGTCCCAACTTCCATTTCAGTGTATTGAAGTGTGTGTGTCCACAGTCTGGTCTGGTGTACACAGAGGAGGAGTGGCAGAAGGAGTGGAATGAGCTGCTAAAACTGGCCTCCAGTGAACCTAGGATACACTACAGCACCAATGGCAGCAATGGGTAAGACCTGTCTCGGACACCTCACACGCATTATTTATGTTAAGTATGTATACTATTATATTAAGTTTGAGGCATACCACATGCAGTTACAGCCCTTCATGAGCCTCTGTTTTGGAACAAAGACTTAAGATGGTAAGAGGAAAATGTTAGATAGTGGCTACCTATGTCACTTCCTGCGTGTTTCCTGATCTGACCCCGTTTGTTTCCTATGTGCAGGACGGAGTCATCAGAGGAGCCTGTGTACGAGAGTCTGGAGGAGTTCCACGTGTTCGTCCTGGCCCATGTCCTGAGGAGGCCCATAGTAGTGGTGGCAGACACCATGCTCAGGGACTCTGGAGGAGAGGGTAGGAAGACACATTTTGATATTACCAATTGGCTGCCTTACATCCATAAGCTGTGCTTTATGAACTTTAGTGTTGTAATGGATTGTGATCTTTTATGCTAAATTATATTCTCCTTCCCTTACCAGCTTTTGCCCCCATCCCATTCGGAGGGATCTATCTGCCCCTGGAGGTGCCAGCTGCCAAGTGCCATCGCTCGCCCTTAGTACTGGCGTACGACCAGGCCCACTTCTCTGCCCTCGTCTCCATGGAGCAGAAGGGCGGCTCCAAAGAGCAAGGTAATGTTACGCATCCATCAGCCTACTACAACACGCCAACATGTTTCATAGTGAAGTGGGCCACTTGAATAGACTACACCTCACCAAAGTGGAAATTAGAGGAACTGCACATCAATCATAGTCCCAAAATTGACTAACGTGTAAAAAAAATATTATTTTTGGACGTCAATGTTTTTCTAAAATAAAAAAGTCTGAGATTAGGGCTACCTGTGACATCTCTGATTCCTTTGTAATATTTGAAGGTTCGGTTTTGAATTCAAGTAATTCCCTTGACTGACAGTGTTTGTTCGTAAAATAACACTGACTTGACGTTCCGACTGAAGAGTAGCATTCTGATCTCACATCAGTCAAACACTGACGCTAAAGTTGGCTAGCTTGCTAGCTACTTCCAGACACAAATGAGAGAACACCTTCCTCTGACCATTTTACTCACCCTAGAAGAGCTGGTTAGACTGTTCTCTTATCTAGAAGAGTTAGTGACTAACTGTCATACTGGCAACAATAAAAACATTTTTAGCCAGTTTTTACAGAAACATGTCAACTGGGTGTATGTCATTTGTAAATTCATTAATTATTCTTCATTCTGGGACTCTCAAACCAGAGTACTAATTGGAGTAGATTGCCAGTGTTTATGAACTCACCCCATGACCAACATCAAAGTACGCCTCCAAGACACGAATCTTGTCTTTTCAGTTCCATTTTCTTAATGGGGCATAGGAAAACCGAGGGGAATTTGGGCATTACAGCCCCTCTTTAATTAGCACTTTGCATCAGTTGAATGACAATTGCTGAATGAAAGAATGCCTTTAATTTTACTTTGATCATTTTTGCTCCCTCTCCCCCACAGTTGTGATCCCTCTCACTGACTCGGAACACAAAATGCTGCCTGTACACTTTGCAGTGGACCCTGGGAAGGACTGGGAATGGGGCAAGGATGACACAGACAATGTCATGTTGGCAAGGTATGACCCGAATCATTACACTTCAAATTGGGTCTGTATTACCCCCTCCAAAAACACACACAGTCACTATGTCCTCATATGACCTAGTATCCGTGGGTAGGGATTGACCCCTGCACCAGATTAGAGAAATGCTTGTCAGTGAGAGTGAGATTAGGACTAAATGCCTTCTATGATTGGAACAAGGGGAATACAGAAATAGCCTGAAATAAAAATAGCTGGATATTTATTCCATTGGATTAAGATTTGCTGTTTCAACTGGAATGGTGTACAAGAATAACTTAAATGGAATTAATACAGTGTCTTCAGAAAGTATTCACTCTCCTTGATTTTTTCCCCCCACATTTTGTAGTTACAGCCTGAATTTAAAATTGATTAAATTGAGGTTTTGTCTCTGGCCTACACACAATACCCCATAATGTCAAAGTGGAATTATTTTTTTAGAAATTTTTACTAATTAATAAAAAATGAAAAGCTGAAATGTCTTGAGCCAGTAAGTATTCAATCCCTTTGTTATGGCAAGCCTAAATAAATCCAGGAGTAAAAATGTGCAAAAGTCACATAAGTTGCAATAATAGTGTTTAACATGATTTTTGAATGACTACCTCATCTCAGTACCCCACACATACAATTATCTGAAAGGTCTCTAAGTCGAGCAGTAAATTTCAAACACAGACTCAACCACAAAGATCAGGGAGGTTTTCCAATGCCTCGCAAAGAAAAGCACCAAATGGTAGAAACATTTTTAAAAAATTTAAAAAAATAAGCAGACATTGAATACCCCTTTGAGCATGGTGACGTTATTAATTACACTTCGGATGGTGTATCAATACACCCAGTGACTAAGATACACGCGGCCTTCCTAACTCCGTTGCCGGAGAAGAAGGAAACCACTCAGGGATTTCACTATGAGGCCAATGGTGACTTTAAAACAGTTAAAGTTTAATGGCTGTGATAGAACTTCGGACAATAGTGATAGAATTCCACAATAGTGCTGAGCGATTGGTGTTTTTGAGGTCGTTTTGGTTTGATTAGTAAAAAATAATCACGTTTTTCAGTTTAGATTATTTGGGTTGAATGCTGTAACACAGAATAAAACAATGAAAAAAAGTCTCATGATGGTAGTGACTGTCCATTACTGCTTATAATTTATTAACCATAATTTATTCACATTACTTTAGAATATTTCAGTTGTGTATATTACATTTGTTTTATGGCTTTATTTCATTCCAAGTCTTCATCTCTGTAGAGCTGCTGCCTAAACTGTCAGACAAAAATCCTATTTTTAATATATATTTTTAGTTCTTCAAAGTAAATAAGGCATGCTTTTATGACTGCTGTTTACTGTATTTTCAGGTATAGATGACTAGCAAAGCAACTGCTGCTTTCTATGTCCCCTCACGATCAAGCATTCTTGTCTCTTCTGTAGCAGGCGTAAAAGAAACACAGACCGACAAGTAGATGTGCAATGGTTTATGGTCATTGTAATCAATTTAGAGGCGAAAGAAACTCACACCTATTTAGGCGAGGTACTGGCTAGCGGAATAGAACACTTGAAAAATTAAAGGAGAGCCCCACACTCTAGGAATGCAATAATTGAATAACCTAAAATCCAACATTTCAACAGACAAGCTGTCTTCATCAGGGTATAATGACAAAACACTGCGGGGTGACTCGTTTATATAGTGTCAGGACACACAGGTGTGTTAATTACCACATTTTAAACACCAAAATATTTGTCAGCTGGAAACTACAGCTCACTACTACATTGCTCAGTTCAGGCTGGATCGGATTTATCTCTAGAGAAACTGCAATGTGTGCGTTGAGCTCACAGGGGGATAAAAAATGGATTTCAAATAATTGAACCAACATTGGTCAATTAGTTATTTAAAAAAATAAATAATAATAATTACATTTCATAACATTTCTCAGCACTACTCCCCTATACTAAATGGCGGAGTGAAAAGAAGGATGCCTGTACAGAATACAAATATAGAATAAAATATTCCAAAACATGCATCCTGTTTGCAGTAAGGCACTAAAGTAAAACTGCGACGAAATTAACTTTGTCCTGAATTCGAAGCGCTATGTTTGGGGCGAATCCAACACAACACATCACTGAGTACCACTTCATATTTTCAAGCATGGTGGTGGCTGCATACTGTTATGGGTGTGCTTGTCATCGGCAAGGACCATTGAGTTTTTTGGATATAAATAAATGGAATCGAGCTAAGCACAGGCAAAATCCTAGAGTGAAACCTGCTTCAGTTTGCTTTCCAACAGACATTGGGAGACAAATTCACCTTTTAGCAGGACAATAACCTAAAACACAAGGCCAAATATACACTGGAGTTACTTACCAAGATGACATTGAATGTTCCTGAGTGGCCTGGTTACAGTTTTGACTTAAATAGGCTTGAATATATATGGCAAGACTTGAAAAGGGCTGTCTATCAATGATCAACAACCAATTTGACAGAGTTAGAAGAATACAATAATCTAGTATTGTACAATCCAGGTGTGCAAGGCTCTTAGAGACCTACCCAGAAAGACTCATGGATGTAATCGCTGCCAAGGGTAATTCTAACATGTATTGACCCGGGTGTGAATACTTATTTCTGTATTTCATTTTCAATAAATTAGAAAACATTTCTAAAAATGTGTGGTATACCGTTATGAGGTATTGTGTGTAAATGGGTGAGATTTAATCCATTTTGAATTCAGGCTGAAACACAACAAAATGTGGAATAAGTCAAAGGGTATGAATACTTTCTGAAGTTTGTCTGAAAATGGATTATAGAAACATTTGTATGGGGGCGTTAGTATTTCAGCTCTGCACAATTATGCATTCATGTTGGCTACATTTCTGACACGGTATATTAATTATGCATTAAGAAAGGTTACATAGTTTCAGCTGAGCCGTTTGGGGCTCAAGACTTGAACAGATGCCACGCCATTAGCATAGTTTGAATAACCTGCATGTTACCAGACATCACTTATGTAGCCTAGTTCTTATTTTCCTTTCTCTAAATGATGCATGTAATATTCTGGGAAGCAGACCTTTTCTCTAAATGTTTCACCCAACATGGTGTTACTGTTAGGGTCATGACGAGGCGATTTCACCCTCCGTTTGAACTTTGACCTGTCTGTCTTCCTCCCTCAGTGTGACCCTGTCCCTGGAGGCAAAGCTCCAGCTGCTACACAGCTACATGACTGTCACCTGGCTGCCCCTGCCCTGTGAGGTATCTTTTGTGTTTTCATTCACTAAGGGAGAATTCTAACTCTTAACACATTTCCCTCAGTCATGCATTGATGTCAATCGGAGACTAAGTGATCATTTGAGTTCAGCCCTGGTTGCAGATCATTTTGTAACAATAGCATACCTGAACCCCCCCCCCCCCCCAATAGTATCTGAATGTGAAGCTTAGATCATATGCTACCTACCTGGTTACGTTTTTAGCATGTTGTAATGGATGATTAAATTGAAAACAGATTTGAGAGCTATTAAATGTAGATAAGCTATTTACAGTGTTACATAACTGTGTGGGTTTCTGTTATTATGTGGGTTGTAATTTTCCGTTTTGATCTAGTCGGTAGTCATTTCCCCTCTGCTTCACAAATCCCATGTGAAAACAAACCACACATAAATTGACGTCACACTAAATGGTTTGAGTGGCCTTTTCGTGCGTTCCAATCTAATGCCGGAGAGTCAGAAAGGATCTCAACCTCATGGCAATTTCACCGTTAACCTCTAGTGAGAAGTAGCAATAGAAGGATCGCTGTTTTCTAGGCCTTTCCAATAAAAACGAGGATGTTGGCGTTACCTTTAGCTCTTCGGTTGTCACGGTTATGGGGCTTGGCAGAGAGGACCGTTTTTACAACTGTCCATTGTGTGAACTAGAGTGACGTCTTCATTGTAGGTCACACCCTCTCCAATTATAGCGTACATTTTCCAATAGAATTTAGACAAATGGCAAAGAAGCTTTCTGAACTGAGTCATCTGTACCTCTCACTCCTGCTCTTAATCTCTCTGTTGCTCTCTGCGTCACTGACACCTGCTCCCTGTTTCTTTTTAAAAATTACATTTCTCTTCCCTATAATTCATCATCGGTGTATCCGTTCTTTCAGCAGGCACCTTTGGCTCAGCCCGAGTCCCCCACCGCCTCTGCAGGAGAGGACGCCCGCACCCCTCCCGACTCAGGAGAATCCGACAAGGAGTCGGTCAGCAGCAGCTCCAACGGCAACGGGGATGCAATGACGACAGCAGGGGCGGCCAGTGCAGGTGGAGGTGTTTCAACCAAGAACAGCTCCTCCTCCTCCAGCTCGTCCAGTAACAGCTCGGCAACGTTGACGGGTACGGGGGCAAAGGAGAAGACCAAGAAGGAGAAAGACAAAGACAAGAAGAGGGCTGACTCTGTGGCAAACAAGCTGGGCAGCTTCGGCAAGAGCCTGGGCAGCAAGCTGAAAAAGAACGTGGGCGGGCTGATGACGGGGAAGAATGCAGGAGGCGGGGCCAAGCAGGAGGGCACAGAGAAGAAGAAAAGTTCGCTGAGGGGGCGGAAGGGCAGCAAGGACAGCTCGCCTTCGGCCCACGCCTCCGAGGACTCTGGGAAGGGCTCGCCGTCGTCGGGTAGCGAGCGTCAGAATGGCACGGGCGGCGGAAGCAGAGAGTGTTACCCATATAAGTACAGTGCCGACGTGAAGGCGAGCCTGGGCATCCTGCGGGCGGCCATGCAGGGAGAGAGGAAGTTCATCTTTGCTGGCCTGCTCACCACCAGCAACCGCCAGCCCTTCCAGGAGGAGATGATCCAGCGCTACCTGTCTGACGCTGAGGAGCGCTTCCGGGTAGAGCAGGAGCAGCAGCGGAGAGAGGCAGAGCGGAAAGGAAGCACCAACGGCATCCAGCAGCCAAAGGAGGCAACAATGGGCACAGAGGTGGGCTACCGCACTTATGAAGCGAAAGAAGAGCCGGCTGAGAACTCACCGCCCACATTCAACCACCTCAAGTCGTCTTCGTTCAGCCCCTCGCTCTACTCTGGCGTGGTGCCCATCCCCCGGCCAACCTTCATGGATCAGCCGCCCTCCCCGGCCCCCGTCCCGCTTACTCAGCACCCACACATGCACGGCTACATGGAGACGCGGCGCCAGCTTGCAGGCGGCTCCCCAGCCTCGTCTTATCCCGGTCTGCCTTCCTACGCCACCCTCCCCCGCCACTGCCCCATGGCGCAGGGCCCCCCTCACCCCCAGTACCACCCCCCACAGGCACCGGTACCCCTCAGCCCCTTTCGCCTCATCCCCTCTTCTTTCGCACCCTCGTACCTCCCCGAGCACGACCCTCCAGACTACCCCACCTCAGAGCCTGTAGGCGGGGGCTACACTAACGGATTCCGGGACGTGCGCTCCGGCCTGGATGTTCCTCGCAGCGGGCCTCTCCCGGTCAGGCACTACTCCCTGGGCAGCGCCGGAGGCCTGTCCAGCCTCCAGTCCAGCCGCTGCCGGACGCCCAGCTGCAACTACTACGGACACCCCGAGACGGGCAACTACTGCTCCTGCTGCTACCGAGAGGAGCTGAAGAGGAGGGAAACGGAGCCGGCCATCCACAGGTTCTGAACGAACGGACGGACTGACCAGAACTGGCTGTGTGGCCACCAACCACAAGGAAACTGATGGATGAGGTTTCCTGCTATAGGACGATACAGAGCCTGGCTCTCTCATCGCATCACTTCCTTCTCTAAAGGCAACACTGTGTGTGGAGAGCGTCCTGGACAGGATCGGTACAGTGACTGGAGAGAAGGTGGCTGGCGGCTGCTGCGGCGGGCGTTAGACAATAGGACTGTGCACTTCTCTTACATTTGCTGTGGCTCTTATGCAGGCTGTGTGTGTGTGTGTGTGTGTGTGTGTGAGAGAGAGAGTGAGAACTTCAGGCTCTCCTCCGCTTTGTCCCCTTGTCACCTCGCAACTGTCTCCTCCTGGTGGAGAGAATGTATACGGCAGGCGATACACGCACTCTTACATCCACATTACACACACAAACTAACACTGCGCAAGCACAACCTGAAACTTCTTGATTATCACTCCTCTATATGTGGAGACAACCTATATTTGGCCCTGTAAATTGGTGGTATTTTAACATATGAATCAGCCCTTCGATGTCTTGTTAGTCTATTCAACCAGAGGGTTAGAGATGTATGCAGACGGACTAGCCTAGGGCATTACTGTTACTGGGTGCTCATGTATGACTTGGGAATGATTGGAGCTCTTTCCTGATGAGTAGTTGGGTTTCTTTTGCTTTGGTCCTTGCTCTTGTAATGCAAATTGAAACCACAGTATTATGTTACAGTAGTTGCTGTTCTGTGGGCTGCAATGGCGCTGCTAACGTTCCAGAATGCAACAGACCCCCTCTATACAAGTTAATCTCAAATATAAACAGGCAAACAGATAGCCCTATCCACCCTTAAGATGCTTTTTATGGCAAAGTAACCATCCAATCTAAATTCACCATTGTGTCCAAACCATATTGTGTCCAGATGTCAGTCAAGTACATTTTAACATTTCTACCATTTTTAGATATCTCCCAGTATCAATTATAGAACAAACATGGCAGAGTACTGTGGTAGATATTCCGAATGACTAATATACAGTATTTAATAAGGTTGCTAGAATCTTACTGTTCCTGACTTGTTTTTGTCATTTTATATCCACCATGAAAATGAGGCATTTCAATAATGTGCTGGTACATTTCGGGTCATCCAACACTACTAAACCGGCATTCAAAACACAAACTCCCCTCGCAATTTCAGCTCGACCTCAAGGTAATCAGTATATGCTAAACTGATAAACGTTCACATTTTGCTTGAAAAAGACACTGTCCATTGTAACATTGTCCACTTACATTGTAACTGTCAATTAGTCTCTGCTTCTCTTGTGGCTGAGAAAGGTAACAGGTATTTCCTGGAATCTCGTCCATAGGGCTGTGTTACTTTGGTCTAAATATTCATGTAACTTTTCGTGAATTCCTGCTTATGGCAAACCTCAAATTCCTGACATGGACACTCCATTGATACGATTCAAAACAAGTTGGATTGTTTAACCCAACTCCCCTTCAAGTCCTATTGAGGGCATTGTGTTGATTCCAAACAAGTGACTGACCCCTGTCGCTTAACCTCTTTCTGCACAAATTCAAGCACTTTCCTAATGTCCGTAGACATTTTGTTACCGTTTTGAAGGTATCTGACTGTTATGTTGTCCTTAGGTCATGTCAGAACTGTAGACACTGCCACCTCTACTTGCGGGAGGGCAGATGCATGGGCTAGAACCCCTTCTCTAAGGATTCAGTTACCATGGGTACAGCTTTTTGGTGCCAGTGTTGTGGTTTAACTCTATTTCCTAGTTGCCTTTTTCAGTCTCTTGTCCTTGTGGCATTACAGTCTTGTTTGTATGTTTTACAAAATGTGCATCAGGTGTACACTACTCGTTTTTGCTGCAGTTTCTCTTCTGGTATGTTTGTACCCTACTCAGTGTAAAGCCCCTGTTTTAATTATTTTCATTTTGCATCCAGACATGGAGTCATTGTTCGAAGTTCAGAACAAAGCAATTTAGAGATCAAATGTAAAAACATATATAAATAATAATTCTGGAGATTGGAACATATCACATTTTTTTGATACCGTCTTGGTCTCATGTTACTCTCAATGATTTGCAGATTAGGAATTGATTGTTTTTCTCATCACCAATGTATTAACACTTTCTCATCCAAGCCGTGTTATTACCAATGAGCCATGTAGACTCATGAGGAAGACCAATCTTCCTGACTTGATAAACAGCAGTTCAGTCTTTTCACTTGAAGCACAATGGTGTGAGAATATCTGTATGCAATTCACTGCCTTGCCCAATGGATGGCGCTCTTGTATTTGTGTTCAATGTTCCTGGAAGTTTCCATGCCCTACTTAACCAAAAATACAAAAGAGAACAATTTTCAAGGGTACTAAGATTTGAGTTTATTTCCAAAAATACAATTTGCCAAGGGTATGAGGGACTTTAAGTAATGTTTGTCTTTTGAGATGTAGTTCAAACATGCGGCTCAAAATAGTCACCCTTCAAGGGATGCTCCATGACTTCGAGGTGGCATGTGCATCTTGAATTGGAACCAACCATTCCCCACAATACCATTATGCTATATCCAAAACAATATTTCTCTCTCTGTGTGTGTGCTTACGCTGTATGAAACATTTTTGCAACAAAAAAATTGCAGCTCATAAGGCACAAACAAGAGGTCATCTTTAATGGAAAGATGATGGATAACTAAGAAATGTGTGTGTGTGTGTGCTTTCTCCTCTCAATGTAATAATATTAGCTTACATCAACTCAATTTTTTTTAACGAATTGGATGGCTTACAGACAACATCTTGAACATTTGACTTATAGACTGCAAACATTTTTGTATAAAAAAACAAGTGACAGCGAGGTTGTATATGTTGGAAGTTATTTTTGTAAACCCAAAGTTTTACAATGTTTTTAAAGATAATCTATATTGACGGATGCTAAAATGAGTGGAATATAAGCTTGTAATAGCCTGGGTTTATGGAGGAGTCAGTATTCACCAGAATGGACAGTTTGGCTGTCAAGGTTGATCACAAAAGAGCCTCCTGAACTCAAAGGTTTCTCATTAGCAAACTAGTTTCCTCATTGCTGACCTGACGATATGATTTGAGAATATATATTTATAGTACGATTTTCTTTTTTTCTCCAGAAGTTTTCTTTTGGAATGTTTAGTTGAGGAACTTTTAGTATGTTATGTGTCAAGCAGACTGGCTTTTATTTGTTTGTTTTTATTTGAATTTTACGTGTGCATTATTTTTCACCACCAATCCATGCAATGCTAACACATTACGGTAATGATTCAATACTTGATTGTTGGTGTTTTCAACCTATGCTCTTGCTGCAATCCCTCTAGGAATAAGATGGCTTTGAATTTGTTTTACAAAGTAACTGACCCATTATTTTTATATTGTTAATTTTCTCTCATTTCTATGGGACAAAATTGTCATCAGCAACATGAACATGGGATACTGTAGTTGCATGGGACTGGAACTGTTGCATGTAAATGACTATCCATTTAACCAAATTTGTGAATTATTTTGAGCTGATTTGGGCTGTCTTGGTTTTTTGACCTGTTTTTTTTTTTCTTTTCTTTTTTTCTCTCTCTCCTTTCATGTTTGGAGAGGAGAGGCTGTGACAGTGCAATCTGGATGGAAAGAACATCTTATTTTTATTTTTTTTGCACTGTTTGAATAAATTCTCATTTGTATTTCAACAACATGGTGGCAATCCAAATGTTTTACTCCGTTTCTGACTGTTTTTGGGGGGTTACAAATGTATGGTAGGTATTCCAGAGATCTATTGAAAAGGGATTGTCTGTTTTTCAATGTACTCATTGGATGTACAATGTTGGATGAAAGGTGAGAATTGGTATTATCTTGATCTAAGGATGATGTAATTGTGACACTATTGATATCAAATCTCTCGTGGCCAGACTACTTAAACATAAATGGTACCGTAGTCCAGTACATTTATCGACCAAATGACACCAGATTTTAGTTCTGGGTTAACTGCGATTTACATTGTTAGAATCAATGTGTACATCGATTCATCTACATCTGATGCCAGCCAGTAGATATAAATGTTCAAAACTATTGTATTATATTGTCCAATTATCAATTGTGTTGAAACACTCAAGTCTCTCTCTCGCTTGGTTGATTAAACAGCAAAAGCTGTTTTTACGTTTTAGAAACAACTTGTTACAGCATTACACATTAGAAGTAACTTTCACCCAGATGCAGCTGACAGTGTCTGAAAGCTGTTCTATGTATTAGAGAAATTGGAGACCCTTATGTAATATTGAATAGGGTCCCATGTGGTAGAACGAGGTTTGGATTTATAGCTCGTTCACAAGGACACGGTCTCCCCACCTGTCTGTTAGGAGGGACAGACTGTACTTTTATCCATTTTAGAATTTCTATTTGCTCATCGAAAGGAATTTCTTCAGTACAATCCCGCTGGAATATTCTTCCAATAGCATTTGTCTGCATTACTGCAGTACTACCTTTCTACATTTGTCAGTTCAGATGACAGTGCAGCCGTACCTCAGACGCTCATCATTTACCAAAGGATCAACTGCAGGTACTGTATCACTCATATCCATCACTGGCCTGTGTTAAGACTAACGCCTACAAATGGGTGCCTTTTTTAGGGTTTGTAATCTTGTGTAGGTAGTTTACTACGGGTAATTTATTTAGATTTTGAAATAGTATTTTTTATATTGCTTCTGTGCTCTTTAAGCCTAGTCATCCTCATGGGAATTTCTTGTTTACATCGTTGCTTCCATTCTCGTTTGAAATTCTCAAGGTAGGCGAGAAGTTGAATACTTAGTGACAATGCCCTTTTACAGAATACTACAAATGCAGCATCCAATTCATTCTACATTAGTAACATGGGTATAATGATTTACAACTATTTTATAAGCATGTATGATCCTGTAAAATGTTATAGGGCTGTTGATGTTAAGTATCTATATTGAAGTTAACGACGGGACTACACTATCACATTTTTATTTCTGTACCTCAGGCTGTTTCGATACTTCTAATTTCAGTGAATCAGTTTGTCAATTACAAATGACTAATGTAGCATTGGAGGCAAAACATTTGTATTTAGAAATATGTGTATCTGTGTATAGGCCTGCATTCAACAATTTATTAAATGGCCCATTTGAACCGTCTCCATTTCCATAAAACTAGGCCTACTTCAAAAGCTCTACATACTGTCTGTCTCACCTTTCCTAAATTCAAAATGTCATAGCACAGCGTTCTTCATAGTCCTGAAGAACTGAACTGCTTTAGTCCCAGTGCTGTGACACTTCATTCAACTAACCAAGACCTTGATTACCTGAATAAGGTGGCTTAATTTGCAGGATCATTATTGAAGTACAAACTACTGGTGAAAAATTGGGATCCTATTAGATGCTTTTTACACTGCTGGCCCTTTAAGAGGCTGTACTGCACTTGCTTTTTTCACTGGTGTGTCATTTTAACTATGGCGAGGGAATCAACAAATGGAAAGAAATGGATACAAGCAGCGGTAAACATTTCTTCCACATTCCAGTGACTAACAACTATAGGCAAATATTCCTGACAGGCTGATTTATGTGGGGCGTGCTCTACACAGTAGCCTACATGCATGGATTATTTCGGCAATGATAACCGTGAAAGAAACGAAATTAGTTTTCTAATTCACAGAGACCACCTCTGTTCTCGAAACCGGTGATGCAGGGTATCGCTGACATTCGAAGAAAGTGGACCGTTTCTTACGTTTTGCTGATACAGACATGGAGCGATTAAAGGCCCTTTTTCTTCTCGCTATCGAAAAACACGTAAATTAACTAAGGTCTACTTTCTATATTTCGCTCCGAGAGAGTTGAGTATTGGACGTCAAAATGTTAACGGGATCCAAAACCACGTTCAAAGTGAGACAGATGGTTCCAGATATAAAGGTAGGCTTTCGACTCAATGTTTTAATATTCTGTTTGATTTTTTCGTGTTCTGGAAGGTAGCTTGCCGTGGGTCAACTTTAGCTACCAATGAGAATAATAACTTTGTTCCATCGTTGGTGGACTATATAAACGGATGTAGATTCCACCTAGATATCTTGCTGTGTTCAGAATGGTTAGTTACAATGTGTCCAACTAATTTGACAATGTCTCGAATTCTATGAAACATTGTAAGACGTATGTATTACTTGTGGAAACAGTTTAATGGTTTGATAACCTACATTCCACAGACAGAAGACTGAAGGCATTGTATTCTTACTGTCTGGGACTAAGGGGGTTGTTTTCCTTTTATACAGCATCCAAAAGAAGCTGTCCATCGTAGCATTCTTTGTTTTATGCACTAGATTTCTGTATGGTAAAGAGACAGGCAGCACATGTGCACTGATTAATTTTGTCTGTTTGGATTCTATTATTATCCATACCAAATGATGGCATGTGCTATGAATGCCCATATGGTTAATACGGATTTAGAGAAAAATATTTTGAGCTGATGGACTAAACAAACTTAAACCCTACAGACAGTGTACAGTTGCATACTGTACAGTATTATATGAGAAGAATGAAATGTGGGAATATGAATTGAATACGACAAGTGGGATTAGCCTACATATTCAAGACCTTGGATCATTATGCGTAGTGATGCCTGTTTTCTTAAATAACTCCGAACTCCTCCTTCAGCAGCACCTCTTGATTCTTAACTTGGGCGGACAGGAAGCAATCATCCAGGAAGCTGCTACCATCACACGTTATCACCAAAGGCCTATATATATTTATTTATTTTGAACCTCAGAGAGACCTGTGGTTTCTTCACATTCAGGTTTATTTCTGAGATCCTTCATGTGTTGTGGCCTTGAGTTTTGTTGTTGCACAGAACACATTGTGGTGTAGCTCTGGATGGGTCTGTCTGCACAGGTTTACACTGTTGATGCCTTCACGTCTGTTATACCACCACAAAGGGATCAACCTTTTACTTACAGTATGTCACGCCCGTCTTTGGGGAAAGTATTTTGTAAAGGCAGAAGCCATGCAGATTTACAGAGATACAAGAGATTTGGACATCATTGCATGGAAGACTGTGTCTGTGTGAACACATTCGGGGCGAGGGACATGTCTATAAGCCCAATACAATTCAAACCAATCTAAATCGAAGAACCTTGGTGAAAATTGGTAGACTGATGTATTATAGTGATGATCATAGCCTAGATATTTCATTTGAATTTTATGCTGGTGTGCTCGCGCGCTCGTGCGCTCTGTGCTGCTTAGCTCAACCTCCATGGTTATTCTGAGAAGCCGCAGGGGGAAACGATAACAGATGCCTCAACTCCACCCTCAGGCATTGCTGCTCAAATGTGGAGTGGGGGTGATTAGCGCAACATCTGACTGTTGCCATGGCAACGACGGCCTGAGGAGCAGGAGTTCTTGGATATAAGTGCCTAACAGAAATAGCAGTTTCTTTTAGCCACCTTGAAAATAAACGTTTGCAATGTGGCTGCAGATAAACATATGGTGATGTCCTGAATATTATACACCTACACACTCTGGTTTCACTACCACTAAAGTGTTGAGGTTTAGAAATGCACTGAATGGAAATGAGGAATGAGTTGTCTATGGATCTGAAACCTTTGTCGTGCACATTTTGTATTTAAGAAGTAGGCTACAGTTGGTCCCAATACTGAACCAAATTCATTTGTGGAATAAGTGTTGTAACTCTTGTGTATGTAGGCTATGTACAGTAATACCAAATTAGTTACCATTGGGAAATGGCATAAGGTTAAGCAAAGTCCTGCCATCCATTTCACATCACATGCAGACTGGTTGGGTTATAAGGAGGTTTGCATGTTTCTGTTCATAATTACAGTCCAGGCTTGTTGTTTTCTCTCACTGTCTTTCCCCTCCCTTGAGTTTTTCAAATGCTGGCTCCTCAGCTAGCTAGAATCTGGAAGCAGTCAGTCAACCACACAACACAATGCAAGTGCCACAGTAGTGAAAAATGTCAGAGGGCTCAGCTCTATTCAGAGTGGCTGGAGATCCATGAGGGCTCATAAAAGAGAGCCTAAATGGTATTCACACACCTGGTCCCATAGGGCCAAGGCTTCCGATCCTGAAACAAGCTATGGAACTGGCGGTGCTTCCCATGCGGAAACTGAACAAAACGATGCCGTCTCTCATCAGTAAACAAGATGTATGCTTGTTTTCAAGGATTTATTGATCGTACATTGGGTGATTATTAACCAATACTGCTATCCCGAGGGAAGCGTGAAATAAGGATGGTAGCCTGTTCCTGTCCTTTTCAAATGTCTAGAATGTTTTGGACAACACCCAATGTGGGAGTTGAATGTTTATGAGTTGCTGGAGTCACAAATGTTTGTTAAACAAGAAGCACATTTAAAACACGAGTTATTGAAACCTGTCCTGTTATTACAGTCTACAAATAGACATACTTAAGCTATGAACTGACACATGCACAAACAGTGACAAATAGAAGCTTGAAATACATACCGCCACACACACCCTCTGACACACACGTGCCCCACACACACAGCCTCTGATTGAACTTTGAACCCTCCTTACACAGGGAGTGCATCATTGAGTATACAAACAGTTTCCTTCAGACTAGATACACAGTTTAATTTAGAGGGATATAGAAGAGGATTAGAATGCAAAATGTCTCACCATGAGCAGCAACTCATTTGGACTGTCATTAAGGGCAGTTAATGAGTGTTTGTTGCAGACCACGTCTATACTGAGGTCGTTATAATGATATAAGGCCAAGACGCCATAGGCATTACTATAAATAGTCCCTCTACCTTCATTTATATGGAGAGTAGTGGGCACATCAGATTCCATAGGGAGAGTTATAGTACTGCTTCTGCAGGCTGTAGAGTAAGCTAGTGGTTCAAAGCTGCATTTTAAGCAGGGCAAGTGGATAATGGCATATGAATTTGCGATTCATCAAAACATTCATATTTTCCCCCATATGTTTAAATCACTTTCCTTGTCTTTTGTACATTCCGAGGTGGAATTCTCAGTAGTCTATTCCAGTGTGGGATCTCTTTCATTGTTTTGTCGTTGGGGTTTTGTTCTCTCGGTATAATAAAGTGTGTGAGGTGACTATTTCTGTTGTAGGAAATGTATTACACTGCCGTAGACGCTCCTTGAAAGCAAAAGAAATGAGGCAGCATTAAAGCAAAGCCACGGCTCACGGCTAGACAGAAACGGTTTTGGGTTTCAGGACGACTTTTGTCTGGTTTATGTTTCAGGAGTTGCTCCAAATGGGGCAAGAGGTAAAACACTTTAAAGCGAGTCCATGTTTAGAGAAAAGACCCAACATCCTTGTTTACATTTTTAGAGCCCCTACGACAAAGCCACAAACCTGCTTATTGATGTGAGGAAATGGACAATACCACATACACCTACAGGCTAACCTCCCTCCACAGCAGCACCACATGTTAAAACAGTGTGTTTTAATGATCTAACTAGTAAAAATTTAACTACCTGAGCTACACACAGACCCCTTGTTGGCGGGGGACGTTGTTCAACCCTACAGTGTGAGGTTTCTGTGGTGTTGGACTGCCACTTTCCTTCCACCAGTAAGTTCGGTCTAGTTCAGGGCAGAGGAGGTATGTTCTCCTCTGCAGAAGAAGTCTGGCCACAGTGGCAAGGGGAAGCCATGAGCAATGGAAACTGCAATGGGCCTTGGCTGCACTCCCTGAGGAGAAAGGGAAGGAGTGCAGGAGGGAGGGAAAGAGTGATCGAGTAGTACACACACGCAGAAGCCAGATACTTAAGGGAGAGTCAAGGAGTGAAACATCAGCAGAAACAGAGCCTGGACATGTGGTTATTCATTTTGGGAGGTGAATTGGATTTAGGACTCTAATTTGGGATTTTTCCTCTCCCTCATCGATTTAGGGTTCCGGTCATTTTCGTCTAGACAGCTTCACCTCGCCCTTCTCTCCTATCTAATCTACCTGCTGACTTGTTCTACCCTTGTCTAGTGCAGTTACTCTTCATGTTATGACACATTTTGTTGTAGTTTATTTGATGGGTTTTCACTCTGTTCTTCCTCAGCCTCCAATGTAGTTTTAGCTGGTGGAGCAGTTTGGAGAATTTCTGCTGTTGGAATCCAAATATGTTTACTGAACTACAGAATATAACACATTCCCAAGGCACAAAAACCGAGTTTGTTAATATTGGTAACTCCCAAAAGGGTTGATGATAGGAACTGAGTTTCAGATAATAAAACAAGCTCTAAATATCAAAATAATTTCAGAAAAAGAGCGAGGAATGCAGCTGTGGGTGAAAACCAAAATTTACAATGGTCTGCTGGCGAGCAGAAACCAAGAACGTTGTAAAGTTTTAGTGTTCTCCCTTGTAATTTAAAAACTGGCTTGTTTATCCACCATGCCATTCTGCTAACTCAGGTCTTGGGTGGAGGATTGAGTCAATAAAATTGGTGGAACAATAACCCTGTCCAGGATGTCTTGATATGACCCAGGACTTCATCTTCTGTTTTGAGAAAGTCAGGACTGTTAGCCTATTTTTGAGATTTTTGTTAGAGCCCATTTCTGAGGTTTTTGTTAGGGGAGTTGGCAGTTTGGGGTTGGGGTTTCTCTCTAACTGCAGCCAATAAATTTGGAAAATTGATTAACCACATGACTTCACTTGAGAATTGGCTCTTGTTTTCTGAGGCAAGAATTTAAAAGCTGTGTGATTTGATCATGGGAAAGAAGCTGAAAACCAATACTACTATTACTCAGATGTGCAAGTTCTGTTATAGTTATTGTTGACAAGTTCCTCAAGCTCCATATTCTCTAGCATTTTCAGCCACTCGAGTATTCTGCTAACATTAGCATGATGCTAGCATCATGCAAATGTTAGCAGAGTGCTCTTGACCTTAGGCCACTGTTGATATCGTCAGTTGGGCATATGCGTTTCACAGACAAGGCAAACAGCTATGCTATGAATGAGTGGAACTTACAACCTGTTTAAGGAGCAAAGGTTATCTTTGTTTAACGTTCTCGTGAGGTTTTAGCCACTGTCAATCTAAAGGAAACCAGAAGAGTGTCATACGTTCTCATTAGCATGTTAGCACACAGTTCACTTCACCTCTACATTGTGTGTGTCACAAGAGTTATAGTAACCTAAGAGTATTTGTCACACAAAATAGTAAGTTGTTTTTAGTTCGCAAGCCAAGAAATATGTGACTAAACTGGAGCAAAAATGTAACATGTTTGTGAATAGTGGCCTTGTAGGCAGTGAAGAATTGCTGAGTGAGTAGTCAGTACCATAAAGATTCATTGTATACTTTATAGCAATTTCCATGTCTCTATACTGGACCGCCAGAGTGGTCATTACCAGAACAAACAGTTCCTTTTTCAATGCCTAGGCCTATGTCTTGTGCATTGTGTGATTTCTCCACTATGTAAATGGTCTTCTGTGGTGGGTGGGAGCTCAGGCTAAATGGGCCCATATGTGCTAGCAGCTAGCCAGTAGTCCGGTAATAGCAACCTGTGGTTCTATGGGATTGGATTATGCCGCTAGCAGAACAGCCTGGAGTACTTTGAGACCGCATCAAATCATACAGTACAGAGCAAAACAATTAATAAAACATGGAAACTGAGAGTCATCATGGAGCATTGTGGGATTGGCTATGGTTTTGGGGAATGTGGTCAATAAGAAAATCTTGAGTTGAAGCAAAATCACATTAGTATTTGTTCTCTTATTATTTTTGATGGGATGCAGTAATAACACCAGGTCTGTTCTCTGTTCCCCCCGCAGGAGAGGATGCTGAGTCACAGTGGTGTCAACGCACGGGGGAGAGATATGTTTGGACTACGCTGCTTACCAGGTAAGACCCAGACTGAAGAGCAATGATGAATATGAGGCTAGTTCCATGTGACAAATACAGTAGCTATACGCGTATCATAACATGTGGGTCTGAAAACACAGCGTCAGCCACATCTCTTTAGGCAAGTCCATCTTCTGAAACTGCACCCATCTGTATCTCTGTTTTCTTACTAAATCCTAGTGCTAAGCTACTGTAATGTAGCCTCTGAGAATAGTGTGTCAGTGTACTGTGGAGAGAAGTGCTGCAGGCCCCTGCCCCTGGTCATAATCTCAGTTTCAGCAGCACACCGCAGCAGGAGCTTTCCAACTGGAATGTTGGCAGGCCAGGGCCCCTCCAGAGCCAAGCTAATCTCTAACGATTCATATCAGCAGTTATTCACAGCACCTCTGTGGGAGCAGTGTGTGTGTTTCCTTGTCCCTTTCACTTTCAGCTCTCACTTCCACCTTGTACCGCTGACCTAGACACACCCCTCCCCATCCCTCCTCCCTCACTTCCTACTTCATTCACTTTTTCTGTCTGATTCAGAAACTGTTTTTATCTCATTCTTTCCAGACTCTCCCAGTCTGTTTGAGGGTCACTGTGGACCCATTCTGAGTTGTTTTTGTTATCGCGTGACTGTGAAATTCTGTCCGTCTGTCTTTCTTTCTCTCCGGCTCTCACTTCCCTCTTCTTCCCTTTCTCTGACCAATTTTCTGTGTCCTGCCATGGCAGATTTGAAACACATCTGGTCATGGAAATCTGCCTCACGTTAAGGCAGAAAGGATTCATCCGAATTGGAAACACTGTCATAGTTTCTGCGAAGGAGTTCTCTCATGTTGGAAACTGACTTTCAGCTCTGAAAAATGTGCTACACACACTTTCACAGATGCACCACGCAAGGGAATGGGGAATCTGTGGAAGCAAACTGGGTGAAAGGGTTCACGTTGCAGCATCCCAAAGACACACAGACAGTCGGAACAGTCCCAGGCCTCAGTGTACTGTATACTATACAAACTTGCGTGCCATTCATCACATTCTCAGATAACATTCGGACACAGGACAGGGGAAACCAGAGCGGGCTCCAGGGGGTGAATGGGTCAGGGCAGCACAAACAGCTATGGGTGGATAGATAGATAGATTGTGTACCTTTTGAATGTGAGGGGCCTACTATAGATCCACAGACAAAGCCAAGTGGACAGGACCCTCCTCAGAGCATGACCTCAATCCCCTGATCCATGCGCTTATGTTACACTGGATTTGGTTTGGTGTCAATCATTGGACTGTCACTGCTGGCCTTGCTGAGTGACAAGAGAAGAGCAAGTCAATATCTCTGAAGAATATACAATTGTATGCTTTATGAGCTCAATTTGGATAGCGCACTAACTACCTAAAGACGTAGCGAAGAGCTCTGTGCAGTCTGTGTGTGTGCATATGTATACATGTTTTCCTACATTATCAGGACCACAATGTCTTGACAGGTCACCAGAATGTCCTGACAAGGTAGGAAAACAAGAAACATTTAGAAAAGTCAGGACTTCATGTCCGGATTTTGTTAAAATGATATTTTAGGCTTAATTATTAGGTTTGGGGTTAAAGTTAGGGTTATATTTAGGTTTAGGGGTTAGGGAAAATAGGATTTTTGAATGGGAATACATTTCTATTCCCCAAAAAGTCCTGTAAATTTATGAAAACAAAGCTGTGTGTGTGCTGTTTCATCAGACATTTCATGACACCGCTCTGGTAAACCTTTTGTCTTATTCTCTCCCATTGGTTAGCAGAGGGCCAGAAACGTCTCCTCTGCACGCACATAGGAACAAAATGGAGAACAAATGTGGTTGTAAGCAAATGAAATTGAAAATGGAGCATTTGGTTCATATCACATTCAGCTGTGCTCTCTCTGGCCCGATTTCTCAGGTTGTTCAATCCACTGGCAGAACACCAATGGACAAAGAGAAAGATAGCCACAGTGGGGATTTTCCAGTGTTTATGTGTGTTTGTTTGAAAGTGTCTGTATGTGTTTGTCTGAGTGCATATGTGAGTCTGTGTGTACATGCGTTTTTGTGTGCGAGAGAGGGTTAGAAAGAGAGAGAGAGAGAGACAAAGGCACTTGAGCTTTGTGTGTGTGTGGTGGGTGTGGGGCCTGCACTCTGTAGGACGAAAGTAAAACTGTTTAAACTGTTAAATTACCAGTGTCATCTTATAAACAGCCTCACTGTATACAGAGTATTGAGTGACTCAATCCTCAGCTTCCCATGTTGTAGGAATGTAAACCACCTGCAGACTCTCCAGTCCAGAACAGTCAAACCAGAAGCAGACACTTCCTGTCCCCTCTCTCATGTCTGTGAGCCACAATGCCTGAGAAATGTCTTCAGCACTGTTGCACCCGGGGAGCCATTAAAAGGAGCACGCAAATCCCACTGAGCCTGATTGGACACAGAGTAACACGCAATCCTAGAAACAAGAGCTCATTTGTGTTTAAAACCTAAAGTGTCCGTAGGGCGCCTGGTTCAAGAGTTTAATTCGTAGCTATATGTCCGGGACTTTAGAAAGGGAATACTTGTGCTGAGGGTTTGTGACTTTGATCCGGCATCGTGAGACCGAAGTCGGCGTAAACATAGCCTAATCACAGTGCCTTGCTTGATTCCAGTCCTCAGCTCACACACCCCAAAGATCTTGTGGCTTTGCTGAGGGACCCTTTGAAGATTTCTTTGTAGTTTTTGCCAGGCTTTGGTGTTAATCTTGTGCAATGGGCAAAGTATTGGAGTGTTAGCTGTGAAGACCTTGATTACAACCCCACTTCCCTTTCTCATAGGATAAACAAGCATTTGATGTGTTAAATTACGATTTCCTGTTTTTATGTTTTTATGTAATTTGGTATCCCTGAAAATCTTCTCTCAACCGAGGTCTAATTGGCTGTCTGAGGTTGAGCACTACCAAAATGGCTTGCTTTGTGCAGTCATGTTTTTGACTTTTTCCCTTTTTGTTTTCCTTCAACGTTATTTTTGAAGGAATTCAGTTGTTCCTTAAAATTAGTTTTGAAGGAATTCAGCCCTTTCAACAACCCACCAAATCCTTTTTATTGTTCTAAAAACTGAAAATGAAAACATTCTCTCCACCATGATGGTGTCTAGCCAAACACTTCCATTGCAAGAGACAAAAAGGCTATTTTCCCCCTCTACTCTGTCCTGGACTTTGTTGCCATGGAAACCCAAGTCTAGCTGGCAAATGCTTTGTTATGCTGGGAAAGAGCATTACAAATGTGCTGTCTCACTGCTGTGTGAAAGAGGGTGTATCTTTGTGCTCAGTGTGTTTAGATGTGAGAGCTGTATGGGTGAAAGTGCTTGTTTTTGGAAGCTTTGTTCTGGAGTTCTAGAGTTCTGGAATCTAGTTTTTATTTTCAAGCATCAACAAAATATTACAAACAGATTTCAAAATATGTTGCATAAATTCATAATTCCTAACAAAGCATTTAAACACATTTATGGCATAATAACATGGTAATAGACTAATATTGATAGCTGTAGAGTCAAAGCTGTATCAGCCTGGAAAATATATTGGCCCTGTATCCCATGGGACTAGACCAGAGCAGGTTAAGTTGCAAGTTTTATTGACATAAAAAAAGGCTCTGTAAATATGCACCAATACATCCCTGCCCAGAAGGGAAGTCATGCATTTGGATTGGAAAATGCATCTGAAGTGTAATGAGGATACATACAGTTGAAGTCGGAAGCTTATATACACCTTAGCCAAATATTCTAAACTCAGTTTTTCACATTTCCTGACATTTAATCCAAGTAAAAATGCCCAGTTTTAGGTCAGTTAGGATCACCACTTAATTTTAAGAATGTGAAATGTCAGAATAATAGTAGAGAGAATTATTTATTTCATCACATTCCCAGTGGGTCAGAAGTTTACATACACTCAATTAGTATTTGGTAGCATTGCCTTTTAAATTGTTTAACTTGGGTCAAATGTTTGGGTAGCCTTCCACAAGCTTCCCACAATAAGTTGGGTGAATTTTGGCCCATTCCTCCTGACAGAGCTGGTGTAACGGAGTCAGGTTTGTAGGCCTCCTTGCTCGCACACGCTTTTTCAGTTCTGCCCACAAATGTTTTATAGTATTGAGGTGAGGGCTTTGTGATGGCCATTCCAATACCTTGACATTGTTGTCCTTAAGCCATTTTGCCACAACTTTGGAAGTATGCTTAGGGTCATTGTCCATTTGGAAGACCCATTTGCGACCAAGCTTTAACTTCCTGACGGATGTCTTGAGATGTTGCTTCAATATATCCACATAATTTTCCTCCCTCATGATGCCATCTATTTTGTGAAGTGCACGAGTCCCTCCTGCAGCAAAGCACCCCCACAACATGATGCTGCCACCCCCGTGCTTCACGCTTTGGATGGTGTTCTTCGGCTTGCAAACCTCCCCCTTTTTCCTCCAAACATAATGATGGTCATTATGGCCAAACAGTTCTATTTTTGTTTCATCAGACCAGAGAACATTTCTCCAAAAAGTACAATCTTTGTCCCCATGTGCAGTTGCAAACCGTAGTCTGGCTTTTTTATGACGGTTTTGTAGCAGTGGCTTCTTCCTTGTTGAGCGGCCTTTCAGGTTATGTTTATATAGGACTCGTTTTACTGTGGATATAGATACTTTTGTACCTGTTTCCTCCAGCATCTTCACAAGGTCCTTTGCTGTTGTTCTGAGATTGATTTGCACTTTTCGCACCAAAGTACATTCATCTCTAGGAGACAGAACGCGTCTCCTTCCTGAGCGGTATGACGGCTACGTGGTCACATGGTGTTTATACTTGCGTACTATTGTTTGTACAGATGAACGTGGTACCTTCAGGCATTTGGAAATTGCTCCCAAGGATGAACCAGACTTGTGGAGGTCTCCAATTTTTTTTCTGAGGTCTTGGCTGATTTATTTAGATTTTCCCATGATGTCAATCAAAGAGGCACTGAGTTTGAAGGTAGGCCTTGAAATACATCCACAGGTACACCTCCAATGGACTCAAATGATGTAAATTAGCCTGTCAGAAGCTTCTAAAGCCATGACATCATTTTCTGGAATTTTCCAAGCCTTTTAAAGGCACAGTCAACTTAGTGTATGCAAACTTCTGACCCACTGGTATTGGGATACAGCGAATTATAAGTGAAATAATCTGTCTGTAAACAATTGTTGGAAAAATTCCTTGTTTCATGCACAAAGTAGATGTCCTAACCGACTTGCCAAAACTATAATTTGTTAACAAGATATTTGTGGAGTGGTTGAAAAACAAGTTTTAATGACTCCAACCTAAGTGTATGTAAACTTCTGACTTCAACTGTAAGTACAGTATATTGATGAGAAGAAGTTGGAGTGTGAGGTGGAATCCAATCAAATCAAATCAAATTTTATTTGTCACATACACATAGTTAGCAGATGTTAATGCGAGTGTAGCGAAATGCTTGTGCTTCTAGTTCCGACAATGCAGTAATAACCAACAAGTAATCTAACCTAACAATTCCACAACTACTACCTTATACACACAAGTGTAAAGGGATAAAGAATATGTACATAAAGATATATGAATGAGTGATGTTACAGAACGGCATAGGCAAGATGCAGTAGATGGTATAGTGTACAGTCTATACATATTGGATGAGTAATGTAGGGTATGTAAACATAAAGTGGCATAGTTTAAAGTGGCTAGTGATACATGTATTACATAAAGATGGCAAGATGCAGTGGATGATATACAGTACAGTATATACATATACATATACATATGAGATGAGTAATGTAGGGTATGTAAACATTATATTAAGTGGCATTGTTTGAAGTGGCTAGTGATACATTTTTACATAATTTCCATCAATTCCCATTATTAAAGTGGCTGGAGTTGAGTCAGTATGTTGGCAGCGGCCACTAAATGTTAGTGGTGGCTGTTTAACAGTCTGATGGCCTTGAGATAGAAGCTGTTTTTCAGTCTCTCGGTCCCTGCTTTGATGCACCTGTACTGACCTCGCCTTCTGGATGATAGCGGGGTGAACAGGCAGTGGCTCGGGTGGTTGTTGTCCTTGATGATCTTTATGGCCTTCCTGTGACATCGGGTGGTGTAGGTGTCCTGGAGGGCAGGTAGTTTGCCCCCGGTGATGCGTTATGCAGACCTCACTACCCTCTGGAGAGCCTTACGGTTGTGGGCGGTGCAGTTGCCGTACCAGGCGGTGATACAGCCCGACAGGATGCTCTCGATTGTGCATCTGTAGAAGTTTGTGAGTGCTTTTGGTGACAAGCCGAATTTCTTCAGCCTCCTGAGGTTGAAGAGGCGCTGCTGCGCCTTCTTCACAACGCTGTCTGTGTGGGTGGACCAATTCAGTTTGTCCGTGATGTGTACACCGAGGAACTTAAAACTTTCCACCTTCTCCACTACTGTCCCGTCGATGTGGATAGGGGGCTGCTCCCTCTGCTGTTTCCTGAAGTCCACGATCATCAACTTTGTTTTGTTGACGTTGAGTGTGAGGTTATTTTCCTGACACCACACTCCGAGGGCCCTCACCTCCTCCCTGTAGGCCGTCTCGTCATTGTTGGTGATCAAGCCTACCACTGTAGTGTCGTCCGCAAACTTGATGATTGAGTTGGAGGCGTGCATGGTCACGCAGTCGTGGGAATAGTATATGACTGGCGTTGATACAGGCAGCTTCGTTTAAGGCCAAAAAACCACAGTGAGAAAAGGCAGGGAACTGTTCATCAATCTAAATAGGAAAATACATTTATTGACACGCACATGCCTCTGGTATCATGCTGCCTTTTGTATTTGTGACAATGTTTGCATTGATATCAATAATTGCGATGACGGAATGATTCCTCACTTGCTTTAAATATATTCGTGTCGCACTAGTATTTGGACAGCTTTCACTGCCATGGTTATCTCCACCCCTCCCTTCTAGTAGCTCTTCAACTTCTTCTTGAGTTCAGTGACTGATTTCCTCACCGCCCCAAAATCCCAGCCTGGTTTAGTGGAAGTGGCAGGCAAATCTTCAGAGACAGGCTTACAATGTTCCTTGTACGTCTGAAGGAAATAGATGTGATATGTTGTGTGTGTGTGTGAGCTGTTCCAACTCATCTTCTCTCATCCACAGCTTACCCACCTCCTGCTCCGGTCGCTTCAGGAGCAGGTCAGCCCGACTCACTTCAGCCTTGTCCTGGGCTCTGATCGACTCCTTCACCTCAGAGCACCTTCTCTCAATGGAGTGGATCATCTCCAGCTAAACATCCTCTCACTGTCCTCCGCTGCTGCCTGTGCAGAGCTCTTGAGTGACGCCATAGCTTCTCTGAGCCGTTCTATCTCCCATGTCTTCTCTCTTCTCTTCAGTTGGAATGTTTCCCACCGTATTTTCACCCGAATCTCTTTCACACTCCTTTCTGCTGCAGCTGAGACTGTATCATGGCTTTTATGTTCATCTACGCAGATAACAGAAACACCGCTGTTCTTTGCAGTACTCGTCCAGCAGTTTGTTATGACGAGAGCAGACCTTCTCCTGCAGTTTTGGCAAGGCTTTGACTAGCGTGTACATCTTAGATGCAGAAGATTCATAGTGATGCTGGAGGGCAGTCCTACAGTAGACTGGCCATACACACCAGACAGGAAATATCCGCTTTTCCGTTTTCTCCCCGAGCAGATGTCACACTGCATATCTCCGGGTCTAGCATAAAAGAAAACACTTTGGAATTCTCCGTTCAGTTTCTCCACCATATCAGCCAGGATGGTATTTCTGTTCAGAAATGTCCTTAGGGATAAAGGTCAGTCTGCACTGGGGGCTGCTGTAGACCACCTTCTCATCATCCTGATCCCAGTAGCGCTCAATACAGTCCTTACAGTAGCTGTGTCCCCAGGCAGTTGTCACTGGATCTTTCAGTAGATCCAGACCTGATCGGACAGGAGAATTGGTCCTTCTCTACTGAAACATTAGCAGCTGCCGTTTTGATACAGACTGATAGCTAGGTAGACAGGCTGAGCTGAAATATTTGTATGAAGGTAAAGAAATAGATACCAATTCAGAGTGTGGCAGGACAAAAGAGAGTTGAATGTTGCGTGCTGTCTTAGAGAGAAAATGAATGTCTGAGTACCTTTTCTGAAACCCTCTTTCAGTGATTTTGAGTTTATGGAGCCCGATCACAAGCTGGTGAATTGTGATTGCGGATCAAAGTACATGAGAGAGGTCTTATATGTAAGGGCTGTTATGCTAACTGTTATGTACAGTAGAACTGTAATCACATTGGTTGCACACATCATATTTAATTATGTGTGTGAAATGTCAATGTGATAGGAAATATGAGGCAAATGCCAAGCTGGACCTGGATGCCAGACAACTACATCTGCTTGACTCAACCGTTCAGTGGCTGACATAGCTGAGAAAATAGCACCTCCCAGCCCCTTGATAAACTCCATGCTGAAGTTTACTTTCATTCACATTTCTGTTATACATAGCACTCAACGTTACCCTCTCCCTTCCCTCAAACACGCAATCATTCTGGTATTTTGCACAATTTATCACTTTACCTTGGAATGGTCAGTCTTGACAATGAAACTCTCATGATGTTCTAAAATTGGGTACTTTTTTATTGTTTTCAATATCAGGGACATTTGAAACACTGTGTGGACAATAAAGTTGTTGTATTATGTTCAGTAAGCTCCAGCCTAAACCCACTGTCTGTGTTCCCCAGGAGAGTGTGTGCTCCAGCCTAAACCCACTGTCTGTGTTCCCCAGGAGAGTGTGTGCTCCAGCCTAAACCCACTGTCTGTGTTCCCCAGGAGAGTGTGTGCTCCAGCCTAAACCCACTGTCTGTGTTCCCCAGGAGAGTGTGTGCTCCAGCATAAACCCCCTGTCTGTGTTCCAGCCTAAACCCACTGTCTGTGTTCCCCAGGAGAGTGTGTGCTCCAGCATAAACCCCCTGTCTGTGTTCCACAGGAGAGTGTGTGCTCCAGCCTAAACCCACTGTCTGTGTTCCCCAGGAGAGTGTGTGCTCCAGCATAAACCCCCTGTCTGTGTTCCACAGGAGAGTGTGTGCTCCAGCCTAAACCCACTGTCTTTGTTCCCCAGGAGAGGGTGTGCTCCAGCATAAACCCACTGTCTGTGTTCCCCAGGAGAGTGTGTGCTCCAGCCTAAACCCATTGTCTGTGTTCCCCAGGAGAGTGTGTGCTCCAGCCTAAACCCATTGTCTGTGTTCCCCAGGAGAGTGTGTGCTCCAGCCTAAACCCACTGTCTGTGTTCCCCAGGAGAGTGTGTGCTCCAGCCTAAACCCACTGTCTGTGTTCCCCAGGAGAGTGTGTGCTCCAGATGGCTGTGTTGGTGAGGAAGAAGCTAACTGCCAAGGAGGGGGGCGGATGGCTGTCTGGCACTCTCTTCTGTACCCACTTCAGAGTGGCCTTTGTGCCTCAGGACAGCCCCAAACCTGACGTGAGTACTGGACTAGCTCTGAGTATGGACTGTTGAAGGACAGCTCACCTGCTATCATAGTAGGAAAGTAGTAATGATGCCGTATTATTGCTAGAAGAAGGCTTGTGGGCGTAATCATCATCATCACAATCAACAACATCATATAGAACGTTTTCAGACCATCCATTCATTGGTGTAAAAAAAAAATCCTGATCAAACAAACGGACCTATATTTGTACCATTCCTCTAACCCTCCGTATGTAGGACAACGCAGACCCTGTTCTCCTGGGGGATCATGACGTGGCCCTGGCCTCCATTGAGAAGGTTGTAGCTGGTAAGGCTTCTACAACTACTAGGCTGTAGTGCTCCCAAAATCCTTTGTTCTATGAGAGCCACGAGATGTATTTGTAAAAAAAAGTCTGATGAATGATATAAATAATAAACAGTGGTAATATCCTAAACCCAATTCAAGACTCGGCTTGACACAGGAAGCTGTAGCTATGAACCATCAGTGGTGTACTGTGTTCTGTGTACCTGGGTTTTGACTGTAAAATGGTTGTGTAACCTCTGTGCTGCAGTGGGCCCATCCCGGACCAAGCTGGTGACGGCTAGCTCCTCTCTGAAGTTCACTCCTGAGGAGCTGGTGTTGTACTGCCGGGACCTGCGTGTTCTCTGCTTCCTCTTCGAC
The DNA here is from genome assembly GCF_016432855.1 of Salvelinus namaycush. Taxonomy (NCBI): domain Eukaryota; kingdom Metazoa; phylum Chordata; class Actinopteri; order Salmoniformes; family Salmonidae; genus Salvelinus; species Salvelinus namaycush. The sequence goes on from NC_052311.1 coordinate 49,283,717, forward strand.
CGCCTCACCCCCGACACACAGGCTGTGGAGGTAGTGTGTGTGTGTGTGTGTGTGTGTCTGTGCGTGTGTATGTGTCTGCGTGTGTGTGTGTGTGCATGCGTGTGCATTCGGAAAGTATTCAGACCCCTTGACTTTTTCCACATTTTGTTACGTTACAGCCTTATTCTAAAATTGATTCAACTATTTTTTTCCTCATCAATCTACACACAATACCCCATAATGACAAAGCAAAAACAGGTTTTTAAAATGGGAATTTTACATTAACATTTACATAAGTATTCAGACCCTTTACTTTGTTGAAGCACCTTTGGCAGCGATTACAGCCTTGGGTCTTCTTGGGTATGATGCTACAAGCTTGGCACACCTGTATTTGGGGAGTTTCTCCCATTCTTCTCTGCAGATCCTCTCAAGCTCTGTCAGGTTGGATGGAGAGCATCGCTGCACAGCTATTTTTAGGTCTCCAGAGATGTTTGATCGTGTTAAAGTCTGGGCTCTGGCTGGGCCACTCAAGGTCATTCAGAGACTTGTCCCGAAGCCACTCCTCTGTTGTCTTGGTTGTGTGCTTAGTGTCGTTGTCCTGTTGGAAGGGGAACCTTCAACCCAGTATGAAGTCCAGAGCGCTCTGCAGTAGGGCTGTGGCGGTCACAAAATTTCATCAGCAGGTGATTGTCAAGCAAATAACTGCCGGTTTCATAGTAATTTACCGTTAATTAACATAAACACATTTAGCAACTCCTGGCTTCCACACATAGCCTACAAGCCACTGATACAGACTGTTCGAACGTCTACATTTTATAAAGTCTAATAAATCCATGTAATATAGCCTACACCTTCACAATAAATCCATGTATGTCCTTATGTTAAGTCCTGATCTGGCTCTGCCATATGGCTGTGGGCTACACTAGTTCGTTTAGCAGACAAGATTTGCTTAGAATTCCGTGCCATTATTTTATATTATTTTATAGAATAAAATTGAACAAAGCTGAGTAGAAAGGATATTTTGTCACATAACGATTTGAGGAACTGCGCACATGTGGCTATTCTGTGTTGAGCAGTTAACAAAGAAATAGGTACTCCTATATGCCTAATTTAGAGTTATTCATTTAACTTTAGTTTTTCTACAAATGTTGGGCTATATGTTTAGATTTTTTATTAATTGTAAGGCTGCATGACTCGACTCTAATGATGATTTGAAAAAAGTTGCTTGAAAGGCATGTTTAAAAAAAAAAAAAAAGATTACCACTTTTTCTCCCCAATTTCATGGTATCCAATTGGTAGTTGCAGTCTTGTCTCATCGCTGCAACTCCCGTACGGACTCGGGAGAGGCGAAGGTCGAGAGCCGTGCGTCCTCCGAAACACAACCCAACCAAGCCACACTGCTTCTTGACACAATGCCCACTTAACCCGGAAGCCAGTTGCACCAATGTGTCGGAGGAAACACCGTACACCTGGCGACCGTGTCAGCGTGCACTGCGCCCGGCCCGCCACAGGAGTTGCTAGTGTTCGATGGGACAAGGACATCCCTGCCGGCCAAACCCTCCCCTTACCCGGACGACGCTGGGCCAATTGTGCGGCGCCCCATGGGTCTCCCAGTCACGGCCGGCTGCGACAGAGCCTGGACTCAAACCCTCAATCTCTAGTGGCACAGCTAGCACTGCGATGCAGTGCCTTGAAACCATTGCACCATTCGGGAGGCCCCTCTGCTTTGTTTTTTGAGCAGGCTGTACACACTTCATCAGTCTCTCATTCAATTTGACAAACACTTGATACTGCCTAGAATTTCCCGGCAGCATCCCCTTTGTGTGGCCTTAATGCCCCCTAACAAAATCCATGCCTTTTGCAGCTAGTGGCCGTTGTGCGCTTGGGCTAAATAAACTCAGCAAAAAAATAAACATCCCTTTTTCAGGACCCTGTCCTTCAAAGATAATTTGTAAAAGTCCAAATAACTTCTTAGATCTTCATTGTAAAGGGTTTAAACACTGTTTCACATGCCTGACTAACCGGTGTCTGTATGTAGCCTCGCAACTTTTATAGCCTCGCTACTGTATATAGCCTCGCTACTATTTTTCACTGTGTTTTTAATGTTGCTTTTATTTCAATATTGGTTAGAGCCTGTAAGTAAGCATTTTACTATAAGGTTGTATTCGGAGCACGTGACAAATAAACTTTGATTTGATTTGTTCAATGAACCATAAACAATTAATGAACATGCACCTGTGGAACGGTCGTTAAGACACTAACAGCTTACAGACGGTAGGCAATTAAGGTCACAGTTATGAAAATTTAGGACACTAAAAAGGCCTTTCTACTGACTCTGAAAAACACCGAAAGAAAGATGCCCAGGGTCCCTGCTCATCTGCGTGAACATGCCTTAGGCATACTGCAAGGATGCATGAGGACTGCAGATGTGGCCAGGGCAATAAATTGCAATTTCCGTACTGTGAGACGCGTAAGACAGCGCTACAGGGAGACAGGAATGACAGCTGATCATCCTCGCAGTGGCAGACCACGTGTAACAACACCTGCACAGGATTGGTACATCCGAACATCACACCTGCGGGACAGGTACAGGATGGCAACAACAACTGCCCGAGTTACACCAGGAACACACAATCCCTCCATCAGTGCTCAGACTGTCCGCAATAGGCTGCGAGAGGCTGGACTGAGGGCTTGTAGGCCTGTTGTAAGGCAGGTCCTCACCAGACATCACCGGCAACAACGTCGCCTATAGGCACAAACCCACCGTTGCTGGACAAGACAGGACTGGCAAAATGTGCTTTTCACTGATGAGTCACGGTTTTGTCTCACCAGGGGTGATGGTCGGATTTGCGTTTATCGTCGAAGGAATGAGCATTACACCGAGGCCTGTACTCTGGAGCGGGATTGATTTGGCGCTGAAGGTTCCTTCATGGTCTGGGGCGGTGTGTCACAGCCTCATCGGACTGAGCTTGTTGTCATTGCAGGCAACCTCAACGCTGTGCATTACAGGGAAGACATCCTCCTCCCTCATGTGGTACCCTTCCTGCAGGCTCATCCTGACATGACCCTCCAGCATGACAATGCCACCAGCCATACTGCTCGTTCTGTGCGTGATTTCCTGCAAGACAGGAATGTCAGTATTCTACCATGGCCAGCAAAGAGCCCGGATCTCAATCCCATTGAGCACGTCTGGGACCTGTTGGATCGGAGGATGAGGGCTAGGGCCATTCCCCCCAGAAATGTCCGGGAACTTGCAGGTGCCTTGGTGGAAGAGTGGGGTAACATCTCACAGCAAGAACTGGCAAATCTGATGCAGTCCATGAGGAGGAGATGCACTGCATTACTTAATGCAGCTGGTGGCCACACCAGATACTGACTGTTACTTTTGATTTTGACCCCCCCTTTGTTCAGGGACACATTTATTCCATTTATGTTAGTCACATGTCTGTGGAACTTGTTCAGTTTATGTCTCAGTTGTTGAATCTTATTATATTCATACAATATTTACACGTTAAGTTTGCTGAAAAGTAACACAGTTGACAGTGAGAGGACGTTTCTTTTTTTGCTGAGTTTATAACAATTAGAATTCCCTTCTCCCTGAGTGCTGCGTGCTCAACAGCACCTCTCACTCACATGGCTCTCCATCACATCAGGTCTTCCTCACAGGCTACAAGTGAAGACAGACACATCGGGTTCGCAACTGCGGGCGTCCTTATCCAATTCCAAGTTGCATATTGAAGATATTGGAAGAACTGTCCACATTTACATTTTGTCAGCCAACAAGATGAGTAGGCCTAACGAATAGCAAAAGCACTAGCCTATGTCAATCTACTATCCCCCATAGTACAAAGTTGACTTCTTCTGTGCGAGAAATAAATATTCCAAACATAGTCTTGGACAGTTGTGGGATGCGATAGATCCCAAATGAATCCAACCAGTAGCATCAAAAATACTTTTTTACGCAATGAGGCTGATGCAACAGATCAGAACGTTTAGCTTAAAATGTTGATAAACTATTAGGCTATTTATTCACATTATAAGTATGTAATGCTTTTATTATAAAGGTGCATTTTTATGGTGAAAATTATCTTCCCCAAACTTCAAACTCACGCACTGCTTATACCTGCCAGTTAGGCTCTATGCCCCTTGTAAAGCGGATTAATCTGCTTAATTTTAAGAAGTTATTTGGCACAAACCTTATCAAAACATATAGGCCTATGGGCTAGGCTACATGAGGTGTGTGACTATGATTTGAAAAAGTTGCAAAAAAAGGCTTTGTTTCTTGTCTTAAGCTGGGCATCATTCACAAGTGATAATATATAATTCACAAGTGATAGGCTAATATTGTCACCCATCAGACTATTCTTGATTTTAGTCTTGTCTTTACATATATGTGGGAAATTTGTTTTGATTTAGAATGGACCATTATCATGCACCTGTCTCGAAACAGTGGCAGGGGAAAAAATACATGTCATCTATGCCCTTAAATAGTGAAGGGAGCAGCTTTTTCTGTAGTTAATTTTCATGCCAGTTAGGTAGGCTATACTCCTGTTGTAAAGAGAAGCAATGTGCTTAATATTAGGAAAGTTGAGAAATAAATATAGTAGGCCTAGCCTATAAAAAGCTGATGGAATCCTCCTCTTTTTAATAGAGGTCATCAACCTGTTTTCTCACTCAATTGCATAAACATAAGCTCATAGGCTCTCATGAAGTGTTTGATTATATTTTCGATTACATTTGCATTGACGTCAGAGTGATTAGAGGGACAATAGAGTGCTGAGTAGCAGGCAGTTAGCAAGTTTGGGAGCATCAGAGGTTGGAGAAACCCATTTACCGTGACTAAAGGGTCACGTGGAATTTGACTGACTGCCTTCATGACTCGTGACAGCCGGTGTGGCAGTAATACGGTCACCGTAACAGCCCTACTCCGGAGAAGGTTTTCATCAAGGATCTCTCTATACTTTGCTCCGTTCACCTTTCCCTCGATCCTGACAAGTCTCCCAGTCCCTGCCGCTGAAAAACATCTCCACAGCATGATGCTGCCACCACCATGCTTCACCGTAGGGATGGTGCCAGGTTTCCTCCAGACGTGACGCTTGGCATTTAGACCAAAGAGTTAGTTTAATCAAAACAGAGAATCTTCATTCTCATGGTCTGAGAGTCCTTTCGGTGACTTTTGGCCAACTCCAAGGGGCTGTCATGTGCTTTTTACTGAGAAGTGGCTTCCGTCTGGCCACTCTACCATAAAGGCCTGATTGGTTGAGTGCTGCAGAGATAGTTGTCCTTCTGGAAGGTTCTCCCATCTCCGCAGAGGAACTCTGGAGCTCTGTCAGAGTGACCATCGGCTTCTTGGTCACCTCCCTGACCAAGGCCCTTCTCCCCCGATTGCTCAGTTTGGCTGGGCAGCCAGCTCTAGGAAGAGTCTTGGTGCTTCCAAACTTTTTCCATTTAAGAATGATGGAGCCCACTGTGTTCTTGGGGACCTTCAATGCTGCAGAAATGTTTTGCTACTTTTCCCCAGATCTGTGCCTCGACACAATCCTGTCTCAGAGCTCTTCGAACAATTCCTTCGACCTCATGGCTTGGTTTTTGCTCTGACATGCACTGTAAACTGTTGGACCTTATATAGATAGGTGTGTGCCTTTCCAAATCATGTCCAATCAATAGAATTTACCACAGGTGGACTCCAATCAAGTTGTAGAAACATCTCAAGGATGATCAATAGAAACAGGATGCACCTGAGCTCAATTTCGAGTCTCATAGCAAAGGGTCTGAATACTTGTCTAAATAAGGTTTTTAAAACATTTTTTAAATATAAATTTGCCTTTGTCATTATGAAGTAGTCTGTGTGTACTGTAGATTGATGAGGAAAAACATTTTCATCCATTTTAGAATAAGGCTGTAACGTAACAAAATGTGTAAAAAGTCAAGGGGTCTGAATACTTTCCAAATGCACTGTACTCTATGTCAGCATGTGTGTGTGTGTATTTTAGTATACGAGTCCTTGTGATTAAATACAAAATGACCTTTAAAGCACATTTATAATAATTACCATGTAGCATGCCCAGCGTCTCCTTATTTGAAGGTTGACTTCAGAGGGTTGTGATTTGAGTCAAATGGCTATTAGAGAAACTGATGTGTCTGCTAGGTCATTGTGATCATGCATACAGGGTCTCCCTCTATGTTGAAAGCTGATGCACTTTGTCATGCTGATCAGCAGAGTCTTGTTGTTCCTCCTCAGATAACGTACACCATTGCCAAGACCTACCAGCCTCTGAAGCCAGGGACTGTCCTCTCCTTCCAGAACGCAGCCCTGGGGAGTGTTGGTGAGTCACATACACGCTCGAATACTTTATTAAAAAAGTCACATTGAAGAGAGTACATTCTGAGTACAAATAACTAAAGTATTTTAAAGGTCATACAGATACTTGGAATAATTTCTTCATGAGTCATTCATACACCCGCACACAAACAAATACACACACACACACACACATCTATTTTTGTCCGAAGGGTTATGGGGCTGAAAATAATTGCTATTGCAGGCAGGCCCTTGTTAAGATCTCAAGCTTACAGGTATGCTCTCTGGCTCTCAAAGATCCCCCCCCAAAATAAAGAACATACAGTTTTTTATACAGTGCACTGAAGCTCTTCACATATTGAAAGCATTAGAGGGGTTTGTTAGACATACAAGTTAGAAACTGTATTACTGTATTTCTTTTGTATTACATGGTAAAAAGGTTGGACCTTTTATGTCATCAAACATTTAAAAAAAAGATATGATATATATATATATCTCAACTGAAAGTTACAGGTGCAGACACAAAATATAAAACATGTAGCTGTCAACTAAGAAGTCACTTGGTTTTCACCATTACAGTGAATATTTGACTGGACAGAACATGAACCACTACTATACACCATGCTAATATGTAATGCTATTCAATGCTACGGTACGCTACACTGGCCAGGATACATCCAGCTAGCTCTCAGGCAGCTCTAATGTTAAGCTATCTGAAACATCACCCTGCCAAAGGTTCAAGTGTGGTCAGGATGTGTTCAGTTCAGGTCTATACACCAAACAACTGCAAACTCCTGACCTACAACCATTCTATTCTAGCTGAATAGAATAGCATTAAAGATACACTATACAGAAATCGCTCAGCCCTTTCCTGGTTGCTAAAATTCTAATAGTTCCCCTAATTTCAATTAATGTGACAAAACAAGCAAGTATCGGGGCGAGAATAATGTACCATGTAAACCGCTGTGAAATATATTTTCCATGACCAAAAATATAGTTATTTCAGCTGTTTGAAGCTGGTGTACAAAACCGAAAGTAAAAGACGCAAAAACTAAACTTAAGAACGGGAACCATAGAAATAGCACACATAGAACAGATCTACCGTTTCTTACACTTGCTTTTAATGAGAATGACAGATCTATAACACACATTTCTATGTGAATTTCATCGGTTGCCCAAAAAGTTACATAATGCAGCTTTAAACGGGATATTAAATTGTATTAATAGTGATACACATCAAATCAGCATAACCAATGTTTCAGTGTGTCAAGGAAAGCTTCTCTCATGGAAAGCTACATTTCTCCACCACCCCCTCTCTCTTCCCCCCCAGAGATGAAGCAGCTTCTAAGCAACCGTAGGCGTGACGCCCAGATGAACTGGTTTGATAGTTTGTCGGACTGGGAGCAGGAGCTAGAGAGGACCGGGGCTTGCAGCTGGAGGGTCAGCTCTGTCAATGACCGCTTTGAGATGTCCACCAGGTAGCCTATACACCCACCATCTGACGCTTCCTGGTGGTTAACCTGTTTGGAACTTTATTAGTGGAAAATATCAAATACATTATATAGTTGCCCACTCTGGTCCTGTTAGTGTTGGGCTGGAACAGAAGCCTGCGCACACTGTGCACCTGGTGTATAGTCAGTGTCCTAGCCCAAATGTCCATTAAACTTGCAATGGTTAATGTCATTTTTTCCTATTTCATGTCAGTCTGCCCAAGTTCAACGTGGTCCCTCAGAAAGTTCTAGACACTGAGCTGAAGAAGACCTTTGCCCACTTCAACGAGGGACGCATTCCTGTAAGTAGAACTCTACCACTCATCAATATCAGTCATTCCTGAAAGTAGAACTCCACCACTCATCATATGACCCCACAATATCAGTCATGTCAGAAAACTCAGTTAAAATCTCATGCCCTGGTCACTAAGAACTCATACAGGGATTTCAGAACATATCCAAAAACCATTACTATTGTGACCACGTTGTGTCTAAATCTGTGTGACTGTTGTCGTCCAGCGCTGGTGTTGGCGACATCCTCGGGGCAGTGACCTGCTACGGATGGCCAGCTTCCAGAACAACATCTACCATGAGAAGGATGACATCAGGTGTGTGTGCATGTTTGTGTGTGTGTGTGTGTGTGTGTGTGTGTGAGAGAGAGAGAGAGAGACATAGGAAGATAGAGAGAGATAAACATAGTAATACTGTTGTTGTTATTTTTTATGCCAAAGGCAATTGCTTCACAGCGGAATTTCTACGTCAAAACTAACCTGTAATCATGTACATGTTACCCGGCCATTCCTGAGATGAGACAGGTTAGCAGGCTATCGTTGAATGCTATTCCTTGTGCATGTCTGAGACGGTGCTTAGACTGGGGGCAAAGACAGTTTACTAGCCCTGGGCTATGGTTACAAAGTAATGGAATGTGACATGTCTAATCACAGAGAATAATGCTAAGGGGTCCCTGTCTGTCTGTCCTATGGGGTGTTACTGTAGGAACCTGGAGTTGATCCTGTTTGGGGGCCAGTCTCTATGTGTGGTGGTGGAGCTGGGAGAAGAGATGCCTTCACCCACAGATATACAGCTGGCACACACCCGCCTACGGGCTCTGTGTCTGGGAGGTCAGTACAAACCATCTGCACCTTTTGGAAGGACAAGTGTATTAGTCTGTGTTTTAATGTACCTGACAAAGACCCACACTGGATAAAATGTTGGTCAAAATGTTGCTACAGTGCATTTAAACATAGGAGTATATTCTGTTTCCGTTTCACATGATAGCCTGATAGACATTTGATTGGGGTTGCCAGTTTCATTGACAAGCCCTCCCCTTGCCTCTCCCGTGCCGTCTTTTTTATTTGTTGACAAATTCATTCGCTTTAGTACAGGTTTTACACCGCATCTATGGAGGGGCACTCTAGCCCTGAGGGACAGTGGGCATGCAGATTTTATAGAGGACATAAAGTGGTGTTAATCTATTTCCATGTGCTTCCCATTACAATGCTACTGAGACAGAGATGGTAGGTTAGTAGAGATCACATCCAGATGACAAGACCCCAGACACCAATTTACCTCCTGAAATTACGGATTTAGATTCAATTGGATCCTCAATAAATCAATGTATACCCCCTCATATAAGCGTACACCAGTGGTGTAAAAATACTTTAAAGTACTACTCTATCTGGCAGTCTCACTAAACACAAATGCTTAATTTGTAAATTATGTTTGAGTGTTGAACTGTGCCCCTGGCTATCCATAAATAAAAAAACAAGAAAATCGTGTTGTCTGGTTTGCTTAATATAAGAAATGTTTAATGATTTATACTTTTACTTTTGATACTTAAGTACATTTCAAACCAAATACTTTTAGACTTTTACTCAAGTAGTATTTTACTGGGGGATTTTCACTTTTACTTGAGTCATTTTCTTTCAAGGTATCTTTGCTTTTACGCAAGTATGAAAATTGGGTACTTTTCCCACCACTGGCATACACTACTCATTTAAAAAAAAAAAAAAAAAATGTATTTTTATTTCACCTTTATTTAACCAGGAAGGCCAGTTGAGAACAAGTTCTCATTTACAACTGCGACCTGGCCAAGATAAAGCAAAGCAGTGCGACAAAAACAACAGAGTTACACATAAACAAACGTACAGTCAATAACACAATAGAAAAATCTATGTACAGTGATTGCAAATGTAGAATATTAGGGAGGTAAGGCAATAAATAGGCCACAGAGGTGAAATAATTACAATTTAGCATTAACACTGGAGTGATAGATGATGATGTGCAAGTAGAGATACTGGGGTGCAAAAGAGCAAAAAGATAACAATATGGGGATGAGGTAGTTGGGTGTGATATTTACAGATTGGCTGTGTACAGGTACAGTGATCGGTAAGCTGCTCTGACAGCTGATGCTTAAAGTTAGAGAGTCTCCAGCTTCAGTGCTTTTTGCAATTTGTTCCTGTCATTGGCAGCAGAGAACTGGAAGGAAAGGTGACCAAATGAGGTGTTTGCTTTGGGGATGACCAGTGAAATATACCTGCTGGAGCGTGTGCTACGGGTGGGTGTTGCTATGGTGACCAGTGAGCTGAGATAAGGCGGGGCTTTACCTAGCAAGGACTTATAGATTAACTGTATCCAGTGGGTTTGGCGACGAATATGTAGCGCTATGCGAATGTTACGATATGTGAGCACCATGTGATGGTGGCGTGTTTTTCCTGACGCTTCTTCCTGTAATGCTGTGAGAAGTCAAAAAAGCTATGAGAGACTGTTTATGTAGACTAGGAGACAACTAGTTTCCTAGACAACACCCTCTATGTTGTGCTGATGTGGAGTTCACATTGTCAAGGCAGGGCACACCACAGGTCACTGACTCCCATGGCTCACACATTGCCAACACAATGCTCACATTGTTTGGTTTATTGTGTGATACCTCTACACAAGGCTGAGGGATTTGGATCGACAACAACCACACAAATCTATGGGCCTCACTCGTCATGTTTGAACTACGTTAACCTTTAAGACTTAAACAATATGTTTTCAGAAGATATTTATTTACAACCAAACTCATTTGATATGTAGAGCTATGGATCTTATTTCAAGATTTCAGGTGCAATAGTATATCCTAAAACTTGTCAAATCCCCACTGTAATTTATGTACAATAAGGCTCCTTCGACAAAAACACGAACAAGGTTGCTTTGTCTTCTGTGTTGGTCCACAGACATCTCCACATCTGTGTCTGTGCCAGATGACAAATGGCTGTCTACGCTGGAGAGCACTCATTGGCTGGACTACACCAGGTGAGAGGTCCTGATTGGCTTCTCATCAAAGCAATAAATCATATGTAATAAATGTGCTGGGCCTACATTGATTTGGTCGATTTGTTTATGTCTACCTAGTAATGCTAGTGAATAGCCTGTAGTTCAATGTTGATGTAGTATGAATGTACCATTATAGCACATTAGCCTAGCCCTGGTTGAATATGTGGCTTTACTGTGTTACATTAGATGTAAGCAGATTTGGAATGCTCCAACATACTGTTACAGAACATACCTTTAGCATGAGGCTATAATAGTCCCACACACATGGATGTTGAATGTAGCTCTCATATATTCAATAAGTGTGGGAGCTTGTTATATCTACACAGTAGACCAAGACCTAGTGCATAGCTTTTTTACAGGCTTACACACGTGGATGTTGAAGCGTCTATGTGCTGAAACTAGCTAGAACTGATAGTAGCATAGCGTTAGCCTGATTCGCATGCTGCTCTGCTCCCACCCCAGGTGTTGTCTGAGGAAAGCTGCTGAGGTGGCCTGCCTGCTCCGCGGAGGTCACCTGACCGTGGTGCTTCAAGGTGAGTCCCGTGATGAGGGCTAAGCAGTACCGAATATTCAATCCGTTCATTTATTATTCACGCTGCGTCCCTCATTAAAGCGGCATTAGGGCTTACCCTGAAGGAGACTCGTACTTTAGAAGCACTACTCTACCAGGACACTAATACAGCAGGTGGTAAGTCTATTGTGCCTGGTGAGATTGTGTTATGATTGTGTGCCATATTGTCATGCTGACTGGCTCACTTAGTTGTGGAAGTTTACTGTAGTGTGTTGGAAGTTCAAGGTGGGTGCCAGTCTGTCTGTTTCTGTTTTAGCCAGCTTGTGATTGTCTTGCCACACAAGGCAAGGACGTAACAAACTAGCGATGTTGAACATAAATAGTCTGGCACCCAGGCTGGAGCCCACAGCCTTGGAGAGATAAGTGAGTGTAATACAACAGTCTATAATGAGAGAGAACAGTATTATGGCAAAGCTGCAGACGTTCTTGACTAAGTACAACTATGTTCATACATTATTATTACATGACTCCATGTACTGACACATATAATTGGTCTGTGAGAGTCAGTCCTAGTCTGTTGATACCTAAGGTAGCTACCACAGACTGAAAAGTCAACAGAACTCTGTGTCACATGAATAATGGCTGCTACTGCTCTGTGATTTTCCCTTCCCCCATATGAGTTGTGTTGCCTGGCCAGCCTCAAGTGGGCTTTTTGGAGAAGAGGGTTGCATATCACCCCCCTAAAACCACAGAGCTGACAGTGTCCTGAACACAAGTAAATGACTGGAGAAATGATCCAATGGTATTTTCAGACAGGCCCAGCCAACACTCCCTCCTGCCTGTGGTTAGAAAAAACCTGCCAACCAGATGTGGGTATTTGGGAGAAGTTCTATTCTTGTCCATAGGGGGGCACGTTTTGTGAGAATGAAAGGGCTGATGTGAGACTGTGGCATTTGGATTGTCATGTTGTGTTGTTTTTTTATACACTTATCTTATCCTTTATCTGAGCCCTGAATATGTGTTCTGTTACTATTTTCAGTTACAAATGATTACTGATGGTCTATTTCCTCCTGTTGTGTGCAGAGGCGGAAGACCGGGACATGACCTGTGTGGTGTCCAGTCTGGTCCAGGTGATGTGTGACCCCCACTGCAGGACCAGGGTGGGCTTCCAGGGTCTGGTGCAGAAGGAGTGGGTGATGGCCGGACACCGCTTCCTCAGCCGCATCAACTACCACAGGGACAGCGACAAGGAAGAGGTGAGAGGATAAGCTGTCACCTATCAGTCAACTCACCTGTCAGTGGTCATGGAGGAAAAAACTATTTGCATTAGGACACAGTGTTTAATGCCAGTCATTTGTCTGTGGTGATCTTTCTCCCATCTTTCTTAACCCTGTGTTTTGTCCCCACTAGGCACCAGTGTTCCTGCTCTTCCTGGACTGTGTGTGGCAGCTATGGGTCCAGTATCCGTCCCGCTTCCAGCTGACAGGGGACTTCCTGCTGGCCCTCCATGACAGCTTCCACCTGCCCCTCTTCAGCAGTTTTCTGGCCAACTGCCACAGGGAGAGGTGCAAACGCTCACAGGTAGGCCACTGTTCAGCAACACCACCGCTAATGCTGAAGCTGTAGTACTAGACAAGATACACTGTAGGTATGCTACCCTAGGCTAACATGGAAAAAGTTGGAAATACCTGTATCAAAGTTTGAAAGTCGTAAATTCTGTAAACCATCTTAGATTAAAGCGGTTGATTTGCGAGGCGAGTCCACATCATTTTCAATCCCACACATGCATCAGCTCAGATTGTCTTCAACAATAACTCTTGAATGAGCTCAGATTGAATCAGACGAATCACTGTTCTCTCACCTCTTCTTCCTCCATCCCTTCCTGTCTCTCCCAGAACCTATCCCAGAGTTACACTCCAGTGAACGGCTGGAGAGACGTGGTACCCAGGGGCTCCTTCCCGGACCCCTCAGACCCCCCTCTGCCCCCTGTGTGGGACTGGGCTCTGCAGTACAGCAGCCAGAGACGGGAACGTTTCACCCAGCCAGTGTCTATGCCCGCCCTGCCACAGCCCCTATTCAACGGCAACCTCAACACCAACCCTGAGGCACACAGGGTAGGAGAGAGAGGATGTTGTTATGGGGTATACAGCCAGGCGCTAGGAGTGTGAAAAGCACAATATAAATGCAAATCATGCATTTGATCATTCATGTTTGAGTGCTTAGTAACTCACTTGCTATTTTAATGAGCTCTTGTCTTACAAAAGCCACCCCGCTCACACACACACACAAATATTAATGGCCATGATGAGGGAAGAGCACAAGCCCACTGCACCTCCGTGTGGTAGGTCTCAGTATTGCAACATGCTTAATTATATATTTTCTTTTAATTGAACCTTTATTTAACTAGGCAAGTCAGTTAAGAACAAATTCTTATTTACAGTGACGGCCTAAGAACAGTGGGTTAACTGCCTTGTTCAGGGGCAGTACGACAGATTTTTACCTTGTCAGCTCGGGGGTTTGATCCAGCCAGCTTTCGGTTACTGGCCCAACGCTCTAACCATTCAGCTACCTGCCGCCCTTAAGGTACATAAGGGATATTTAAACGTATTCATTTCCATCTATCTCTTCCTCCCTATTTCTCTCTTCTCTCCCCTCCCTCTCTCAGCTGAGTGACAGCGCACCAGGCTCTGTGTTCCTGCTCTCCAGGGGCTCCTTCTCCTGCTCTGCTAACCTCCTGCCCTGGCGCAGCGGAGGGGGCTCAGGCGTCTACCGGAAGAGCCACCGGAGAGGGGGGTCCTCCTCAGAGAACCTGCCGGGCCTGGAGAGGCTTCTGAAGGCCTGGGCCCTCACAGAGCTCCCCCAGGGCCACACCACCACCATAGCCGGTCTCCAGGTGCCCCTGGACCCCTATGAGCCTCTGCTGCCCTTGCTCCTGGGGCCCTGCTTAGGTGTGTGGAGAGACTGCTACCTCCGTGGGGCTCTTCATGCTCAGGTACATAGGGAAGGAGGATCATTATACAGAGCCTAAAACACTGTTGCCATGGGGATGTTTATAATAGCCTACTCTACTGGTATGTGGGTGGGAGATCAAAATGAACTTTGAACTCTGTATCTGAAAAAGGATTTCAACTAGAGGTATTGCATAAAAAATGTAGTAAGAAATTGAAATTAATATTTTTATTCAACTGAATATTTGATGCAACGTTGTACTGGACAAGCTTCTAATTTTTGCTGTTCACATCAGAAACTACAATTAGTTCCTCATGGATGGCTGTAGTCATGATGGTGTTATAAACTAACAGAAAACCTGGCCATGTTGTGCCCTCAGGCTTTCTCCCACCCCATCTCCTCATCCACCCAGCACCCAGTGGAACAGCTAGCCTGGGAGGTCCAGCAGCTTAGAGAAAAGCTGGCTTTGGCCTCCAGCCCCACTAACACAGTCCCAGCCAAGACACAGGAGCCCCGTCGGACAGACTCCAACCTCAACCAGAACACCAACAACAGCACCTTCCTCTTCCCAGCCTGCAGACCGCCTGGGCCGGTTGTCTCCAGAACCACGCCCCCTATCTTGAACCTCCAACCCAGGGTTCCTCCAGCTTCCCCTGCCCCTCTATCTAGACCTGGCCCCAGAGACAGCAGCAAGCACACATTCCTATTTGGCCACCCATCCTCTTCAGAGGCCCGTCCAGACCAGCGTTACTTCCCCACGCCCAATAATAATGCCAAGCTGCCCAAGAGCAACGGTCCTTCACTGGGTTCCTGAGCTCTGGGTGTCCGCTGTAAGTTAGCACAAATGGTACAAACTGTTCCCCCTGGCTCAGAACTCTAGAACCTATACACACCCTCCAAGACTCGATTTCCTTCCCCGACACATGATCTCTGGGTGGAACCTGATGTGATTTTCCTGTCAAGGCCAGTTTGAGGGGCTTTGAGGCCATAACAAGACGAGGAGAGTCATGTACTGAGCAGGGAGGAGAGACTAAACTGCAGTAATAATGCATTGAGCAGTGCAAAGCACAAATAGTATTTGAAATGTTTCTGAAAGATTGTTTTACTTGTAACAAATTGTCTGTTTTACTGAATATGACACCCAAACTGATGGTCTGGTCAGCATTCCCTAAGAACGTATTGGTGTTTCTAAAAGCAGCAAGCTAATACCCAAAATGAATAAGGGCTGATGATGATTGATGAGCTAATGACATGAGAGCACAAATAATGAGCCGTTGGCTGAAATATGGAATCAAATACTTCTATTGATCAGACTTCAGCTGTTTTTAGAATCATGATTTCAACTGAGTGACAACCTTCATTCTTGACCAGACAGCTATAATAGGACTGTTGTCCTGACTCTTCGCTCCTTTTGAGTGACAATGACCCCCAATTCCAAAACCAACTCAGCCTTGAGAGGAAAAATACAGAGAGCTGTTCACCAAGTAAACACTAGGGACAGACATTGGCGTCACAAAAAAACATGCAGTTTTAACTCCAGGCATTTTGTCCAGTAAATTTGATCTGGAATTTAGGCCACTGGAGCTATTTTGATACTGTTCCCATATCTTTATACTTGCATGCATGCTAGTAGTGAACAATGAGAGGCATAAGCTGAGTTGTATGACTCTGTATCATAACCCTGTTGTTCAGAATATGGCCATGGTCAGTTAATATTGCTGTAAGTGTGCATGTTTGAGGTAAAAGTGCTATTATTCTTATGGTCTGTGCATCTCTATTGAGAGTTCTAAGTATTATTGACCAACTTTGGTTGCGTATGAATTTCAGAATATTTAACGCTACATTTTTAAGTGGTCGTGACCAAGATGAGTATTACTCTTTTTTTCCCCCTTATGGCGTCATTGTGCAAACCATAAGTTCTGATGGTTCATATTTATAATTCACTTTTATTTGGTTCTTCTAGATGTAGCTTTTTTAAGGTAAGCTACTTTTTTTCCCCAATAGTGTATTTTTTCATTACTTGTCCTGACTGCTAGTTTTGTATGCAGCTAGCATTCAGGTCAAGGACTTCTAAATGCGTCCTTTCATTCAAAGCCCAGTGAGCTATTGGGACTGGGCTACTCAGTCCAGACAGATTGTTGTTTGTATGATGTGGATATTAAGCAGCAAATACACTGGCATGATTTCCATATACTGTAACACTCTTCAGACTACAGGGATGTACTGTATGTTTATACAAAACTAGCATTTCCATACAGAGAAGTACTTGTATTGTGTGACATCGGATGAAAGGGTTTCTGGCTGGCATACAATGTATTTCTCACTGAAATGTCTCGTTATGTTTATTATGAAATATAAAGGCTGAAGGTGGTAATGTATATGACTTACATTGGTGTACATCACTCTTGTATTGCCTACAGTCATTCCTATGCCTCAGTATGAGAGCATTTTGAATTATTCAATGGCTGTAAATATTCATTTTTGAATATCACAGCACACTGTTTGATATCAGTTACTGAATATCAGGTTGTTTGAGTTTTTGGATTTGATGCCAGTACTTTTGCGCTTGTCTTCCATGGAAAAAACACACGGTCATCACATTCCCTAATGGTATTGGCTATACAAAGAGAAAATGAAAGTCCTTTTCTGCATGCAAACCTACTTCCATACACTATTATATATTTAAATGTTTTGGTACGAATGACACAATGATTTGCCAGATGTACATATTTTTTGTATCAGCATGTTAGGATCCTGATTAATAAACTATTATAAGTTCATAAAATCTTTGCTTTCAAGTTTCAAAGTTTATACGCCACGTGCACATGATACAACAGGTGTAAAACAGTACAGTTAAATTCTTACCTTGAGAGCTCTTTCCAACAATGCAATGAAAGTACTATACAGTAGATCATGGAATAAAAAAATACAAATAAGAATAAAAACCTCAAGAACTATGACGAGAGCTAAAGAACACGAGAATGCTAGTATTTACAGTATTTACCTTATTCAATGTGCAGGGGAACTGGAGTGGTTGAGGTGTGTTTACATGAAAAGTGACTGGTAGGATAGACATGTAAACAGGAGTAATAGTGACCAGTAGTAGACCAGTAAGGAGGTAAGGCAATAAATAGGCCAAGAGTGGCGAAGTAATTACAATTTAGCAATTTACACTAGAGTGATATATGTGCAGATTAGGATGTGCAAGTAGAAATTCTGGTGTGCAAAAGAGCAGAAAAACAAAAACAAATATGGGGATGAGTTAGGTAGTTGGTTGGATGGGCTATTTACAGATGGGCTGTGTACAGCTGCAGCGATCGGTAAGCTGCTCTGACAGCTGACGCTTAAAGTTAGTGAGGGAGATATAGGTCTCCAACTTCAGTGATTTTTGCAATTCGTTTCAGTCATCAGTCATTTGAGAACTGGAAGGAAAGGCAGCCAAAGTAGGTGTTGGCTTTGGGGGATGACCAGTTAGCCATTAAGCCTTATGGCCAGGGGATAGAAGCTGTTTAGGAGTCTGTTAGTCTGAGCCATGAAGCACCTGTACCGCCTGCCAGACGGAGCATGGAAAACAGTCCATGTCTCAGGTGGCTGTAGTCTTTGGCAATTATTCAGGCCGTTCTCAGCTACCGCCTGGCATGTGCGTCTTGGATGGATGGGAGCTCGCCGCCAGTGATGCGCTGAGCTGGCCGCACCACTCTCTGTAGGGCCTTCCAGTTGCAGGCAGAGATACAGTCAGGATGCTCTCAATGGTGCAGCTGTAAAAGTTTGAGGGGCCATGTCAAATCGTTTAAGCCTTCTGAGGGAGAAGAGGTGTTGCTGACCATGTTATGTCCTTAGTGATGTGGACACAGAGGAAATTGAAGCTCTTGACCCTCTTCACTGCGGCCACGTCGATGTGGATGGGGGTGTGCACGATCAGCTCCTTGGTCTTGTTGAGGGAGAGGTTGTTGTCCTGGCACCACCCTGCCAGTTCTCTGACGATCTCCCTGTAGGCTGTCTCATTGCTGTTGATGATCAGGCCTACCATCTTCATGTCGTCAGCAAAGTTGATGATAGAGTTGGTTGTTTGTGGCCACACAGTCGTGGGTAAACAGGCAGTACAGGAAGGGGGCTAAGCACACACGTGGGGTCCCACATGTTGAGGGTCAGCGTGGCAGAGGTATTTTTGCCTACTCTCACCACCTGGGGTCAGCCCGTCAGGAAGTCCAGGATCCAGTTGAAGAGGGAGGTGTTCATTCCCAGGGTCCCGAGCTTGATAACGAGCTTGGAGGGCACTATGGTGTGAACGCTGAGCTGTAGTCGATGAACAGCATTCTCACAAGTATTCCTCTAGTCCAGGTGGGAGGGCTGTGTGGAGTGCAATTGAGATTGCCCTTGTCTGTAGATCTGTTTGGGCGGTATGCAAATTGGAGCGCGTCTAGGGTTTCTGGGATGATGGAGGTGAGATGTGCCATGACCAGCCTTTCAAAACACTGCATGATTACAGATGTTAGTGCTACAGGGCAGTAGTCATTGTGGAAGTTAACCTCAGAGTTCTTGGGAACAGGAATGATGTTGTTCACCTTGAGACATGTAGGGATTACAGACTGGAGAGGTTGAACATGACCATGAAGATGCCTGCCAGCTGGTCTGCGCATGCTCTGAGAACGCGCCCTGGAATACCGTCTGGCCCTGTGGCCTTGCGAGTGTTGACCAGATTAAAAACCTTACATCAGCCCCGGAGAGCATGAGACCCCGCCATCCCAATCCTCTGGGCCCTGTGTTCGTTTTGTCGAAGGGTGTATAAAATGCATTGAGTTCATCTGGTAGAGAGGCACCATTGGATAGATCACGGCTAGGTCTACCTTTGTAGTCTGTAATGGACTGTAGCCCCTGCCACATGCGTCAGAGCCGGTGTTATAGGATTCCACCTTGTTCCTATATTTTCCTTTTGCCTGTTTGATGACTCTGCAGAGGTCGTAGTGGGACTTCATGTACACATTTGTGTCCTTAGTCGTAGCCTCTGGGTTGGCTGCGATAGCCCTGTGTGCGGTAACTCTGTCCTTTAATTTAGCGCATACCTCTGTGTTAATCCAGGGCTTTTGATTGGGGAAGCAGCCTTGCTTTTGCTGTGTCTGTGTGTGTTTGTGTTTGTGTCGGCCATGTCTACAGGCAGAAGGACGCCCCTGCTAGTGAACTGATCCTCTGGCAACCAAATCATAAAATCTAATATTTGTCACATGCGCCGAATACTACAGGTGTAGACAGTACCGTGAAATGATTACTTACGAACCCTTAACCAACGATGCAGATTTGAGCTAAATAAACTAAAGGAAAAATAGTAACACAAAATAACAATAACTAGGATATATACAAGATGTACCAGTACCAAGTCAATGTGCAAGGGTATGGGTTAGTCAAGGTAATTGAGGTAATATGTACATGCAGGTAGAATAATAAACAGAGTAACAGCAGCATATGTGATGAGTGTGAATGTATGTGTGTGTGTGGTGTCAATATGCATGTGTAGTTACAGTCCAGTGAGTGTACAATGAGCCTGTGCAAGAGTGAGTGCAAAATAATTATAATAAATAATAAAACAAGGGGTTCAACGCAAATAATCTGCGTAGCCTTTTGATTAACTGTTCAGCAGCCATATGGCTTGGGGATAGAAGCTGATAACAAGCTTTTTGGTCCAAGACTTGGCGCTCCGGTACCGGAAGCCGTGCGGTAGCACAGAGAACAGTCTATGACTTGGGTGGTTGGAGTCTTTAAACATTTTTAGGGCCTTCGTCTGACACCGCCTGGTATAGAGGTTCTGGATGGCTGGAAGCTCGGCCCCAGTGATGTACTGGGCCATACGCACTACCCTCTGTAGCGCCTTGCGGTCGGATGCCAAGCAGTGATGCAACCAGTCAGGATGCTCTTGATGGTACAGCTGTAGAACATTTTGAGGATCTGAGGTCCCATGCCAAATCTTTTCAGTCTCCTGCGGGGGAATATGTGTTGGTGTGTTTGGACCATGATAGGTTCTTAGTGATGTAGACACCAAGGAACGTGAAGCCATCAACCCGCTCCACTACAGCCCAGTCGATGTGAATGGGGGCGTGCTCTACCCTTCTTTTCCTGTAGTCTATGATCAGCTCCTTTGTCTTGTTGACATTGAGGGCGAGGTTGTTGTCGTGGCACCACACTGCCAAGTCTCTGACCTCCTCCCAGTTAGATGGTTGTCTTGAAACTCCAGGCTAACCGGCAGGGGATCTCAGAGCAGCAGTGGGCCCCAGAGATGCATCTGTACAGGCCCACCTCTGTGTGGACACGTCCTGGCAGCCATCAACCACTGCTCTGCTGCCTTGTGGGTTAGTCTGGTACGACAAATGCTAGGGGAGCACACCCTGAGAGAAAAGTAGCGTGCTGGCGGTGAGCGGTAGGTGGACACCGACAGTCTGGGGATCCGGCAGCCTCCTGCAGCTGTGGAAGATACCGGACATCATGGGGTTTCCTCCTTGCCACTGGAATTCACCTACCTACAGTGAAGTAGTGCTGTTGGGGATTGCGCACCATCAGTGGCACTTTAAATAACTTCCTTTGCGCAGGTATCCACTTCTGACCTTGGTGAAGTCATCAACCGGAAACCGGACTGAAGTCTGGTGGCATTGGGGTGTCTGGTGACAGGGGCAGGAGTGAATGCACCGGGATCCCTTAATCAGACCACTGTATGCCAGCGGCACAGGACTATTATGGTCACCAACAGTTAGGACTTGAGTGGCAGCTGCTCTTGGCAGACCCCTGTGTGACTGAGCAGCCCTATTTAGGAGCCACACTGCTCACCCCAGCTGAGGAGAGGCCTAGAAATGCTGGTCTAAAAATTGCCCACTCGCTCCATCCTGGATAGGCTACCGCACCTATCGGGAGTTCCACTCAGCAGTCAAAAAATGCTAATGAAAATAATTCCCCTGAAACTGGCGACATGGAACATCAAAACTCTTTTGGACACTGATGATAATAGCGATAGACCCTATCGGAGAACAGCTTTGATTGGTGCAGAACTAAGGCGCTAGCATTTCGCTACACTCGCATTAACATCTGCTAACCATGTGTATGTGACAAATACAATTATTGATTTGATTTGACATCATTGACACCCGAGACCAGGTTCCTGGATGAAGGTTCCCTGAAAGAGGAGGGAGAAGGCTACACCTTCTTCTGGAAAGGTTACCCTCCAGGTGGACAACATCAGCACGGTGTGGGACTGGCAATTAAGAACAGCCTTTTACCCAGCCTCACCGAAACATATGTCTCTCCATATCCCCCCTAGCCAAGATGTGTTTTGCTATTCCTCTCAGTGCATAAGCACCAACGTTACCATCTGAAAATGAGTCAAAGGACTGCTTCTACCAGTCACTACTTGAGGCCATTCACCACATCCCCAGGAATGACAAAATCTTTCTGCTGGGTAACTTCAACGCTAGGGTGGGACAGAACAACAGGATATGGAGTGGAGTACTGGGCAGGCATGGTGTTGGCCAGGTCAATGAGAACGGCATGAGACTGCTAACTATGTGCAGAGCACGATCTCATTTTCACTAACACCTTGATCCAACAGAAGAACAAATAAAACATCATGGATGCACGCACGCTCCAAACACTGGCACCTGATCGACTACGTCATAGTGAGACATTCTGACTCGAATGACGTTCTGCTGAGACATACTATGAGGGGTGTGTAACCGGTGTGAAATGGCTAGCTAGTTAGCGGGATGCGCGCTAATAGCGTTTCAATCGGTGACCTCCCTCGCTCTGAGACAAAGTAGTTGTTCCCCTTGCTCTGCAAGGGCTGTGGCTTTTGTGGAGCGATGGGTAACGATGCTTCGTGGGAGGCAGTTGTTGATGTGTGCAGAGGGTCCCTGGTTCGAGCCCAGGTAGGGGCGAGGAGAGGGGCGGAAGCAAAACTGTTACAGGTGCTGAATGCTGGACAGATCACTGTATGATACTGGCTAAACTCCAGGTGAGAATACGTCCCCCCAACGTCTGCAGAAGTCCAGTAAGAGGCCTCTGCACTGTACTCGGCTTGAGAAAGCTGCAGTAAGGGGCGAGTTCCTTCGCCCTCTCGCTAAAAGGCTGAGGGAAACTTAGCCTCTTCTGATCGCAGAGGACCCCATGGACCAGAAGTGGGCATCTATTATCTCAGTGCTCTATCAGGCAGAGGCCCACTCCATTGGCTACAGAGGTAGGAAACATCAGGACTGGTTCGATGAGAACTGACACCATCACGACCCCACTGGACAATGTGCGCAAAGCGCACAGGGCTACTCTCAACAGCCACACATCTGCTACCCTCCACCATCAATGGCATGCTAGAGGCGTCACTACAGACCCTGGTTCGATCCCGGGCTGTATCACAACCCTATAGGGCGGTGCAAAATTGGCCCAGTGTGGCCCGGGTTAGGGGAGGGTTTGGCCGGGGTAGGCCGTCATTGTAAATACAAATTTTTCTTAACTGAATTGCCTAGTTAAATAAAGGTTAAAATGTGTCGCGCAAGGAAGTGCAAACAACTTTGTGTGCTCTGCAGAACGAATGGTGGATGAATAAGGCACAGGAAATCCAAATTTATGCAGACAAAACAACATGCACAATTTCTATCTTTGGCCCTAGATGTTGCTCCATCACCCCCCTGAAAACAGCTGATGGTCTGAATCTCTTGAAGGACCAAAACCATATCCTGATGGTGGGCTGACCACTTTTTAGCACTACTCAATCAACGCTCTCCTACTGACCACTCCATCCTGGAAGAACTCCCTGTCCATCCACCCAGTCAAGACCTCAACCATTCGCCAACCTTCCAAGAGGTGTTATCAGCTATCCGTTCCCTCGAGGACAACACGGCTCCTGGTGCTGACAGCATCCCGGCAGAGCTACTTAAGAAGGGAGGTTACTTCTGCACCAGAGGGCTCCACCAGTACATCACTGAGGTTTGGGACCGGGAGATCGTCCCCCAACAGTGGCGGGATGCCAACATTGCACCATCTATAAGAACAAGGGTGACAAATCCATCTGCGGCAACAGCTGGGGGATATCCCTTCTGGCTGTTGCCGGCAAGGTCCTGGCCAAGGTGATTTTACACAGGCTGGTAAACAACAGAGTCACAATGCAGCTTCAGAAAGAACAGGAGTACAGTCGGCATGATATTCACCGCACGGCATCTCCAGGAGAAGTGCTGTGAACAACATCAGGACCTTTTCATTGCCTTTGTCAACCTCTCCAAGGCCTTCGACACTGAACAGAAAACTACTATGGGGCATTCTACTCAAATTTGGCTGTCCAGATAAATTTGTCAACATCCTTTGCCAGTTCCATGATGGGATGATGGCTCGGGTGGCCATAGGAGTGCCCTTTGGAGTAAGCATCGGTGGGAGGCAGGGGTGTGTGCTGGCACATGTACTCTTTAACATCTTCCTCATATGTGTCACCCAGCTTCTCCATAAGGAGCTTGAGTACAGCAGCGGGTTTGCAGTGGACTTCGGGCTGGATGGAAACCTATTCAACGTCAGGAAGCTCCAAGCAACCACCAAGGTTTTGACGGCGTGGGTTCTTGAGCTGCAGTATGCTGATGACTGTGCTCGTGGCCACACTCTGGAAGACCTTCAGTCTGTCCTTGTAGTGGCTGTGAGGGTCTACAGCAGGATGAGACGGTATATCAACACCATCAAGACAGAGGTGGTCTATCAATGGAGATCTAGCCCTCCACCCACCATGCCTGTCTTCACCATTGAACAAAAATCACTGGCAATAGTCCCATCTTTCAAATACTTGGGCAGCATCCTCTCGGAGGACTGCAGCATCGACCTCAAAATTCAAAATAGGATAAAGCATCAACTGCCTTCAGGAAACTCAGACTCAGGGTCTTCCAAAACAGGGATCTCCACCTCCACACCAAAGTTGCTGTCTATCAAGCAGTCTGTATCACTACACTTCTTTACAGCTGTGAATCCTGGATCACATAAGATGCCTGCAGCGCAGGTGTTTAACGCTGAGCTGTAGTCAATGAACAGCATTCTCACGTAGGTGTTCCTTTTGTCAAGAGCATTGTGGAGTGCAATAGAGATTGCATCATCTGTGGATCTGTTGGGGCAGTATGCGAATTGGAGTCGGTCCAGGGTTTCCGGGATGATGATGTTGATGTGAGCCATGATCAGCCTTTCAAAACATTTCATGGCTACAGATGCAGTGGTGGGCCGTCAGGGCCTGCAAGGCCTTCTCTGCTGGCTTAAACATCATCAGAATATAATTTTTTTTCAATATATTTTCCCACAAATATGTATTAAATTATTCCCCAGAGTAAGAGTTATACTCTTCATTTCATAGCTTTCCTCTTGGTTGCACTGCTTCCAGCCCCAGGTTGAGATTTGGAGGGCTGGTCTTTATGTTAGATCTTTTATCCAATCATATTCAGCCATCATGTGTTGCCAGGGGTCTAAAATCTGCCCTCAGGCCTTCAGAATCAACAGTGCGGGCGCTTGTAGCTTATAGTGAATGGAAATGAAAATTTAGTGTCAACCAATCAGCTTTAGAGTTGGCTATTGTACGCCTGCTGGCTGGCTCCAGTGTTACACAGGAGCCAGCTAGCAGGCGTAGTGCGTGCACGTCTTTTGATTGGATTACCAATATTGAGAGGCAGGTCCTATGGAGATCTAGGAAACTGAATTTGATAAACGAATTAATTCGCGTACTACTAAGCTGTTTTTTCAACCCACAATGGCGGAAGGAGGAGAAGATATCGATTTGGTCGAGGATATAATTATAACGCCATTCTCAAGACGAACTTTTCAAGAAAAGTTAGACATTGTAAGGAGAGGTCGCCCGACGCCACAAAGCCTGTCACAGGCGGGAAAGGGCTTCGTTCGCTCGCCACTTTCAAAGTTTCAACTACGAGCGCTGTCAATGGCTCACAGGCTCCTTGGCTCCAAGAAGCACTGCAAACTGTACTGCTGGGAATGCCTATTATTTGCAAGTGATCGATTTGGTCTTTGGAGCCACACTGGCTTTGCAAACTTGAGTTGTCTAACCAAGGCAGCAACGAGACACCAAAGTACGGCTGGGCACTAACAAGCAATGGTGCTTTTGAAAACTTTTGGGGACACCGGAGTGGATCTACAGCTCAAAGAACAAGCGCGCAGGGCAACGGAGCTGCACAATGAAAAGGTGAAGGGAAATATTGAAAAGACTCATTGATTGTGTCATGTTTTTGGGTAAACACTGTTTACCCAAAAATGTCAATTTGTCAATTTCAAGGTGACGCAACGCCTGGTTATACTGCGTTTCTGTCTAAATGTATAGTTTCTAGAGCCATGGCGTCATAATGATGGTAATAAGAGGTGGATTAATTCGGGTGGGACTGTGTAGTACCTCACTGAAGGCCCAGGCCCCAGGCCCACGGCACGCCACTGTACAGATGTGAGTGCTACGAGGCGGTAGTCATTTAGGCAGGTTACCTTTGCGTTCTTGGGCACAGGGACTATGGTGGTCTGCTTGAAACATGTATTACAGACTGAGTCAGGGAGAGATTGGAAATGTCAGTGAAGACACTTGCCAGCTGGTCAGCACATGTTCTGAGTATGTGTCCTGGTAATCTGTCAATTATAACCTGTTTAAAAAAGGTCTTACATCACCTATGGATCACACAGTCATCTGGAACAGCTGGTGCTCTCATGCATGGTTCATTGTTGCTTGCCTCGAAGCGAGTATAGAAGGCATTTAGCTCATCTGGTATGCTCACGTCAGGTCACGGCTGGGGTTCCCTTCGTAATCCGTAATAGTTTGCAAGCCCTGCCACATCCAACGAGTGTCAAAGCCGGTGTAGTAGGATTCGATCTTAGTCCTGTATTAAAGCTTTCCCTGTTTGATAGTTCATTGGAGGGTGTAGCAGGATTTCTTATAAGCGCCTGGATTAGTCTCCCGCTCCTTGAAAGCAGCAGCTCTAGCCTTTAGCTCAGTGCGGATGTTGCCTGTAATCCATGGCTTCTGGTTGGGATATGTGCGTACAGACACTGTGGGGAACAACGTCATTGATGCACTTATTAATGAAGGCCCGGTCACGGATGTGGTAGTATACTCCTCAATGCCATCAGATGAATCCCGGAACATATTCCGTTCTGCAGAAGAGTCAGGCCAGAGATCACAATGGAGGACAGGAAGCTCTGGAAGACACATTTTTCATGCCGTGGACCCCAGATGATGATGTGGTGCAATCATTCAAGTCTTCAGACAGAGTAATACAATTCACAAACTTTATTTTTTAGCAAAATAAATATTTACAATATGATATTGAACACTTTAAAAGTAGCATGGCATAAGCTGTAAGTACACTCAAAATATAAAATAAGGTGCAAATGTCTAGTAATAATAATCAGTACACATAAATGTAAAGAACTGTCTGACACAAACATCTAATATTTATCTTAGCTCTGGCTTAATCACCCTGCAATATCCACTCATGTTATGGCACACCAATGGACATGATCTGTAATGTTATGCACTTCCATTAGTTTCACTTCCACCACCATATTACACAAAGAAGAAACACAGAGCCACTTCCCACCACATGTTACCAGATCACAATCTCAGTGTAAGGCAGTGCATTCAAATATTCAAATCAAAACACTAAAGACATAACTGAAAAGACAAAATGGTTCCTACAGTATTTAATCTGGAGAGGGGACAACATGTTTTTTTTTTACCCACACCCCTTGATGTACAGTATAAACTGCCTCAGTTTTACCCCCACCTGCTCCCATGCTCTTTAGCCACCTGTTGCTTCAGGTTCCCACATGGCCCAAAGGAGGGGGTCCCCAGGTACACATAAGAGGGGGGGCCCAGGTCCTCTAGCTTGCGGAGGGACTTGCACATGGGGCAGGGGTAATCAGAGAGGCCCTCGATGTCCTCGAAGGCCAGGTTGACGATCTGGTCTGTGCAGGGGTCACAGTAGAGATGGCCGCAGGACAGGCGTTTCAGGCGGGCTTCGTAGGAGATGCAGCACTGGCAGTGAGGCAGGTCTGGCCCCAGGGAGAGCGAGCCAGTTAGGGAGCTGCTTTCCAGACTACCTGCCTGACTGGAGCTCAGCTTGCCTGAAGACCTACAGAGGGGATGAGAAGTTAGGGGTTCGACTCTGGGTAAGAGGTGAGTAACGTATACGCAGGGAGTCAGGGAGCAGGTGCAGAAGGTGAGTTTAATAATAATAAACATGAAGAAAATACAAAACAGGATACGTGTACTGAACGTGACCAAAACCAATACTGCCAGATGACTGAGGCTTACTGAGGGCTATATGAAGGGAAAGTAATCAGGGTGGTGATGAAGTCCAGGTGTGCTTAACGATGGGGAGCAGGTTTGCACAATGTGGATTGCTAGGACCGGTGGTTAGTAGACCGGTGATGTCGAGCGCCTGAGGGAGGGAGCAGGAATAGGCGTGACAAGGTGTTTGCTGAATTGCAATGGTAGGGGGGGTGTATAGTACTCTTGAGAATCTTTAAAATGAATTTAGTCCAAACAAATGTGGTGGGACAAAATGGTATGTAATAGAATCATATAAGTACAGAAACTATCATTCAGCAACCTTGAATAGAAAACATATCATACATGCAGATATCATTGCATTTTCAGTAAGATATATAGTGTATGATATGCTTTGGTTAAACAAAGGGTTTCCAACAAAGTCAGATGCATTTCTGGCTACATTTGTTGTCACGCCCTGACCATAGAGAGCCATTCGTTCTCTATGGTGAAGTGGGTTAGGGCGTGACAGGGGGTGATCTAGTTGATTTATTTCTATGTGGTGTTCTAGTTTATTTTCTATGTTGGGGATTTGTATGATTCCCAATTAGAGGCAGCTGGTAATCGTTGTCTCTAATTGGGGATCATATTTAAGTAGCTGTTTTTCCACCTGTGTTTATGGGATATTGTTTTGAGTTAGTGCACGTAGCATCTCTGTAGTCACGGTTCGTTTATTTGTTTTTGTCTTTGCTTAGTTTCACTTTCTAATAAATAATGTGGAACTCAACATCCGCTGCGCCTTGGTCCGACATTTATTCCAGCGAACGTGACATTTGTGGTCATGTAACACATTATTTCATCCCTCTCATAATTTGTCTCATGAAGACAATGCTGGAGAATGGAGGCAAACCTTTTTGCTTCACAAACCTTTTGTCATAACAATTAAAGGATGGATTATTTCTTCATAGCAAATATATTGTTACATTTCACAAACGCTTATAGAGAAGGGGGATCAAATAGATTATCCCATATTCTATTAATCTAGTCTTAAAACTGAAATGAAATATTATTTACTGTGATATTGACACTTCGGCTCTGACTCCATAATATACCAAACAAAATGTAAAACGCAACATGTAAAGTGTTGGTCCCATGTTTCATGAGCTGAAATAAAAGATCCCAGAAATATTCCATATGCACAAAAAGTTTATTTCTCTCCAATTTTGTGCACAACTTTGTTTAGATCCCTGTTAGTGAGCATTTATCCTTTGCCAAGATAATCCATCCACCTGACAGGTGTGGCATATCAAGGAGCCAATTAAACAGCATGATCATTACACAGGTGCACCTTGTGCTGGGGACAAAAGGCCACTAAAATGTGCAGTTTTGTCACACAACTCAATGCCACAGATGTCTCAAGTTGAGGGAGCATGCAATTGGCATGCTGACTGCAGGAATGTCCACCAGAATGTTAATTTCTCTACCATAAGCCACATCCAACGTCGTTTTAGAATTTGGCCTTTGGCATTACGTCCAACCGGCCTCACAACCGCAGACCACTTGTAACCACGCCAGCCCAGGACCTCCACATCTGGCTTATTCACCTGCGGGATTGTCTGAGACCAGCCAACCAGAAAGCTGATGAAACTGTGGGTTTGCACAACCGAAGAATTTATCCACAAACTGTCAGAAACTGTCTCAGGGAAGCTCATCTACATGCTTGTTGTCCTCACCAGGGTCTTGATCTGACTGCAGTTTGATATCGTAAGCGACTTTAGTGGGCAAATGCTCACCGTCGATGGTCACTGGCATGCTGGAGAAGTGTGCTCTTCACGGATTAATCCCGGTTTCAAGTGTGCCGGGAAGATGGCATTGTGTGGGCAAGCGGTTTGCTGATATCAATATTGGGAACAGAGTGCTCCATGGTGGCGGTAGGGTTATGGTATGGGCAGGCATAAGCTACGGACAACGAACGCAATTGAATTTGATAGATGGCAATTTGAATTATACAAAGATACCTTGACTAGATCCTGAGGCCCATTGTCGTACCATTCATCCGCCACCATCACCTCATGTTTCACCATGATAATGTATGGCCCCATGTCGCAGGGATCTGTACACAATTCCTGGAAGCTGAAAATGTCCCAGTTTTTCCATGGCTCAGCATACTCACCAAACATGACACCCATTGAGCACGTTTGGGATGCTCTGGATCGACGTATGACAGCGTGTTCCAGTTCCGACCAATATCCAGCAACTTCGCACAGCCATTGAAGAGGAGTGGGTCAACATTTCACAATCAACAGCCTGATCAACTTTATGCGACGGAGATGTGTGGATGGTCACACCAGATACTGACTGGTTCTGATCCACGCTCCTACCTTTTTTAAGGTATCTGTGCACAACAGATGCATATCTGTATTTCCAGTCGTGAAATCCATAGATTAGGACATAAATAATTTATTTCAATTGACTGATATCCTTATATGAATTGTAAACAGTAAAATCTTTGAAATTGTTGCATGTTGCCTTTACATTTTTGTTCAGTGTAATATAGAATGGCATAAAAACTGTGGGATATCATACAATATTAAACAATTATGGTCATTGCGCGTGGGAAAAATGTATGGAATTTTCTCACACTCACCTCTGTGAAGACGCCGAATCCTTAAAACAATCGAAGCTCAGAGCCGCAAAGATTCTCCATAAAAGGTCCATACCGTTTCCTCTCATGGTAGTGCCAATATTTCATCGACCTGGTTTCTGGGGCACATCCTCTATGCGTCGGTCTTATTTCATATGTTACACTCTCTGTTGTCTTTAAAACCACCCTATCTAAATATGGAAATTAGGCAAATCCAAAATGCATAACAAAGCAGTATCGTTGTACCAGTTCCAGTCGAGAGAAAATGAATAACGTTACAATGGCAATTGCTTTCGATTGTTCCTCTAACTACAGTAGGTTACATTGACACCAGGTATTCACCGCACGCGAACAGAACTGAATACGAAGTAGAGCAGCTGGAGTAATCAGGATAGATTAAAAGCGCACACGACGTAGACTGGATTTGACCAAAACGATTAAAACAGTTGATATTGACGTTTACGTTATTTATTATCATACATGGAAAGTCTATAGGTTACACTTAGCGTTTCGACATATAGCAATACGTTAATTTAATGCTCTGACTCCAAACGCGCATAGGGTTTTTCTCTTTATGGGCCATGTGCATGTGTTCATGTGGAATATCGGGTTATTAGGATGCGGCAATCGCTACATGAAGGCATAACTTCACAAGGTAGCCACATGGTGGCGATACATACCTGAGCATTCTTTGACTAGACTTACTGTCCCACTGAGTTTTAACGTCAGCTATGGGCTACAATCAATACGTTTTTAGTTATATAGTCAGTCAATGGTTTTAACTTTACGTTTGAAAAAAAGAGTGGTTCCAATGCAAGTATTCTATTATTTGTGTTATATTTTTATCATAAAGTATGAAATTATAAGGCAGGGAAGGAAATGCATCGTAATATTGGCCCATGATGCCACTATTGTGCTCAGGAAATTGGATCTCTTTGTAATTAAATTAGGTGTTCTTGGCAAACCAGCACTGGCTAGGCTCACTTTTGTTATTGTACAAAGATATAATGCAGTCCTATATTTTTCTAAATGAAATGTAATAACAGGCAAATAATAGTCAAATAGCTTCAAATAGCAATGAAGATCATTCTATTGTAGGCCACATGAAATGCTAGCTAGTCTGGGCAGTGTTTACTTTCAAGCACATTTGTTTGTTAAGATTGTAATCTTTTCTGTCAGTTATGTGGATCTCACACCAGCCATCTGCTGACTGGTTTAGGGGCAATTTGTGCAGCTGTTCCTCTGGTTCCTCTGAGGGTGATGCATGGATAGGTGTTGCTCCTCCTCCCTCCACTGGAGTCTGGACCATCTGTGGAAATGATGTCTAGGTGAGATACAGTATGGCATTATAAGCACCTACTGCAATATGGGATTATCATTTTACTCAGGGTTGTGTGTGGCTGCAGTGATACAGTGATTATAGTATTATATTAATATGAATTTAGTTAAAGTATTATAGATAATAAAGGAAATACGATTTTGGTCACTTTTCATTACAGTATTGTTAACATGCAATTTCACAACATGAAAATATAAAGACCTTATAGAAACATGTTTTGTTTACTGTAGCAATAGGCACCACAACTTCCCCAAAAATCTTTTAATGTGTTTCATTAAAACCAGCATGGCCTCCCTAATGAATTCTGGGATGGTATCACAGCACCCTGAGAGTTCCATTCCTGACTTCTGTTCTGACCTTAATTGTATGCTTTTCAAGTATGCTTTCCAAGTTGGATCGGGCTACGAGTGAGAAGTCACTTGGAACTCTAATGCAGACCTCTCACATCAATGCTGATTAAATAACAAGGCAGCTTTAATCTGTCGACTTTTGACCCCGACCAATCAGATCTCTCACCAACAAACCGTGCTGGAAATGATTGGAAGACAGTGATGCGTTCCACTGTACTCCTCACATATGTCAGCCAGGGTGGGGGGAAGAGTGTAAGAGAAGCCATATAGCTATTCTAACATAATGCCAGGCATGCACTGAGCATCCCACTGGGGCTGAGTGCAGAGCATCAGAGGTTAGGAGTAGAGGTCGACCGATTAATTGGAATGGCCGATTAATTAGGGCCAATTTCAAGTTTTCATAACAATCGGAAATCGGAAATTTTGGACGCCGATTTTGCAGTTTTTTTATATATATATATATTTTTACACCTTTTTTTAACTAGGCAAGTCAGATAAGAACACATTCTTATTTTCAATGACGGCCTAGGAATGGTGGGTTAACTGCCTTGTTCAGGGGCAGAACGACAGATATTTACCTTGTCAGCTCAGGGATTCAATCTTGCAACCTTACGGTTAACTAGTCCAACGCTCTAACCACCTGCCTCACGAGGTGCTAGCTAGCATTAAACTTATCTTATAAAAAACAATCAATCAATCAATCATAATCACTAGTTATAACTACACATGGTTGCTGATATTACTAGTTTATCTAGCGTGTCCTGCGTTGCATATAATCGATGCAGTGCGCATTCGCAAAAAAGGACTGTCGTTGCTCCAACGTATACCTAACCATAAACATCAATGCCTTTCTTAAAATCAATACACAGAAGTATATATTTTTAAACCTGCATATTTAGCTAAAAGAAATCCAGGTTAGCAGGCAATATTAACCAGGTGAAATTGTGTCACTTCTCTTGCGTTCATTGCACGCAGTCAGGGTATATGCAACAGTTTGGGCCGCCTGGCTCATTGCGAACTAATTTGCCAGAATTTTACTTAATTATGACATAACATTGAAGGTTGTCCTGATGTCCTGTTCCCATCCACATCATGGTCATGTGACCTGACTATAGTAAGGCCTGAAGCTAATACGGAACGGTTGAAAAATCTAAATCGGTCGACCTCTAGTTAGGAGTACTATGGGATGTCCTGATGTCCTGTTCCCATCCACATCATGGTCATGTGACCTGTCATTTTGACAGCTTCAATCAATCACTCTTCTCACTTTTTGTGAATTAAAGGGTATAGGCTAATCTAATGTGTAATCAGGGCAGAGATTGGGGTAAAGATAGGAGTAGGACTGTTGTGGTCAATAAATACCAGCCTGTAGGACCTGTCCAAATGGCAGCTGGCCATCTCTGAAATAGACTGTGGCTGGCGACTATAGTAAGGCCTGAAGCTAAAGGCCAGGGACTCATCTGGTCTGATGAGATCATGATGGAGAGGGTTTGCAGTTGGCATGGCAATAGGTAGGCCTATCAGGGTTAGACGTATGGTGCAGTGTACAGTTTGGTAGTGTATGTTAGTCTATCTTGGTGTTACAATTTATGGTTTGCACAGACAGTGGTAAGGTTTCTCCATCTCAGTTTAACAGATTAATTTACAGCAATAACTTTCCTGAAAATATGTTACACCTTTTACTTCTCCCAAATGATTTATCAGTCTTTTATTGCACATGTATTAATTTAAAGTTGATACTGATAGCCTAATGGGTATTCAAGATGATACCCAAAATAAATACCTAAAAGTACAGTTCTACACAAGATTTACACATTTAAATTCAAGCCAGTGCTGCTTTAATTCAGAACAACACTTGAGTCATCCAAATGAATATCAAACAGTATCATTTTCATGGCCAATTATAGCCACGAGCTGCAGCACGTGTAGGCAGAGACATCTCGTGCACAGATCATTGCACCAACAATGTGGTGAGTATGGCGAAATCTAAGTCGAATCCATATCAGTTTGGGAAGAAATCTATAGCGTCTATAAAAACGAAAAAACCCTTAAGATACCTTATATCATAATATGTCTTCAAATGCTTCCGTGGTTGGAAGAATTAATGAATGCCACGTCACAAACAGCATACGGCTCCATTGACATTCTAACGTCCACACTGAAGCAAAAGAGGAACCCCCTCTCTGAAGAGAATGGAGTACGCGAGAGGAGAGGGATGGATGCTCGAGAGGGGGATGCTCGAGAGGGGGATGCTCCAAGAAGGATGCTGTGTGGTAGGGTAGCGCTGTCGTACCACGTCAGCCTTGTGCACATAACAGGGTTAGGTTGTATTCTAAACTGGGTAGGTGACCACAGAACAATTTTCATAGACCGGATTTAACACCTTTATATTTTTTTGAACACGGTGACAACCTTAAGAGATAAATACAGTTAAGGTCAAGTGGAAAAACGCCAACCTTTTCTACCAAAGGTAAGGACGATTATAAGTCTTGGTTACATTTATTTCCCGCTTATTTCGTCATACTCGATGTTTATCAAGAGCATTTAGGGTAGTATTGCAATAATTGTGTTAAATAGCCTAGTCAATAGTTTCCCACGGCTGTCCACGGCGAGCTCCGGATGTTATTTTGAGCGATAGCAAGAACGCACAACCGATAGAAAATGACCCCCACCCCATCCCTTAATAGCCTGTTAGTGAAAGAGCCAGAGGAGAAGTCGACGTCTGTGAGTAAAATACAAGTGATATACATCTGTTTTTACAACAAAAACAACATATCTCCAAAGAACGAATAGCATTTCGAAAGCCACCAAATTTGTCCCGTGGTCTCGTGCGTAATAATGTAAACCTGCATCCCAGCTCCATCCCTGCGCTATCACATCTTAGCCATTATTACTATTGAAAACTGAGTTCTTCTCAAGCATGACATAACCTGGCTAAATATAGGCTACAGTACGTGTACAGTGTATAGTGGTGAAGACTCTTCCATAGTTTAGTTTATGGTTAAGTGGCGTTAATTTACATAATGACTCTCACCTTCGCCTCGCCCCTTCACCAGTCTGGACAGCTTGCATTTGATTTGATGGTTGGATATATTCACCCTGAACCATAAGGTATAGGCTACACACACTGTTGAGCATCAGTGAATGTGTTTAACATAGGCTATATGTAGACTGTTTATTTTGAGTTTTAAAAGAAGCGGCATAAACGGCTGCGACCTATTCATTACGCGTAGAACGCGATAAATGACCTTGCGCTCTGTGAACCTGAAGATGAACGAATCTTGCTTAGAACTAAACGAATTGACGAACTCTTATTTTCTTCCTTTCTATGTCATTGCAGTGTGGCGTTAGCTCTGCTACAATGACCTTGTCATTAAAAAACATGACACATAACCCCATATGGTCGATTTTTGAAGGCAACGTCGGGTTGTCCCAGCGTCTATGAATGGATAGGCTACGGTTACTGATTGACACATTGGCCTGATAGAATAGGCCTTCTGGGAAAAATATTTGATCTGATTGTAAAATTATTTTACAACAATTGACACCTATCTCTTTTACAATCCTTTATTCGCAATCACTGTTACATTTTGTTTACTAGGCTATAGCCATATTGTAACGGGTATCCTCCTCCTCGAGTAGGGATTGGACCAAAGCGCAGCGTGATGATTTGACATAACGAAGTTTATTAAAGTAAAGACGAAAACCGAAAACACTTCAACAAACTACAAAATAACAAAACGACGTAGACAGACCTGAACATGGAACTTACATAAATACACGAAGAACTCACGAACAGGAACAGACTACAAACAAACGATCGAACAAACCGAAACAGTCCCGTGTGGTGCAACATACACAGACACAGAAGACAATCACCCACAAACAAACAGTGTGAACAGCCTACCTTTATATGGTTCTCAATCAGAGGAAACGTCAAACACCTGTCCCTGATTGAGAACCATATAAGGCTAATTACACCTGACCTAAACATAGAAACACAAAACATAGAATGCCCACCCCAACTCACACCCTGACCAACTAAACACATACAAAATTAACAGAAAACAGGTCAGGAACGTGACACATATAATGTTGTTACAATGTCCATGTGTTCTCACCTTGGATAGGATTAACTACAATATGGCCTTTACCAATAGAATGATAACATAATAAAATAACCATTTGTAGGCTAACACACTATTTATTAAGATCAATATGTGATTGGAAGATGCTTTGTGATTTACATCAGTTTATAATCTAATTGACTAGGCCTATGGATTGGATTACAGTGCTTGCCAAATAGTGACACCGTATTTACTACCCTCCCTTTCATTTGTTATGCTTGTTGTCAATCAAGTCCTGCTGTAGCTTGCAACGCCTGTTGGTGACTCAGATATAAACTCAGCAAATAAAGAAACGTCCTCTCACTGTCAACTGCGTTTATTTTCAGAAAACGTAACATGTGTAAATATTTGTATGAACATAACAAGATTCAACGACTGAGACATAAACTGAACAAGTTCCACAGACATGTGACTAACAGAAATAGAATAATGTGTCCCTGAACAAAGGGGGATCAAAATCAAAAATAACAGTCAGTATCTGGTGTGGCCACCAGCTACATTAAGTACTGCAGTGCGTCTCCTCCTCATGGACTGCACCAGATTTGCCAGTTCTTGCTGTGAGATGTTACCCCACTCTTCCACCAAGGCACCTGCAAGTTCCCGAACATTTCTGGGGGGAATGGCCCTAGCCCTCATCCTCCGATCCAACAGGTCCCAGACGGGCTCAATGGGATTGAGATCCGGGCTCTTTGCTGGCCATGGTAGAATACTGACATTCCTGTTTTGCAGGAAATCACGCACAGAACGAGCAGTATGGCTGGTGGCATTGTCATGCTGGAGGGTCATGTCAGGATGAGCTTGCAGGAAGGGTACCACATGAGGGAGGAGGATGTCTTCCCTGTAACGCACAGCGTTGAGATTGCCTGCAATGACAACAAGCTCAATCCGATGATGCTGTGACACACCACCCCAGACCATGACGGACCCTCCACCTCCAAATCGATCCCGCTCCAGAGTACAGGCCTCGGTGTAACGCTCATTCCTTCGACGATAAACTCGAATCCGACCATCACCCCTGGTTTGACAAAACTGCGACTCGTCAGTGAAGAGCACTTTTTGCCAGTCTTGTCCAGCGATGGTGGGTTTGTGCCCATAGGCGTTGTTGCCGGTGATGTCTGGTGAGGACCTACCTTACAACAGGCCTACAAGCCCTCAGTCCAGCCTCTCTCAGCCTATTACAGTCTGAGCACTGATGGAGGGATTGTGCGTTCCTGGTGTAACTCGGCAGCCATCCTGTACCTTTCCCGCAGGTGTGATGTTTGGATGTACCGATCCTGTGCAGGTGTTGTTACACGATCAGCTTTCCGTCCTGTCTCCATGTAGCGCTGTCTTAGGCGTCTCACAGTACGGACATTGCAATTTTTTGCCCAGGCCACATGTGCAGTCCTCATGCCTCCTTGCAACATTCCTAACTCGGAACCCAAACCGGCTGCGCAAGTGCGCCATCGTGCGACATCGTGCGACATCGTGCATACATTTATTTTGTCCCCCTACACCAAACGCGATCACGAAACACAGGTTAAAATATCAAAACAAACTCTGAACCAATTACATTAATTTGGGGACAGGTCGAAAAGCATTAAACATTTATGGCAATTTAGCTAGTTAGCTTGCACTTGCTAGCTAATTTGTCCTATTTAGCTACCTTGCTGTTGCTAGTTAATTTGTCCTGGGATATAAACATTAGGTTGTTATTTTACCTGAAATGCACAAGGTCCTCTACTCCGACAATTAATCCACACATAAAACGGTCAACCGAATCGTTTCTAGTCTTCTCTCCTCCTTCCAGGCTTTTTCATATTTGAACTTATATGGTGATTGGCATCTAAACTTTCATAGTATTACCACGACAACCGGCAACACAATTCGTCTTTCACTGCGAGCAGTGTGGGTGCAATAATTGAATAAGTTAGATTCCTAAATGTATTTTGCAACGCTCGTGCACGCAACGCGAGCAGTGTGGTCAGCCTATTAGGCACATTCACGCAGATGAGCAGGGACCCTGGGCATCTTTCTTTTGGTGTTTTTCAGAGTCAGTAGAAAGGCCTCTTTAGTGTCCTAAGTTTTCATAACTGTGACCTTAATTGCCTACAGTCTGTAAGCTGTTAGTGTCTTAACGACTGTTCCAAAGGTGCATGTTCATTAATTGTTTATGTTTCATTGAAAAAGCATGGGAAACAGTGTTTAACCCTTTACAATGAAGATCTGTGAAATTATTTGGATTTTTACGAATTATCTTTGAAAGACAGGGTCCTGAAAAAGGGACTTTTCTTTTTTGGCTGAGTTTATAAATGTATGTTTTTCTCTAACCTTGCAGGTATTCCTCCGTCAGTCTCTTGGCTGATTCACTACTCTTCTGATGCTGCAATACTCATTGTAGTGTAACCTTGAGAGATTACTTCTGAAAGGTGTGTGTACTGTAGAGTACAGGGTAAAACAGAATACATTGAGAATGGCATGGCAGTTCAGGTTGGTGACAGTTACAGTCATGCCCATGATGATACATTCCTCTTCAATGCATAACCTTCATTGAAGTTTTGATATTACTCCCTCTGTTGTTTGTGCTTGTTCAACAACCCGTTGAGGCCAGATGAGCCATTTCTAAAGTGGCTTTAAAGGCAGTATTCATTAAATACAGTGGCTGTTTGGGCTTCTTGACCAGTGATGTGGCACAGAAGTACAATCAAGTACATCAAGTACCAGCAAGCTTGACAAACTGGGGAAGTATTGAGACACAAGGGGCTCTGGATCCAGCTCTGGGTGGCTATACTAAAGGAGAGTTGGTCTAATCGTACAATAACAATATAATGGAGGTTATCCATTGAAGAGGGAGGGTATCATGGATATGCGACAGCAGCTCCAGCCTCCACAGTTAGCCAGACGACAGGGAAGGGAGCTGGACAGTTTGGTGTTCTTATTTTCTGCCTGCTACCTCTGCTGATTAGGGTGTGCTCTGGGCTGTCCTCAAAGATGAGCCTTGTCACAAGTTACAACTTGACTCTGCGGTGGCTGTGAGCACTGTGAGCACTGTGAGCACGGTGGCTTACTGCATTACCATAACACATCCTGAAACAGACCAGCAACACAGACATTCAACTCATTCTCATCCACCAGTATCCAATATACACTGCGCAAAAAAATAAAGGGAACACTTAAACAACACAATGTAACTCCAAGTCAATCACACTTCTGTGAAATCAAACTGTCCACTTAGGAAGCAACACTGATTGACAATAAATTTCACATGCTGTTGTGCAAATGGAATAGACAAAAGGTGGAAATTATAGGCAATTAGCAAGACACCCCCAATAAAGGAGTGATTCTGCAGGTGGTGACCACAGACCACTTCTCAGTTCCTATGCTTCCTGGCTGATGTTTTGGTCACTTTTGAATGCTGGCGGTGCTCTCACTCTAGTGGTAGCATGAGACGGAGTCTACAACCCACACAAGTGGCTCAGGTAGTGCAGCTCATCCAGGATGGCACATCAATGCGAGCTGTGGCAAGAAGGTTTGCTGTGTCTGTCAGCGTAGTGTCCAGAGCATGGAGGCGCTACCAGGAGACATGCCAGTACATCAGGAGACGTGGAGGAGGCCGTAGGAGGGCAACAACCCAGCAGCAGGACCGCTACCACTGCCTTTGTGCAAGGAGGAGCACTGCCAGAGCCCTGCAAAATGACCTCCAGCAGGCCACAAATGTGCATGTGTCTGCTCAAACGGTCAGCAACAGACTCCATGAGGGTGGTATGAGGGCCCGACGTCCACAGGTGGGGGTTGTGCTTACAGCCCAACACCGTGCAGGACGTTTGGCATTTGCCAGAGAACACCAAGATTGGCAAATTCGCCACTGGCGCCCTGTGCTCTTCACAGATGAAAGCAGGTTCACACTGAGCACATGAGCACATGTGACAGACGTGACAGAGTCTGGAGACGCCGTGGAGAACGTTCTGCTGCCTGCAACATCCTCCAGCATGACCGGTTTGGCGGTGGGTCAGTCATGGTGTGGGGTGGTATTTCTTTGTGGGGCCGCACAGCCCTCCGTGGGCTCGCCAGAGGTAGCCTGACTGCCATTAGGTACCGAGATGAGATCCTCAGACCCCTTGTGAGACCATATGCTGACACATGCACATTTGTGGCCTGCTGGAGGTCATTTTGCAGGGCTCTGGCAGTGCTCCTCCTTGCACAAAGGCAGTGGTAGCGGTCCTGCTGCTGGGTTGTTGCCCTCCTACGGCCTCCTCCACGTCTCCTGATGTACTGGCATGTCTCCTGGTAGCGCCTCCATGCTCTGGACACTACGCTGACAGACACAGCAAACCTTCTTGCCACAGCTCGCATTGATGTGCCATCCTGGATGAGCTGCACTACCTGAGCCACTTGTGTGGGTTGTAGACTCCGTCTCATGCTACCACTAGAGTGAGAGCACCGCCAGCATTCAAAAGTGACCAAAACATCAGCCAGGAAGCATAGGAACTGAGAAGTGGTCTGTGGTCACCACCTGCAGAATCACTCCTTTATTGGGGGTGTCTTGCTAATTGCCTATAATTTCCACCTTTTGTCTATTCCATTTGCACTACAGCATGTGAAATTTATTGTCAATCAGTGTTGCTTCCTAAGTGGACAGTTTGATTTCACAGAAGTGTGATTGACTTGGAGTTACATTGTGTTGTTTAAGTCTTCCCTTTATTTTTTTGAGCAGTGTATATCGTTGAGATCACTTGATCAGTGCAGGTGTTGCTAAATTTAGACAGTCCACTTCCATCACCACCTAGCAACCCAGAAACACAGGCCATTTACATTTCCACTCTCTTATAGATTGACTGTACAACTGAGAGATAATCAATGCCTTTTTTCTGTGTCTCGACGGAGTTCTCAAAGCACATTACCATCAGTCTTCCACTGACAGCACATTTGCTTTTAATCTGCCATAAGGGGTATCTACCTCAGAGGAATGTAAATGTTGTAAACCAAACTGTAAAGCGGTAGCAAAACAAATAGCCTCAGTGCACGCAGTAGGAAAACAAGAGCAAACCTTGTAGCTGTATAGTAGCAATTTCAAACGCTTCACATTGGCTAAATTTGTAACAGCAACAAATGGTATTAAGCCAATGCATACCACTGAGAATGGAGAGCTTGCCATAGTTTCTACAGAATGCAGTGGTGAGGATATCTGCATAGAGAGTACCCCAGTCCCCAGCATCATAATCTTCTGCTCCCATAATCCCTGCAGTATATTCTTGGGTTCTGTTAGAGAAATCACCTTCTCCTCTCTGGTATTTCACTGCAGTGTACAATTTCCTGTTTGTAAGATTCCCTTTCTCCAGCAAGGACATTTTATACTTTCCTCTCCAACCTTTTACAATTGTCACATCCAGCACACATAGTCACGATTTTTTCATATTTCAGTTGAAAGCCGGGCATTATTGTGTCAGCATCTACACCTGCTGCTACATTTGAAACAGTAGATTGACCACAACATTGTTGTTATGAGTCATGAAACGACCATGATAATTGTAAAAACCCTCCACATATCTATTATTTCATACTTAGGCATTACCACTCAGGCATTACAGTAGGTATAACCAAATGCCAATAGCTTCTATTAGAGAATCAGAGCCTCCGTTTAAAGGTGGACAGGAGTGGTACAAAGTAGATCCCCTTGACATGGATACCACCATCATCAAATTCAAGTACTGGACTGTTAAAACCTATGGACTGTTACATCATTGAAGGGTATACAAGCTCATTGAGTTGTCTCCCTCTGCATATATCACCCATTTCATTCCCTTGTTGCTTCTCAAAACCGACATGAAGAAGCCCTCTCAAATTGTACAATATTGTGTATATTCAACTATTCTGTAGCAAGGGCAACTTCCACAGATGCTTATAATAACATTTTTCATTATCGGCACTGGGAATGCATCCACAGCTGATTTTTCTTTGAATATCCATATAGCAGTGTGGGGAACTAAAATGGATGCTGGGATGACATGTTGTTTGACATGGTGTTGCTAACTGCTGTAGTGAGCCAAGGTTGACTACGCACACTGAGAGAGGTTCCACCCAGGGAATGATGACAGTGATGACGTGACTCATGTTGGGCTTCGCCCTTTCCAGAGGGGACCTCTCTCTCTCTTTCTCTGCAGAACCATGCATACTGTCTGGGTGAGTGGAGCTACTGTATGAGCCATGAAAGGAGTGTGTTTACGCACATCCAAACATGGCATTGGAGCTGGACAGAAAGGAACAGCTAAATAAATAGATATTGTCTACTCTCTGTTTGCTGCTTCTGCTGAACAGCCTCTCATCATCCTTTCTCAGGTATACCTCCGCCCTGCAATGCCCAACCCAGGAGTGTCTAGCCTGTGCAGTGTTCAGGCAGCAGTGACACAATGTAATCAAATAAAGAAATACATTTCCTTTGGGTCTCTTTCTAGGTACAGTACCCGTCAAAAGTTTGGACACACCTACTCATTCAAGGGTTTTTCTTGATTTCACTATTTTTTACATTGTAGAATAATAGTGAAGACATCAAAACTATGAAAAAACATATATGGAATCATGTAGTAACCAAAAAAGTGTTAAACAAATCAAAATATATTTTAGATTTTAGATTCTTTAAAGTAGCCACCCTTTGCCTTGATGACAGCTTTGCACACTCCTGGCATTCTCTCAACCAGCTTCATGAGGAATGCTTTCCCAACAGCCTTGAAGGAGTTCCCACATATGCTGAGCACTTGTTGGGTGCTTTTCCTTCACTCTGCGGTCCAACTCATCCCAAACCATCTTAATTGGGTTGAGGTCTGGTGATTGTGGAGGCCAGCTTATCTGATGCAGCACTCCATCACTCTCATTCTTGGTCAAATAGCCCTTACACAGCCTGGAGGTCATTGTCCTGTTGAAAAACAAATGATAATCCCACTAAGCGCAATCCAGATGGGACGGCGTATCGCTGCAGAATACTGTGGTAGCCATGCTGACTAAGTGTGCCTTTGAGTTCTAAATAAGCACCCCCACACCTCCTCCTCCATGCTTCACAGTGGGAACCACAGATGCAGAGATCCTCCGTTCACCTACTCTGTGTCTCACAAAGACAAGGCGGTTGGAACCAAACATTTCAAATTTGGACTCCTCAGACCAGAGGACATATTTCCACCGGTCTAATGTCCATTGCTCGTGTTTCTTGGCCAAAGCAAGTCTCTTCTTCTCATTGGTGTCCTTTAATAGTGGTTTCTTTGCACCAATTTGACCATGAAGGTCTGATTCACACAGTCTCCTCTGAACAGTTGATGTTGAGATGTGTCTGTTACTTGAAATCTGTGAAGCATTTATTTTGGCTGCAATCTGAGGTGCAGTTAACTCTAATGAACTTATTCTCTGCAGCAGAGGTAACTCTGGGTCTTCCTTTCTTGTGGCGGTCCTCATGAGGGCCGGTTTCATCATAGCACTTGATGGTTTTTGCAACTACACTTGAGGAAACCTTCAAAGTTCTTGACATTTTCCGGATTGACTGATCCCTTTTTTCAATTTTCGCCTAAAATGACATACCCAAATCTAACTGCCTGTAGTTCAGGACCTGAAGCAAGGATATGCATAATCTTCATACAATTTGAAAGTATACACTTTGAAGTTTGTGGAAATGTGAAATGAATGTAGGAGAATATAACATATTAGATCTGGTAAAAGATAATACAAAGAAAAAAACATGCATATTTTTGTTTTTGTTTTGTTCCACCATCTTTGAAGTCCAAGAGAAAGGCCAAAATGTAATATTCCAGGTTAGGCCCAATTTATATTTTGGCCACTAGATGGCAGAAGTGTATGTGAAAAGTGTTAGACTGATTCAATGAACCATTGCATTTCTGTTCAAAATGTTGTGTATAGACTGCCAAAATGTGCCTAATTGGTTTATTAATACGTTTTCAAGTTCATAACTGTGCACTCTCCTCAAACAATAGCGTGGTATTCTTTCACTGTTATAGCTACTGTAAATTGGACAGTGCAGTTAGATTAACTAGAATTTAAGCTTTCTGCCCATATCAGATATGTCTATGTCCTGGGAAAGTTTCTTGTTACTTACAACCTCATGCTAATCACATTAGCCTACGTTAGCTCAACCATCCCACGGATCATGTAGAG
Organism: Salvelinus namaycush; assembly: GCF_016432855.1. Classification (NCBI taxonomy): domain Eukaryota; kingdom Metazoa; phylum Chordata; class Actinopteri; order Salmoniformes; family Salmonidae; genus Salvelinus; species Salvelinus namaycush. The sequence continues at coordinate 49,328,110 of NC_052311.1, forward strand.
GTTAAAGTAATGATGAACTGTTGTTTCTATTTGCTTATTTGAGCTGTTCTTGCCATAATATGGACTTGGTCTTTTACCAAATAGGGCTATCTTCTGTATACCACCCCTACCTTGTCATAACATAACTGATTGGTTCAAACCCTTCAAGAAAGAAAGAAATTCCACAAATTGACTTTTAACAAGGCACACCTATTAATTGAAATGCATTCCAGGTGACTACCTCATGAAGCTGGTTGAGAGAATGCCAAGCGTGTGCAAAGCTGTCATCAAGGCAAATGGTGGCTACTTTGAAGAATCTCAAATATAAAGTATATTTGGATTTGTTTAACACTTTTTTGGTTACTATATGATTCCATATGTGTTATGTCATAGTTTTGATGTCTTCAGTATTATTCTACAATGTAAAAAATAGTGAAATCAAGAAGAAGTAGGTGTATGTGTGTCCAAACTTTTGCCGGGTACTGTATATCGCCCACATTGTTGTAGACTACTGTAAACTGAATACATTTGACCAATGTCCTGTTGGTGGGAGTTTATCACCTCACACGCCGATACATCATCACTGAGGGATGACTTGGCCGCTGCACCACTGTCCTTATGCCCAGAAAACCAGGCACGAATAATGGAAGAGGGTTTCGATCGCTCCAGGCAACCCCTGGACGCTTAGACCAGAGCAGCCAATAACTGATGGATGTTTCGACCAGACCAGGCCACCCCTGGACTCTCAGACCAGAGCAGCAGATATCTGAATAACGGCGAGAGAGAAAAAGGAACTGAGTCATAACTTAGCTGTCTAAGTAGATCATATTTTGAAAGTTACTGTAATAACCTCACCTCACCCTTCCCTATTTTCCACAACTTTCTTTTTTAATATGATACTCTTTTCTCTCCTTTCTTTGCAGTTTGTGGTAGATTGACATTAAATAAAAAGGTGTGTGTGTGAGTGCGTGCGTGCGAGCTTGTATGTATGTCCTCAAGGGATTTCCAAGGCTCTCTACCTGTCTGCCTTACCTCAACAGAACACTCTATTGTCTACCTAGACTTATTCCTTGAGGGCAATTCAATTACTTTATTTCCTAGACAGACTCTGTCTAGTCTATCATGTTGTAGAGTATTCTCAAAACTGCAACTCATGCAACTTTCGCTTGGAATTAGAATAAGTGAAATGGTATTGGTTTAACCTCTGGTCTTTCAGAGCGGCACCTCAAGGGGAACCAATTTAAACACATTTACTTAATTTCACACATTCAGGAGCATTCTACAGTATATTCATAGGATCTTTAGTTTTGGACCATTGGTTCCTCATTTAGTTCAATATTTAGTCTCTAGAAGGACATATATTTCCATTGCAGTTAGTCTGTTACAAACAGATGTTGAGATATTTGTATTCCATGTTGTTTGCTACCCCCTCACTAACAAGCTTTCTGGTATTGAGGAAATTATAGAAAGCAAAAAAGAGACTCACAAGAATGTGAATTTGGTCTCTCGCTCGATGTGTACTGTACACTGGAAATGATTATGGTCTAAAATGATTATGATTCGAAATGATTATGGTATTACTATCAATACACCTGTATTGATAGTAATACCTATCAAAGTGTCTATGGGTTATGTGCTCCCTGTTGAACAGAAACATACTGCCCAATCAAATGGACTTGACTAGATACACATGCTCTTCAGTGTGTATGTGTTTCACCATGGTGGACAGAATGGTACCAGCGTAGGGGTTTGTTGACTGGACCCTGTGGGGATCACTTCAAACAGACCAGACGTGTGCCAGGAGTGAGTGGGCCGCACTGACACGGCCCAGCATGCAGTGCTCTGCACACATGACACTGAGGCTAGCCAAGGTTTTGCTGGGAGTATGGTGTGAAAATATGGCTCAACCAGAAACTTGATACATTGGATACTGTTTGAGGTATATTTAAGCAATAAGGCACAAGGGGGTGTGGTATATGGCCAAAATACAACAGCTAAAGGCTGTTCTAATGTGCGACGCAGCGCAGAGTGCCTGGATACAGCCCTTAGCCGTGGTGAATTGGCCATATACCACAAACCCCCGATGTGCCTTATTGCTATTATAAACTGGTTACCAACGTAATTAGAGCAGTAAAAATACATGTTTTGTCATACCCGTGGTATACGGTCTGATATACCACGGCTGTCAGCCAATCAGCATTCAAGGCTCGAACCACCCAGCTTATAATTACATATACTGTCGGCCTACCCAGGTAGTGAAGAAACAGGGATGAAGATTACTGCAGTTACCTATAAAGGATATTGATGGTTTTCCCCAATATTATATTTGGCTCTGAAAAAGATCTGATGTGAATAGATCAGGTGATTGGTCAAAAGACCAAATATTAGAAAAAAATATATCAGAATTGTGCTGCTTGTGTAAACACAGCCAATGAGAGTTGATAGTGGCTTTGTCATCGGTGGGAACCTGATCTGTTTTGGGTTGTAACTAAGGACACTTCTTATCTTATTAATAAAAGGCATCTATCATCTGAAGTGTCATCATCGGAAAAGACCTGTTCTATAATGTGCAGATGGTACTGTTTGCACAGTATTCTCACTGAGGATTTATGCTTGGGAATTAACAACCTATAGGTCTAGTCTATAATCATTGATACAAACATGTCCTTTTATGAAGGCGGTCTGCTTCCAAATGGGATTTAGAGTGATGACAGTGGAGCACACACCTACACGGGGGGAGTTATTATAGACATCTGCAGTTGGATGAGGTGGCAGAGCGCCAACATGGAGGTGTTGGGGGGGGAGAGGGAGAGAGACAGAGAGACAGAGAGAGAGAGAGAGAGAGAGAGTGAGAGCAACACAGAGAGAGAGAAACAGAGAGAGAGATAGAGACAGAGAGGGAGAGAGAGAGATAGTGTGTGTCTGTGATTAGAAGTGAAGGTACAGTTGAAGTTGGAAGTTTACATACACCATAGCCAAATACATTTAAACACAGTTTTTCACAATTCCTGACATTTAATCATAGTAAAAATTCCCTGTCTTAGGTCAGTTAGGATCACCACTTTATTTTGAGAATGTGAAATGTCAGAATAATAGTAGAGAGAATGATTTATTTCAGCTTTTATTTCTTTCATCACACTCCCAGTGGGTCAGAAGTTTACATACACTCAATTAGTATTTGGCAGCATTGCCTTTAAAATTGTTTAACCTGGGTCAAATGTTTCGGGTAGTCTTCCACAAGCTTCCCACAATAAGTTGGGTGCATTCTCCTGACAGAGCTGGTGTAACTGAATCAGGTTTGTAGGCCTCCTTGCTCACACACGCTTTTCAGATCTGCCCACACATTTTCTATAGGATTGAGGTCAGGGCTTTGTGATGGCCACTCCAATACCTTGACTTTGTTGTCCTTAGGCCATTTTGCCACAACTTTGGAAGTATGCTTGGGGTCATTGTCCATTTGGAAGACCCATTTGCGACCAAGCTTTAACTTCCTGACAGATGTCTTGAGATATTGCTTCAATATATCCACACATTTTCCTCCCTCATGATGCCATCTATTTTGTGAAGTGCACCAGTCCCTCCTGCAGCAAAGCACCCCCACAACATGATGCTGCCACCCCCGTGCTTCACGGTTGGAATGGTGTTCTTCGGCTTGCAAACATCCCCCTTTTTCCTCCAAATCTAATGATGGTCATTATGGCCAAACAGTGTTATTTTGTTTCATCAGACCAGAGGATATTTCTCCAAAAAGTACGATCTTTGTCCCCATGTGCAGTTGCAAACCGTAGTCTGGCTTTTTTATGGAGGTTTTGGAGCAGTGGCTTCTTTCTTGCTGAGCAGCCTTTCAGGTTATGTCGATATAGGACTCGTTTTACTGTGGATATGGATACTTTTGTACCTGTTTCCTCCAGCATCTTCACATGGTCCTTTGCTGTTGTTCTGGGATTGATTTGTACTTTTCGCACCAAAGTATGTTCTTCTCGGGTCCCATGGTGTTTATACTTGCGTACTATTGTTTGTACAGATGCATGTGGTACCTTCAGGAGTTTGGAAATTGCTGCCAAAGATGAACCAGACTTGTGGAGGTCTACAATTTCCTTTCTGAGGTCTTGGCTGGTTTCTTTTGATTTTCCCATTATGTCAGGCAAAGAGGCACTGAGTTTGAAGGTAGGCCTTGTAATACGTCCACAGGTACACCTCCAATTGACTCAAATGATGTCAATTAGCTTATCAGAAGCTTCTAAAGCCATGACATCATTTTCTTGAATTTTCCAAGCTGTTTAAAGACACAGTCAATATAGTGCATGTAAACCTCTGATACAGTGAATTATAAGTAAAATAATCTGTCTGTAAACAATTTTGGGAAAAATGACTTGTGCCATGCACAAAGTAGATGTCCTAACAGACTTGTCAAAACTATAGTTTGTTAACAAGAAATTTATGGAGTGGTTGAAAAACGAGTTTTAATGACTGTGTATGTAAACTTCCGACTTCAACTGTATATGCATCCCTAGAGAGATTTAACCTTGACACAATGCTAAAGCCCTACTGTTTGTACCCTGTCACAAAAACTCTGTAGATCAAAACATCCATTAAGAGCCAATCTCATTCACTCTTCTGTCCTCAAATAATACTTCACTGTAAACTCCATCCAGAGCATTATGGATAATCTTCCTGATTAGCTAGTTCATGTAAGCACTCGCCAGACTACTGTATTGGACAGCCAAACAATACTATATTGTTGAGGCAAACTATGCTCTCGTGGAAGTAAATTGAGTTGTCCAACCACATACAGAATCTGTGGGATTTCGTCAAACCACAGTTTAGTCAGGAGGTTATGATTTGAGTGGGAGAGTATTTATCTGTTTGGTGTTTTTAGTCCTTCTGTCATCCATCTTCTTACTCCATTACTGGCTGACTTCCCCGGCAACCCTGTCTCCTGCTAAACGTTTATAAAGCCTCCACTGAATAAAACGTCACTCCTTTATCACATGCATTACTCTCTTTGGTGGATATATACCCCACATTGTCAAATGGAGATCTGTTTGAAGTGGATCTAAATGACCGATTTATATGCACATTCACCTAGCCTATCCAAGTGTAGCCAAAGGCTAAATTGAAGTGTCCCTATTCAGCACAGTTGTGGGTTTTCTGTGGAAGGGTTTTCTTGCTAGTAGGATATATGACAACAGTTAGCTTTTACTGACAGACTCCCCAAGCCACTCATGCCATTTTGTAATGGGATCTTGACTCTTGTCCTTGGCAGAGTGACTGACAATCTGTGCTCTAGTGAACTGTAAACAGAGGAGTCAGAGAGAGTCGACTGAAACGGAAACATCATATTCCCTCCTTACTCCATTGTTTGAACAGAGGGAGACACTGTGCACTAAGATCGATACAGCTTACTGTACGAATTTATACACCAAAAGATATGTAGGGTCTCATGTGCTGTGATTAAACAAACAAGGCTTTTGGACAGCCAGCCAGACAACTGTACTGTGCAAACAAGCCTTATATTGAGTAGGGCCTACTCCATTGTATCTGTTTTCATTGACTTGTGACTTTTATTGATTGTCTCACACCTTATACCACATGACATAAAGTTGGGCCTATACCGCATGACATAAAGTTGTGCCTATACCGCATGACATAAAGTTGTGCCTATACCGCATGACATAAAGTTGTGCCTATACCGCATGACATAAAGTTGTGCCTATACCGCATGACATAAAGTTGGGCCTATACCGTATGACATAAAGTTAGGCCTATACCGCATGACATAAAGTTGTGCCTATACCGCATGACATAAAGTTGTGCCTATACCTTATGTGCCTATACCGCATGACATAAAGTTGTGCCTATACCGCATGACATAAAGTTGTGCCTATACCGCATGACATAAAGTTGTGCCTATACCGCATGACATAAAGTTGTGCCTATACCGCATGACATAAAGTTGGGCCTATACCGCATGACATAAAGTTGGACCTATGTCTCTAGTATTCTCTTTCAACGTACATAGTTTCCCCAACTCATAAACTTTCTTGGCTGGATTAATAGCCCTGGTAGCATTAGCACTAAGCTAGAATTGTTTTAAGCCACGGTGACGTACCCTTCTGGCACAGAACTGTCTGAACTTGTTGTTGTCTTTAACTTCAGCATATATTCCTCCATTACTATTAGCACAATGGTTTTAGGGTGGAAATTGACAGTGTTGTATCACATTTAGCAAATGGTTGCTCCTGTTAGCATTAGCAATGATTTGATTGGAAATTGACCCACACAATTTCAGCTGTTGACTGTTGCCTAGCCCAGTGCTCGAGTCTAAATTTAATAGCTGTATTTTAGCCGTGGTAGGGCCTTTTAAGTTAAGCAAATACAGTAGCTTCAGCTAGAGCAAAAGGCTGTTCCGCTTTAGTGCACTGCCTCAGTTTTAACGTGCTAGCTAGCGTTATCTTAGCTTCAGGGTAGGTTATTTCCTGTTTCTCTCTGCTCTCTTTTATTGTGAGCAAGCTGCTGCTCTGTTCCGGTATTGTGTGTGGTGTAGAGAGGAGCTCCACTGACCCCCTGGCATCCTCTCAGCTCACTAGAAGGAAATAGGTTTAAATAATTAAGTCTTTCATCACTGGCAAACGACAGCTAGGGTTTTGGTCCGGCTCCCTTTGGACACCTAATTTATTATCAATTTACACTTCATTAAAGATGCCAGGCCCAATAGGAGATGTGCTTTACTTTGGAATAACTCATTACATTGTTATCTTATCGACTTTCTTGCTGTTTATCCCGTATATTAAGCCCTTTGTTGTTGCATATTTCCAAAAGGATTTGCTGTCTTGTTGTGGCCAAATGTCCACATCATGACTCACAGATTAGTTCAAGTTTTTTTAGTACTAACAGCCATATACTTGCTGCAGCATAACTCTCAAGTAGAGAATGGTTTATTATTCCAGGCTAAAGAGCCTATCTGTACCTACTCATATCTATCAGTAGTGGGGATGGTTAAAGGGTAATCTGATGGTGATGGCAGGATAGAACAGCAGCCTCTGGTAAGACACGGGGTGAATTCCTATGCATATATGTAAACAACAGCTAGTGCACGATATCTAAGGAAGCCTCGAGGTTTTGCTTGCCTGAGGTAGAGTATCTCATGATAAGATGTAGACCACAATATCTACCTAGAGAGTTTTCATCTGTATTTTTCGTAGCTGTCTACATACCACCACAGACCGATGCTGGCTCTAAAACCTCACTCAATGAGCTGTATACCGCCATAAGAAAACAGGAAAATGCTCATCCGGGGTGGCGCTCCTAGTGGCTGGGGACTTTAATGCAGGGAAACTTAAATCAGTTTGACCTAATTTCTATCAGCATGTTAAATGTGCAACCAGAGGGACCTTTACTCCTTTACCACCTTTACTCCACACACAGAGACACGTACAAAGCTCTCCCTCGCCCTCCATTTGGCAAATCTGACCATCATTTTATCCTCCTGATTCCTGCTTACAAGCAAAAATTAAAGCAGGAAGCACCAGTGACTCTGTCTATTGAAAAGTGGTCAGATGAAGCAGATGCTAAACTACAGGACTGTTTTGCTAGCACAGACTGGAATATGTTCCGGGATTCATCCGATGGCATTGAGGAGTACACCAATTCACTCACTGGCTTCATCAATAAGTTAATCGATGACGACGTCCCCACAGTGAGTGTACGTACATATCACAACCAGAAGCCATGGATTACAGGCAACATTTGCACTGAGCTAAAGGGTAGAGCTGCAGCTTTCAAGGAGCGGGACTCTAACCCGGAAGCTTATAAGAAATCTTGCTATGCTCTCCGACAAACCATCAAACAGGCAAAGCATCAATACAGGATTGAGATCGAATCGTACTACACCGGCTCTGACGCTCGTCGGATGTGGCAGGGCTTGCAAATAATTACAGACTACAAAGGGAAGCACGGCCAAGAGCTGCCCAGTGACACGAGCCTACCAGATGAGCTAAATAACTTCAATGTTCGCTTCGAGGCAAGTAACACTGACACATGCGTGAGAGCATCAGCTGTTCCGGACTGTGTGATCACGCTCTCCGCAGCCGATGTGAGTAAGACCTTTAAACAGGTCAACATTCACAAGGCCGCAGGGCCAGATGGATTACCAGCATGCACTGACCAACTGGCAAGTGTCTTCATGACATTTTCAACCTCTCCCTGTCTGAGTCTGTAGTACCAACATGTTTCAAGCAGACCACCATAGTCCGTGTGCCCAAGAACACTAAGTTAACCTGCCTAAATGACTACCGACCCGTAGCACTCACGTCTGTAGCCATGAAATGCTTTGAAAGGCTGGTCATGGCTCACATCAACACCATTATCCCAGAAACCCTAAACCCACTCCAATTTGCATACCACCCCAACAGATCCACAGATTATGAAATCTCTATTGCACGGCACACTGTCCTTTCACACCTGGACAAAAGGAACACCTGTATGTGAGAATGCTATTCATTGACTACAGCTCAGCGTTCAACACCATCGTGCCCTCAAAGATCATCACTAAGCTAAGGACCCGGGGACTAAAAACCTCCCTCTGCAACTGGATCCTGGACTTCCTGATGGACCGCCCCTAGGTGGCAAGGGTAGGTAACAAAACATCCGCCACGCTGATCCTCAACACGGGGGCCCCTCAGGGGTGCATGCTCAGTCCCCTCCTGTATTCCCTGTTCACTCATGATTGCACGGCCAGGCACGACTCCAACACCATCATTAAGTTTGCCGATGACACAACAGTGGTAGGCCTGATCACCGACAACGATGAGACAGCCTATAGGGAGAAGGTTAGAGACCTGACCGTGTAGTGCAAGGACAACAACCTCTCCCTCAATATGATCAAGACAAAGGAGATGATTGTGGACTACAGGAAAAGGAGGAATGAGCACGCCCCCATTCTCATCGACAGGGCTGTAGTGGAGCAGGTTGAGAGCTTCAAGTTCCTTGGCGTCCACATCACCAACAAACTAACATGGTCCAAGCACACCAAGACAGTTGTGAAGAGGGCACGACAAAACCTATTCTCCCTCAGGAGTGAAAAGATTTGGCATGGGTCCTCAGATCTTCAAAAGGTTTTACAGCTGCACCATCGAGGGCATCCTGACTGGTTGCATCACTGCCTGGTATGGCAACTGCTCGGCCTCCGACCGCAAGGCACTACAGAGGGTAGTGCAAACGGCCCAGTACATCACCGCAGCCAAGCGTCCTGCCATCCAGGACCTCTATACAAGGCGGTGTCAGAGGAAGACTCCAGCCACCCTAGTCATAGACTGTTCTCTCTGCTACCGCACGGCAAGCGGTACCAGAGCGCCAAGTCTAGGTCCAAGAGGCTTCTAAACAGCTTCTACCCCCACGCCATAAGACTCCTGAACATCTAATCAAATGGCCGGTACCCCCTGTATATAGCCACGCTATTGTTACTTTACTGCTGCTCTTTACTTATTTGTTATTTTTATCTCTTACTTTTTTTTCTTTTTTCTTAGAACTGCATTGTTGGTTAAGGGCTTGTAAGTAAGCATTTCACTGTAAGGTCTACACCTGTTGTATTCAGCGCATGTGACAAATAACATTTGATTTGGTTTGATTTTAATACAGTGTATGTTTGGAGGAACTGGTCATACATACGACACAAAGCTGGGATAATATGTCATATTCATATGAATTTCATAATTTCCATCCATTGTATTCATCCATTGTATTAATATTATTCTCAACGCATAGACATCACCAAAGTGACCTTTATATGTGTGGCACATTACTGCTCCTTGACTTGGTAGAAAAGACAGAGGTCATAGATGACTGATATAGCTGCTGTTGTTTCCGGGGTTCATTTTCAGTCTTAGTGAGTGTTTCTTGGAAACCCAGTCTTCCCAGAAGACCTTTGGGTTCAGTGATCTCTGCCAGTCTGTTGTGTGAGCTGCTCCCCAGCCCTCCATCCTCGCCCCTCCCCCTCTCATCTCCTCCAGTTTCTATCCCATCTGATCTCATGCTACTTAACCAGGACACTCCTAATACAGTACAGGAAGTAGTCAGTTTGGTAAGGCTGTAATAGTAACCTGTTACACAGTTGACTTAGTAGTTACGTATGTGCCTTTTAGGTACCAGGTACTGAATCACAGCACCAGAGAGAACCCCTTGTCTAACAGGTACTAGCTGAAATAGGACTGTAAAATAGTGTTAACAGATAAAAGGGGGGCCACTAACCAACTGTTACAGTATTTCAGAGTGTGTGCATGGTCATTGGGTTCAGCTATGGTCTATGGATCCTCCCTGAGGCCTGTTCTCTTCTCCTGCTGTGTCTCCTCCTCTTCAAAGGGCCAGAGAATCCAATAGCACTAGGCAGCCACAGTGGGCACCAACACCACTCTATCAAGGGATCAGCTTCACACTGTCTCCTACACACCACCATTTGGGATTGGTGTTATTATCAAACTAACAGCATACAGTCACATTTCTGAGATAATCAAATTAGTATTCACCAAAGAAACATAATATTTTAAGGTTGTATAGTAGGCTGGGCTATATATTGTGCAGGGATTTCAATGAACAGTGTGCACACTTTCTCTCTAAAGATACTGTATATTAATCTAACAATCTGACTGCATCTGTTTCCCTTAGCTGTATTGCTGTATTCCTCTGTGAGACAAATTAGACGGGCCTGTGTGTGTTATGGTGACAGAGGTGCAGGGAAAAGAGCAGACCACTCAGCTGCCAGATTTAAACAGCCCTTTTTTCTGTCGGCTTTGTTCTCCGGGTCAAGGTTTAACCTGCCTGCTATCTCTGGAGACTCTAGCAGGAGCAGAGAGACTCTGGGAGGTTAAAGGGCACAGCCCAGACAGGTAGCGTTGCCGATAGGAATACACAACAGAAAGAACAGAAAGTACACAACTGAGCAAGAGGACAAGTACATTTGAATGTCTAGTTCGAGAAACAGACACCTCACAAGTCCTCAACTGGCAGCTTCATTAAATAATACCCGCAAAAAAACAGTCTCAACGTCAACAGTGAAGAGGCGACTCCGGGATGCTTGTGTTCTTTTGCCCATCTTAATCTTTTATTTTTATTGGCCAGTCTGAGATATGGCTTTTTCTTTGCAACTCTGCCTAGAAGGCCAACATCCCGGAGTCGCCTCTCCACTGTTGACGTTGAGACTGGTGTTTTGCGGGTACTATTTAATGAAGCTGCCAGTTGAGGGCTTGTGTGGTGTCTGTTTCTCGAACTAGACATTCAAATGTACTTGTTCTCTTGCTCAGTTGTGTACCGGGGCCTCCCGCTCCTCTTTCTATTCTGGTTAGAGCCAGTTTGTGCTGTTCTGTGAAGGGAGTAGTACACAGCGTTGTATGAGATCTTCAGTTTTTTGGCAATTTCTTGTATGAAATGGCCTTCATTTCTCAGAACAAGAATATACTGAAGAGTTTCAGAAGAAAGTTCTTTGTTTCTGGCCATTTTAATACTGTAATTGAACCCACAAATGCTGATGCTCCAGATACTCAACTAGTCTAAAGAAGGCCAGTTTTCTTGCTTCTTTAATCAGAACAACAGTTTTCAGCTGTGCTAACATAATTGCAAAAGGGTTTTCTAAAGGAACGTTGTGTTAGCTAATCCAACTGGTCATTGGAACACAGGAGTGGTGGTTGCTGATAATGGGCCTCTGTACGCCTATGTAGATAATCCCCCCAAAAATCTGCCGTTTCCAGCTACAATAGTCATTTACAACATTAACAATGTCTACACTGTATTTCCGATCAATTTGATGTTATTTTAATGGACAAACAATTTGCTTGTCTTTCAAAAACAAGGACAATTCTAAGTGACCCCAAACTTTTGAACGGTAGTGTACACATGAGATGAGTAATGTGGATATGTAGTCATTGTTAAAGTGGCCTTATTTAAAGTGACTAGTGATTCCTTTATTAAATCCATTCATTAAACTGATTAAAGTGGCCCGAGATTTCAGTCTGTATGTTGGCAGCAGCCACTCTATGTTGGTGATGGCTGTTTAACAGACTGATGGCCTTGAGATAGAAGCTGTTTTTCAGTCTCTCGGTCCCTGCTTTGATGCACCTGTACTGACCTCACCTTCTGGATGATAGCAGGGTGAACATGCAGTGGCTCGGGTGGTTGTTGTCCTTGATGATCTTTATGGCCTTCCTGTGACATCGGATGCTGTAGGTGTCCTGGAGGGCAGGTAGTTTGCCCCCGGTGATGCGTTGTGCAGACCTCACTACCCTCTGGAGAACCTTACGGTTGTGGGCGGAGCAGTTTCCGTACCAGGCGGTGATACAGCCCGACAGGATGTTCTCGATTGTGCATCTGTAAAAGTTTGTGAGTGATTTAGGTGACTAAATTCCTGAGGAGGATGAGGCGCTGCTGCGCCGTCTTCACCATACTGTCAGTGTGAGTGGACCATTCTAGTTTGTCCGTGATGTGTACACCGAGGAACTTAAAACTTTCCACCTTCTCCACTACTGTCCCGTCGATGTGGATAGGGGGCTGCTCCCTCTGCTGTTTCCTGAAGTCCACGATCATCTCCTTTGTTTTGTTGACGTTGAGTGTGAGGTTATTTTCCTGACACCACACTCCGAGGGCCCTCACCTCCTCCCTGTAGGCCGTCTCGTCGTTGTTGGTAATCAAGCTTACCACTGTAGTGTTGTCTGCAAACTTGATGATTGAGTTGGAGGCGTGCATGGCCACGCAGTCATGTGTGAACAGGGAGTGCAGGAGAGGGCTGAGAACGAACCCTTGTGGGGCCCCAGTGTTGAGGATCAGCGGGGTGGAGATGTTGTTTCCTACCCTCACCACCTGGGGGCGGCCCATCAGAAAGTCCAGGACCCAGTTGCACAGGGCGGGGTCAAGACCCAGGGTCTCGAGCTTAATGACGAGTTTGGAGGGTACTGTGGTGTTAAATGCTGAGCTGTAGTCGATGAACAGCATTCTTACATAGGTATTCCTCTTGTCCTGATGGGATAGGGCAGTGTGTAGTGTGATGGCGATTGAGTCGTCTGTGGACCTATTGGGGCGGTAAGCAAATTGGAGTGGGTCTAGGGTATCAGGTAGGGTGGAGGTGATATGATCCTCCAAGGATCCTTGATCCTTGATGTGAACACTAGACACACAACAGACACACAATAGACACACACTAGACACTCACTAGATACACAATAGACACACAATAGACACACAATAGACACACACTAGATACACACTAGACACTCACCAGACCACACTAGACACTCACTAGACACTCAATAGACACACACTAGACACTCAATAGACACTCAATAGACACACACTAGACACTCAATAGACACAAACTAGACACTCACTAGACACTCACTAGACACACACTAGACACACACTAGACACACACTAGACACACACTAGACACACACTAGACACTCACTAGACACATACTAGACCACACTAGACCACACTAGACACTCACTAGATACACACTAGACACACACTAGACACTCACTAGACACATACTAGACCACACTAGACCACACTAGACCACACTAGACACTCACTAGATACACACTAGACACTCACTAGACACATACTAGACCACACTAGACCACACTAGACAGACACTAGACAAACTAAGAAAACATTATTGCCACGCCACATAAGTTCACTGAATACCACAAGATGATTTTTAAAGTGATATAGCTGAAGGACTAAGCTATCTCCCAAAAGAAACTGGTAGTGTTACCTAATTGCCTACAGTAGCTCATCGTATTAATGCATTCATCTGCTAGACATATAGGCTTATATCACCCCATTCTCCAGATTGTCAGACAGGAAGTAATAATGTCTCTTAATATACTTCCTGGGAACGAATGTAATTGCAGTGCTCCTAACTGGGCCGTCAGTGTCGCAGTATGTTCCCTTGAAGGTTTGATTCAAGCCGAGAGCCATTGGAAATGCCATGCTGTGACCTGTGGATGGGCTGGGAGAGACCTATGAGATAACTGGTGCTCAATCAATGCAGGCCACTGAGTTAGAACAGGGGCTCTTCTGTCATGTCCACTTCTTAAGGACAATACATTGGGTCAGATAAGGTGGGCTGACTGGGTTCTGCCATAGGAATAAGGCCATTTGTTGAGAATCATGAATACAGGTATTGAGAACCTCCATGCGGTTACTGACTTCACTTGAGTTTGGCGTTCTGTGGCATGTGCCGTACAGGAGGCAGGACGGATCATAATAATTGCTGGAATGGAGTGAATGGAATGGTATCAAACACGTGTTTGATGTGTTCGATACCATTCCAAATAATTCCGTTCAAGCCATTACTATGAGCCACCGGCCAGCTGTCATGTACAGACGCAGGTGTATACTCTTGTGAAAATTGGAACAGTATGGAAACACCATAGTTTGTATTTCTTGATTGAAAGTTGGAGTGAGAATGAGTGAGAACTGTGATGGACAGTTGATGCTGCGTAGTTTCTTTACACTGTTGGAGGTGCCATTCTAACAGAATCCTCTCTTTCATTCCAGGTCTCAATTTGGAGGAAAATATTCTGGCTGTAGCTGATAAAAGAGCTGTCCGTGGCGCTGAATTCCAGATCCACAGAGATCCCCAGTTCACACCCATGCTCTTGTGCCACTCCTGATATCTCCCATTCCTAGCAGCAACCAACCTCACCACCAGAGCCAAGATGGACGACGGCTATGGACGAGATGGACGGCAGGACTTCATCCGCGGCGCCAAAGACATCGCCAAGGTGGTGAAGAAGCAGGCGGGCAAGAAGGTGGGCCGCAGCGTGGACAAAATGGCCGACGAGTACACCAAGCGCTCGTACAAGCGCTTCGAGGAAGAGGACGACGATGACGACTACCCCGTGCAGCAGAGCCAAGATGGCGACGGCTACTACCGCAACGACAGCCGGGCCAACGACGAAGAGGGCGGCCACAGCGACTCCACGGAAGGTCACGACGAAGACGATGAGATCTACGAGGGCGAGTACCAGGGAATCCCCCGGGCAGAGTCCGGAAAAACTGTTCCGGTGGACGGGATTGCTCCCCAAGCTCAGATCAGGGACCTGGCCCAGTTCGAGGCGGAGAGGAGGAAGGATCAGGAGGAGTTGGCCCAGCAGTACGAGACCATCCTGCAGGAGTGTGGCCATGGGAAGTTCCAGTGGACGCTGTACTTTGTGCTGGGGCTGGCGCTGATGGCGGACGGTGTGGAGATCTTCGTGGTGGGCTTTGTGCTGCCCAGCGCAGAGAAGGACATGTGTCTGTCAGAGGAAAGCAAGGGCATGTTGGGTAAGATGGTTCTAATGGCCAGCCTGTTGTCGATTATTCTAAGTGTATTACACTCTCTATTCCGGTTCCCTTATCCCTCTTTCCCTCCTTGTTTATTCGCTCTGTAGTCTTCTCACTCTATTTAGTCATCTCACTCTATTCAGTCCTCTCACTCTATTTATCCCTCTCACTCTCTTTTTCACTCTCACTCTATTTAGCCCTCTCACTCTATTTAGCCCTCTCACTTTATTTAGCCCTCTCACTTTATTTATCCCTCTCACTTTATTTAGCCCTCTCACTCTATTTAGCCCTCTCACTCTATTTAGCCCTCTCACTTTATTTAGCCCTCTCACTTTATTTAGCCCTCTCACTTTATTTAGCCATCTCACTCTCTTTTTCCATCTCACTCTCTTTTTCCATCTCACTCTCTTTAGCCATCTCACTCTATTAAGTCCTCTCACTCTATTTAGTCCTCTCACTATATTTAGCCCTCTCACTATCTTTTTCCCTCTTACTCTCTTTAGCCCTCTCACTCTCTTTATCCCACTCACTCTATTCAGTCCTCTCACTCTTTTTTGCCATCACTCTCTTTAGCCCTCTCACTCTATTTTTCCCTCTCACACTCTTTTTCCCTCTCACTCTCTTTAGGCATCTAACTCTAATTACCCCTCTCACTCTCTTTTCCCTCTCACTCTCTTTTCCCCTCTCACTCTTTTTAGCACTCTCACTCTCTTTTGTCCTCTCACTCTCTTTTGTCCTCTCACTCTATTTGGCCCCTCACTCTATTTCACTCTATTTGGCCCCCTCACTCTATTTTACCCTCTCACTATCTTTAGTCCTCCAACTATCTTTTTACCTCTCACTTTATTTAGCCCTCTCACTCTCTTTAGCCCGCTCACTCTTTTTAGCACTCTCACTCTCTTTTGTCCTCTCACTCTATTTAGCCCCTCACTCTCTTTATCCCTCTCACTTTTTTTATCCCGCTCACTCTCTTTATCCCTCTCACTCTATTTAGTCCTCTCACTCTCTTTAGTCCTCTCACTCTCTTTATCCCTCTCACTCTATTTATCCCTCTCACTCTCTTTAGCCGTCTCACTCTCTTTAGCCCTCTCACTCTCTTTAGTCCTCTCACTCTCTTTAGTCCTCCAACTATCTTTTTACCTCTCACTTTATTTAGCCCTCTCACTCTATTTAGCCCTCTCACTTTATTTAGCCCTCTCACTCTCTTTTTCTATCTGACTCTCTTTAGCCCTCTCACTCTCTTTACCCCACTCACTCTCTTTAGTCCTCTCACTCTCTTTAGTCCTCTCACTCTCTTTTACCCACTCACTCTATTCAGTCCTCTCACTCTTTTTTTGTGCCATCACTCTCTTTAGCCCTCTCACACTCTTTTTTACCTCTCACTCTCTTTAGGCATCTAACTCTATTTATCCCTCTCTCTCTCTTTTCCCTCTCACTCTCTTTTCCACTCTCACTCCTTTTAGCACTCTCACTCTCTTTTGTCCTCTCACTCTATTTGGTCCCCTCACTCTATTTTGCCCTCTCACTCTTTTTAGTCCTCCAACTATCTTTTTACCTCTCACTTTATTTAGCCCTCTCACTCTCTTTAGCCCGCTCACTCTTTTTAGCACTCTCACTATCTTTTGTCCTCTCACTATATTTAGCCCCTCACTCTCTTTATCCCTCTCACTCTATTTATCCCTCTCACTCTTTTTATCCCTCTCACTCTCTTTTTCTCTCTCACTCTCTTTTTCCCTCACTCCCTATCCCTCTCACTCTCTTTAGCCATCTCACTCTCTTTTGCCCTCTCACTCTCTTTCCCCTCTCACTCTCTTTAGCCCTCTCACTCTCTTTTTCTCTCTCACTCTCTTTTTCCCTCACTCCCTATCCCTCTCACTCTCTTTAGCCGTCTCACTCTCTTTTGCCCTCTCACTCTTTTTCCCTCTCACTCTCTTTTTCTCTCTCACTCTCTTTTTCCCTCACTCCCTATCCCTCTCACTCTCTTTAGCCGTCTCACTCTCTTTTGCCCTCTCACTCTCTTTTTCCCTCTCACTCTCTTTAGCCCTCTCACTCTCTTTATCCCTCTCACTCTATTTAGTAATTTCACTCTATTTAGTCCTCTCACTCTCTTTAGCCCCTCACTCTTTTTTCCCTCTCACTCTCTTTTTCCCTCTCACTCTCTTTATCCCTCTCACTCTCTTTATCAGTTTTTGTCTGCATCTCTTTATTCCCTACAATAGCAAGCTTGAGTTCAAAGAGGAAGCCTATTCTTTTTATTATTATTATAAAAAAAAATGTTCACCTTTATTTAACCAGGTAGGCTAGTTGAGAACAAGTTCTCATTTGCAACTGCGACCTGGCCAAGATAAAGCAGAGCAGTGTGAACAGACAACAACACAGAGTTACACATGGAGTAAACAATAAACAAGTCAATAACATGGTAGAAAAAAAGAGAATCTATATACAATGTGTGCAAAAGGCATGAGGAGGTAGGCAATAAATCGAATAATTACAATTTAGCAGATTAACACTGGAGTGATAAATCATCAGATGATCATGTGCAAGTAGAGATACTGGTGTGCAAAAGAGCAGAAAAGTAAATAAATAAAAGCAGTATGGGGGTGAGGTAGGTAAATTGGGTGGGCTATATACCGATGGACTATGTACAGCTGCAGCGATCGGTTAGCTGCTCAGATAGCAGATGTTTAAAGTTGTTGAGGGTGATAAAAGTCTCCAACTTCAGAGATTTTTGCAATTCGTTCCAGTCGCAGGCAGCAGAGAACTGGAAGGAAAGGCGGCCAAATGAGGTTTTGGCTTTAGGGATGATCAGTGAGATACACCTGCTGGAGCGCGTGCTACGGGTGGGTGTAGCCATCGTGACCAGTGAACTGAGATAAGGCGGCACTTTACCTAGCATAGCCTTGTAGATGACCTGGAGCCAGTGGGTCTGACGACGAACATGTAGCGAGGGCCAGCCGACTAGGGCATACAGGTCGCAGTGGTGGGTCGTATAAGGTGCTTTAGTAACAAAACGGATGGCACTGTGATAAACTGCATCCAGTTTGCTGAGTAGAGTATTGGAAGCTATTTTGTAGATGACATCGCCGAAGTCGAGGATCGGTAGGATAGTCAGTTTTACTAGGGTAAGTTTGGCGGCGTGAGTGAAGGAGGCTTTGTTGCGAAATAGAAAGCCGACTAGATTTGATTTTGGATTGGAGATGTTTGATATGAGTCTGGAAGGAGAGTTTGCAGTCTAGCCAGACACCTAGGTACTTATAGATGTCCACATATTCTAGGTCGGAACCGTCCAGGGTGGTGATGCTAGTCGGGCGTGCGGGTGCAGGCAGCGAACGGTTGAAAAGCATGCATTTGGTCAAGGGATACTTCGGGATTTTGGCAATGAGGCGTGCATGCTAGTAGATACCCATAGACTTCCAGTCACTGCACTAACGCTAGTTAGCATTGGCTCGAGAAACTACTTCTAACGTCCTTCATACGGTGCTCCCTAGTGGCACAGTGGTCTAAGGCACTGCATCTCAGTGCAAGAGGTGTCACTACAGAGTTGTCACTATCGCACAATTGGCCCAACGTCGCCTGGGTTTGGCCGGGGTAGGCCGTCATTGTAAATAAGAATTTGTTCTTAACTGGCTTGCCTAGTTTAAAAAAAAGTTTAATACTGGACACCGAGACATAAAAATGGTATCCACAAGTTCATCTGGCGCTGGGGAAGTACAGTCGCGACCATTTGAAAATGACACAACTATTGATTTTCACAAAGTCTGCTGCCTCAGTTTGTGTGAGGGCAATTTGCATATACTCTATAATGTTATGAAGAGTGATCAGATTAATTGCAAAGTCCCTCTTTGCCATACAAATTAACTGAATCCCCAAAAAACATTTCCACTGCATTTCAGCCCTGCTACAAAAGGACCAGCTGACATCATGTCAGTGATTCTCTCGTTAACACAGGTGTGAGTGTTGATGAGGACAAGGCTGGAGATCACTCTGTCATGCTGATTGAGTTCGAATAACAGACTGGAAGCTTCAAAAGGAGGGTGGTGCTTGGAATAATTGTTCTTGCTCTGTCAATCATGGTTACCTGCAAGGAAACACGTGCCGTCATCATTGCTTTGCACAAAAAGGGCTTCACAGGCAAGGATATTGCTGCCAGTAAGATTGCACTTAAATCAACCATATATCGGATCATCAAGAACTTCAAGGAGAGCGGTTCAATTGTTGTGAAGAAGGCTTCAGGGCGCCCAAGAAGGTCCAGCAAGTGCCAGGACCGTCCCCTAAAGTTGATTCAGCTGCGGGATCGGGGCACCACCAGTACAGAGCTTGCTCAGGAATGGCAGCAGGCAGGTGTGAGTCTGCACGCACAGTGAGGCGAAGACTTTTGGAGGATGGCCTGGTGTCAAGAAGGGCAGCAAAGAAGCCACTTCTCTCCGGGAAAAACATCAGGGACAGACTGATATTCTGCAAAAGGTACAGGGATTGGACTGCTGAGGACTGGGTTAAAGTAATTTTCTCTGATGAATCCCCTTTCCGATTGTTTGGGGCATCCGGAAAAAAGTTTGTCTGGAGAAGACAAGGTGAGCGCTACCATCAGTCCTGTGTCATGCCAACAGTAAAGTATACTGAGACCATTCATGTGTGGGGTTGCTTCTCAGCCAAGAGAGTGGGCTCACTCACAATTTTGCGTAAGAATACAGCCATGAATTCAGAATGGTACCCACACATCCTCCGAGAGCAAATTCTCCCTACCATCCAGGAACAGTTTGGTGACGAACAATGCCTTTTCCAGCATGATGGAGCACCTTGTCATAGGGAAAAAGTGATAACTAAGTGGCTCGGGGAACAAAACATAGATATTTTGGCCAGGAATCTCCCCAGACCGTAATCCCATTGAGAACTTGTGGTCAATCCTCAAGAGGCGGGTGGACAAACAAAAACCCACAAATTCTGACAAACTCCAAGCATTGATTATGCAAGAATGGGCTGCCATCAGTCAGGATGTGGCCCAGAAGTTAATTGACAGCATGCCAAGGCGGATTGCAGAGGTCTTGAAAAAGAAGGGTCAACACTGCAAATATTGACTCTTTGCATCAACTTCATATAATTGTCAATAAAAGCCTTTGACACTTATGAAATGCTTGTAATTATACTTCAGTATTCCATAGTAACATCTGACAAAAATATTGAAAGACACTGAAGCAGCAAACTTTGTGGAATTTAATATTTGTGTCATTCTCAAAACTTTTGGCCACGACTGTAGATAAAGGGCCTCATTAACAAAATCCATAAGTATCCCTTTAATATAAAATGTTCCCCATGCCACATTTTCCCCATACTCTTATTATTTTAACACACTTTATATGGGTTTACAGTATCTAAAGGCCTTTATAATTCACTGCCCATGTAACTACTGAACGCCCCCTTTAATTCTCAAACCATCTCTGAAATCCAAGCCAAATCCTATACATGCTTTGGTTCAGGTGTTTTGTAGCAGAATATACTGCACACTGGAGACCATAGCATAGGCCCATTAAGAGAATGGTGTGTGCTGTGCAAAGTTACTCATGTGACCATTTCCCTTTCTGGGGGACAATGTCCAGTCAGATTCCATGCCTAACACGCCATCTGTCTTTGGCCATTCAGCAAGGACACAATGAACGAGGGCTATGGTCCTAACACATTCAACTCATTCTCCGTTTTACTGGCATGCTGTGTTGTGCATGTTTTTATCGATTCATTTTGTTTGTCTTGTTGCTTTTTGTTTGATGTGGGGAGTGAGGTCAGTGTATTGAATGGCGTGTTCAAAGGGGTGTCATGTTTTTATAGCGCAGCAGGATTGAGAATGGATTCAAAAGAATCTCTCTCCATCACCATTACGTTCTCCTCTCTTGTTGTTCGGCCAAAAGTCATACTGGTTCATATTGATAGTTTTGTCAATGGAAGTTTTCATATTTAGATTTATTCAGTGTCTGATCATCCACATAACACTGACATAGAGATGACTCATTTGACATCCAGTCATGCATGTGTGGGTTGTTTTCTAGTCTACATATGGTATGTGTGCATGCTTTTGTATGTAATGGATGTGTAGGTATGGACTCCCAGCAGTGACACTTCCCCACATGTGCTCTGGCAGGCGTATATGCTTGTGTTTGTGTCTGTGTGAACGGCATGTGTGTGGTCTCTGGCTGACGACTGGCTTGCATGTGTATATCTCTCTCTTTCTCTCTCTTTCTCTCGCTCTCTGTCTCTTTGTCCCTCACTGGGTCTCTGTATGTGCTGTGTTGGGGGAGCCCGTATGGAAACAAGGCCCTTGGTCTCTCCCTTGTTACACAACATGCCTGACTCGTGCTGGAGTGCTTCTCTCATGTATGCCACTGTGCCGCCCATGGGTCCTAGTGTCCTCGCTGTTCCCTCCTCCCTGCCTGCCGTTGTA
Organism: Salvelinus namaycush; assembly: GCF_016432855.1. NCBI lineage: Eukaryota > Metazoa > Chordata > Actinopteri > Salmoniformes > Salmonidae > Salvelinus > Salvelinus namaycush. The sequence continues at coordinate 49,349,834 of NC_052311.1, forward strand.
TTAGTAGGCAGAATAGACCGCTGTTAGTGTTGTCAGAGAGCCAGTCTCTTTAACCTGATGCACTCTGGCGGAACCACACAGTGTGTGCGTGTGCGTGTGCGTGTGCGTGCGTGCGTGCGTGCGTGCGTGCGTGCGTGCGTGCGTGTGTGCGTGCGTGTGTGTGTGTGTGTGTGTGTGTGTGTGTGTGTGTGTGTGTGTGTGTGTGTGTGTGTGTGTGTGTGTGTGTGTGTGTGTGTGTGTGTGTGTGTGTGCGTGTGTGTGTGTGTGTGTGTGTGCGATAATGACCATAATATATTCACCCCTGCTGCACCCATCCAGCAGCGGTAAGCATCCACATTAGTCAAAGAGGTGAATTTGGAAATCGTGACACTGTGCTTGGAACATCCATTTTTTTTCATGAAAGACAGAAAGGTACATAGCCATAGATGCATTGTGTACATTTCTCTGTACAGAACGCAAATGGAGAATCTTTGGTTGCCATTTTACGGTAGTACTGTCTGCCGCTCAGCAAGAGATTTATGGAGAACTGCTGGAGATGTAGCTGTCAGACAGATTTAACACAGTTGAGCAGATACACTTCATTTCTACTGACAAGCAATATCAAGACTCCATTTTCTAAAATGATACCATTGTGTCTTGTTGACAGTGTGGTTATATTCAAACCGTTAGTCACGGTGCCTTTTCTCTTTACCGTGGTTATGTTTTCAAGGTGGATGTTAACATAGCCATAACCTTGGGAAAATTCACATGGTCCCCTTCGGTCTTTTCATTGTGTGCTCATCTCTTGTTTTCAGATAGCTCGGCTGGTAGCCCTGAGGGTAAAGAGAACCTTTCTCTCCCGGTGTCTCCTTGACCTTTAGATAAACATGGCACAAACTGCTTAGTATATCAACGGAAGGGTGGGAGAGATGGAAGGAGGGAGAGAGGGATGATTAAAAAAGGGCTGGACCGTGACAGCAGAGCAGAGCTGTGTCTGTTTTACTCAGCAAAGCAAGGAGGAACATCGTAGGCATTTAAGGGACTGTTAAGGCAGTGTGTTCGCATATTAGCAATGGAAGATGTAGGGCTTTTTAGCAAAGGTACTGTCATGTTAGCATTTAGTGATGCATGATGGATGTAGTAGTGTATTAGAAAACAATCTTAGCATTGGTAGTATTATATTAGCATTTAGGATATTTTGTGAGGGAACAGAATGTCCTATGTTTAGTGTTTTTATGTTTTTAGCAAAGGCGCAACATCAGCATTTTAACAATGTACAACAAAGTAGGAAGCTTTTTAGCTTTTGCAAAGAAACATTAACACCATGATAGATTTACTGCTTTTTTACGAGCGGACAGAATTTGTGAGAGCAGTAGCATTTTGACTGTAATGGTGATGGTCAACTAATTCAACTGGCACAATGCTCTCTACTCTATGAAGGATCCTCTGCCCCTGGCTCACTCAAAAAAGCCCTGTGCGCTCTCGCAGAAAGGGGAAAATGGCTATTAATAGCGCCCCCTTAACCCCGCTTCCCGCACGCACGCACACACACACACACACACACACACACACACACACACACACACACACACACACACACACACACACACACACACACACACACACACACACAAACACACACACTCCTCCATAGCCCTGAAGCCTCAGTGAGCTCTGTCACCGCACTGCAGCTCACAGATTGTGGACTCTCTCCTCTCATCACTCTCTCTCTTCTCCTCCTCTCCCCTCCCCTCCCCACATCCTATTTTCTCTTTTGAATCATGTGGAGCTCAGCTGTCTGGAAGGCTCCTCCTACCTCTCTCTCTTTCCCACTCTCTCTCTCTCTCTCTCTCTCTCTCTATATCTCTCTCTCTCTCTCTCTCTCTCTCTCTCTCTCTCTCTCTCTCTCTCTCTCTCTCTCTCTCTCTCTCTCTCTCTCTCTAACTGCCTCCCATGTGAGTCTCTGCTACTGTTTCCGTGGGCCTCTTGGGTACAGTAAACAGATTCAACTTTGGTTAGCAACAGCACTCAGGGTTGGCAGAATTCTAACAGACCACCATTGGATGCAAGCCGGCACGACAGTTTATCGTAATAAACTCACTCAATTACGCTTGAATGAAAAATAAACATCAGCGATGTTTATGAGTACTACAGTAGGCTACTGTAAGTTTCATCATGGGATCCGTAGCCAATAAGCCAGAATTTGTAAAATGCCTAATATGAAATATGGAAGGGGTATCATGGCAGAATTCACAAGCCATTTGTGAATACCTCCTCAACTATAGCATTTTTTTTGTGAGTGTGGATGTTTTATACAGTTACCATCAGCAACCATTTATTTTAATAAAATTGCAAATAA